>NW_027223331.1:6733596-7233842 GCF_030449975.1 Polyergus mexicanus
AAAAATTCATTTATAGTACTGTTCGCGAATATCGAATTGTTACTTTCAGTAAGTAAAGTAACCTATTTATTTTAGTTCAATCGCTCGTATAATGTAATATATCTTGAGGATTTATGAGCATCATTTGTATAATCAAGACTTATTGATACTGGTAGTGGACACAAGTTTCAGAACACCGCATTTCAAGGGCTTTAATTTTTATCTTGCTTCTGTAATATTAAGAATTAGTTAAGTGAAACAATAACAGAAGAATACAATCACATTTCTAGTCAATGTCTTTGAAGAAAATGGATCAATTGATAAGGAACTCGTAATTTGACATGTCTTTTTGCTCGTTCATGTATCATTTTTGTTTCAGGGATGACGATAAATTCGGTAGAAGAGATCGTTTTAACGGACCGACATCTGATTTTAAGGAGAAGGAAAGTTTCAAGCCAAATGTGAAGCTTGAATACATTGATGATGACGGTCATGTTTTGAGTGCGAAGGAAGCTTTTCGATATCTGTCGCATAAATTTCATGGAAAAGGCCCAGGAAAAAATAAGGTTTTTTATACTAAATTCTAAGCTAAGGATATTGTATATATAAACTTAAAGGCTAAAGGATATTGTATATATAAACTTATTAGATTAGAGCATTTGTCATTTAAATCAAGATCGATATATTCACAAAGTTATAATAATTCTTCAATATGTATTTTAGGTGGAGAAAAGAATGAAAAAAGCTGAACAAGAAGTTTTAATGAAGCGAATGTCTTCAACAGATACACCTTTAGGTACACTAAATTTATTGCAAGCGAAACAAAAGGAAACTCAATCACCATATATAGTACTCAGCGGCAATAAACAGATGCAAACGTAAGGATATTCAGTAAATTTATATAATACAACAAATTAACGATTAGAGTGTGTCAAAATGTATTCTAAATATATATATATTCTTATTTTTTTAAATAATTTTTCTTTTTTTAATTATGGTGCATATTGATGGAAATTCTAATGTAATAAATATTCTTTGCAGGACTAGCATAGCTAAAACAAAACATTGAAGAATAAATGCAAACAAGGATGAAAATTGTATATAATCTCACACCCATACATATGGTAGTTTCTGGAAATAAAATTCAGTTTACATAATTTTATATAACAAGAATTGTCAATCAAGAAGGAAAGAAGGAAACTTTGTATTTTTTTAAATTATTAATTATGATTTATATTATGTTTATGATAATGAAACAAATATTCAGACGATTTATTCACAGATTTGATCAGTTATGAACTTGCACAACTTATTTGGCTCTGTAATGTTGGGGAAAAAAAAAAAATGAAAAAGAAAGTGATTTTATAGACATTACTTTACACAATAAAGCATATTCACAAATATATGAATAATATTTTTCAATCAATACATATGTTTTACAGTATATGTCTACAAAATAGTCAAGAAAGAATTTAAATGTGGGAAGAAAAAGGAAAAAGGATAATAGTTAACGAGTTATTTCGCTCAATGAGTTGCCATGGATGGAAAGTGATCACCTTATATGCTGCTTGTTTAATTATTATTATACTACATTGTGTACCTCATAAAACAATCTCATTTTTATTATATGTTCGATATTATTGTAATCTATCATTGTAATAAGTAATAAGATTAGCAAGTCAACAAAAAAAAATCTATATATTAAATATTTCTTGGCTCATGTCAATACTAATACAAAATATGATCTATTCTAATAACATTTATGATAGCAATAAACAATGGAACATATAGAATACCCTTATTTTTGTTGTATGATATGATTATACTTCCATTACTTGGTCACAAATTGATACACTTATCTACAGTTACAAATAATAATCATTAGTCTACTAATAGAATATTACAGACTCGAATACTACAAAATATAATTTTATCATATTTATGGATATATCCCTATTTCATAAATATCTGTCCAAATGTTAGCAATTTTAAATATCTTTTATAGGGATTGATTAATTAACATTGTTCGCTAACGTACAATATTTTTGATATGAATGTTACATGTCATTAACGCTATTTTCGTATTAACGATGGTAAAACTTCTTCACTATAAAGAACAGAGCGAGTATACATATATATACTGTTAACTATCCCTGATATCACAAGGCTTGTTTTGTGCAAAAATAGTAATACTTACATAATTCTTTGAATCTTACAGTGCATAGCAGCCATATATTAATGGCTTTCATAAATATATATATATTTTTTTTTTCAATAACAGTTGCATCTACGTGTATGTATGCAATACATTTATATCCACATATGTATATATAACAATGTAATTAAAACTGTTTTTATTTTTCTATATATAAAATGTTTATTTTAACACAGAGAAAGTTTGGCACTTTCTTTGGCAATCTGAAACTGATTACGCACATCATCTTTAGTACCTTATTTCGATATTTCTCATTTTGTGGATATGAATGCATTCTTAATGCATCTTTCTGTATGGTTTTAAGTATTTACTCGTAAACGATGGATTCTCTGTCGACTATTTATCTACATATGATATTTCCAAATGTAATATCAAATATACTTTGGCTAATTCTCATAACTTGTAAAAAATAATATCAGATCTTAATATAAATTAAAAAACATTGTTTCTCTTCATAATTAAACAAATTAAATAAATTATATACTTATTTTGAAATTTTTCTCTCCGAAAACGCAGAGTTGTCAAATATAGAAACGCGATCACATTAAATGTTCTCTACTTACCAATATCGTTTTAAATACATATTTTTTATGAAGATTCTCTTTGATAAAATACTCTTTGAAGATGTATTCGAAAGTAATTGTTATCTATTTAAAGGATCGGAGGTCCTTTGATCAGGTTTTTGTTTTTCGTTACTAAAATCTTCCTGACAACTCGGACTAGATAATCTAATAGGTTTGATGCATTTTAGTTTCGTGGTTCCGCCATATCGGAAATTCACGTCGCTACAAGTGTCGAGTGGATGTACAGTTCCTGTTAGATTCGTTAATGAATCATTGCTTGTAATTTCGAGCTTGCTAGTGGGAACCTTTTTTACGGATCCTAATTCGTACGCAGACTTTGATGATTTCAACTTAAGTTTCAACGGTAATGATATCGATTTTTCCAAATTAGTAGCCGGAACTTTTAAATTGTTCTCATTTTGCGATGCCGGATTGTTCGCCAGATTCATAGTATCCGTAATTTGAATATCAATGTTGACTGTCTTGGGGTCGTTCTCATCATTATTGCTTCTTATTGTTTGTTCCAAATGTTCGTTTCTGAGAGCCGCTAACTGTGCGCGCTGCTTCTGTATATGATTGTGCGAATTCGAAAAAAATGAAGAAACTCTCTCTAATTTTGTTGCTAGATTGGGTTGGCTCAAAGTCGATTTCAAGGGATATGGTGTATCCATACTATTATTCCTGAAGAGATTTTGAGACGACTCTCTACCAGTCGAGTTACTTTTTATCATTCCGTATTTGTCCTCGATAACTTTTAGAGGATACGATTTGATGCCTGCATTTCGTCGTTTCTCCACCATACCCAGTTGCGCAATTATCCGACGAACTTCGCCCGGTACTTCGATATCAGCACGTGTATCTACTAATTGCTGAATAAATGCGCCTAATGTGGCTACTGTTACTTCAAGACTGCGATTCTGAGACTCGAATCTATGGATAGTTGCTTGTTGCATCGAGCGCGCTGTTTCGAGCCTTTGCAAGTTGCTCATAGTAATCTGTAATATAATTATAATAATTATAATAATTGATATCGGAAAAGAAAACTGAAGGATACAACAAATAATATAATGCAAAGATGACAAATTTATGGTTGTAAATTCTACATTAAATATGAAGTTGTATCTGATATAAGATAAAAAATGTACAATATGTACTATAATCGTTGAATGATGCTTAATATAGTTATTATTAGTCTGCAGGGGACTGTGATATATTACATTTATATATTCTAAGAATAGAAAATATTACATCTTTCAACTACGTATATATAATAGATGTTTTTTCTTGTATTACCTCAAGTTGTTCGCTAAGTTGTGTAACTTCCTGCGTCAGTTGCTTGTTCTGTAATTTATATTTTTCCAAATTCTCCATTTGTGGTTTTACTGAAATCATTTCTTCTTGAAGCACTTGGTATTCCACCCTGTATTCGTTCAATTGTTTTGAGATTTCCAAATCAGGATAAAATACACGTTTCATTACGCGATCCAAGCTTTGTTTATCCACTGCTGGCACACGTGTCTAAAATCAACATAATAAAAATGACATATCCATATAAAATTCCATATAAAAGTTTATTTTAGAATATAACTTGATTCCATACATACCTTGAGATATTCCATAATTTCTTCAAAATTATCGCAGCATAACAATTGATCTTGATGTTCCTCTAATAGTGCAACCGATACACGGAAAAGGACTTCAGAGTTCTCCAGAAAAAGCAAATCTTTGAAAAAAAAGTCAATTATTTCAAAAGAGAAAGAGAGAGGCAATTTTATAAATTAAATAAATATAAATTTAATTTAAATAGATAAAAAAATATCGTTCTTACCAAAAACTCTGGTCACAAAACCTAAAGGAAATTGGCTAGCAAACAAGGTTAACAACCAAGGAGCAGCATATAATGTAGGTGAAACTTCATGTTTGTCAAAATGATTATAAATTGCTGATAAGCGATCATGTAACAATCTTGAGAGCTGATACAAGTGCAATTGCAATGCTGCCATATCTGGCAAATACAATTTCCTAAGTCCTCGACGAAACATCAAATGTCGTAATAAGAAAAAGGCTTGATCCTCTGCCATCTAATAAGTTTAAAACATAACATTTTGCATGTTGTATAAAAAATTGATTATAAGAATTAATTAAAATAAATACAACATTACAATAAAATTGAATAATGTAAATTAAAATCGCACTCACATGTAATAGAAGTACCCCGGCAACGAAACTGAGGCCTTGGCAATAACCGACTTCGTGATCTAACAGGGAATAAGCTTTCAATAAATTGAAGAGCGCTAATTGACCGGGTCCCAAGGGTGAGCTGAAATACGGATGACTCGGGAACGTTCTCCCCAAATCAATAAGAATAGCATGCTGCTGAGATGTGAGTTGCTTCAAGAGCAATTCATAGGGTGTATTATAATTTGGAAAATCTTGAGTATCTATAGGCGGTTGTTTTAAGCAGAATTGTTCGGCTAAAAATTGCCAAACTTCACCTCGCTTCCCTTTAGGTACACCTTTCAAAGAATGTATTATATATAGTAAAAATTAAAAAAACAATATTTTTTTAAACTTTAGAAATATTTTATATTTAATTATTGAAACATATATCGTATTTCTATTTACCTTGTTTGATAGCATGTAGAAGCATTTGATTATCACATTTAGTAGAGACTCGCGATTCCTTGCTAACAAGGAGATCCCAAACTTCTACCACTTCACGTGCACAGCTACTGAGCTCGTCATATTCCAGTTTAATTCTTTTTACTGTTGCTTCTTCTTGACGTTCTGAAATTTCAACAGAAAATTGAGATAATATAAGATATATTATATATAGGATTTTACCTTTAAGCTTTGCGTTCTCTTTTTCCATTCTTATTAGTATTAGTTGTTGATTAATCGCTTTCTTCCACAAGTCTCGCAATTCTTGTTTCGTTTTACGTTTAACGGGCGTTTCTAAACTTTTGATGATATTAATTTTTTCAATTTCTGTGGCGGTATGATCTTTACTCGGCGTCACGACTCTGTTTAGTATCGTTTGTCGCCACGAACTATTGGCTTGTAATGTGTTGTTTCCGTCAGTCTCCGTAGGAGATGTTTTCGGTGAGTTACCAACTTTTAAAAAGCTGTAAGAAATATAATAAACATAAGAGTAAGTGATACAATTAAAAATTGTTAATGAGAAATTGGGAATACAATGAAACTGTACTGACATGTCCATCATAGAACTCTTTGGTCCGTTATTTATAACTATCTGCTGTTCAGGCGAGACACGCAATGATCTCGGTCTACTCGATTCTGGCGAGATGTCCAATAGAGACGATTGCCTCGAGTTATCTGGACTTTGACTACCATTTTTTTGTATCCCCGCATTCAGATGATACGAATCCCGTGGTCCCAGACTAAAATCGTCACGTGAACCTTTTCTCTTCATAAGATTGTCAAAGCTATTCGTAAGAGAACGTTTCGCCTTCATAAATATTGTACTACCAACGCCGACGCTTAGATATTGATTGAGAAATTCACTCCTGTAACGTAAAACATTTTATACTGAAATATCTCTCATTTGTAAAAGACATTTTCATTTACATTTGTAATATATCAATAGAAGGTTCATATATTTATATATATATAATTGATGATGCATTACCTATTCTCAGCCGTATCATGTACATGTCTAGCTTGTTTTAATTCGCAATGCGCACGCAACAGTCGCATTAGAAATTGATTTTGACTCGTGGAGCTTGTACCAATGTTACCTGCAGCTTCGGCGCTCTTATATTTGCTCACAACAATCTCCTGCTCATCCTCTGGTAATAATTCCATACGTGATAAGATAATGCTTTGCACTTTTTTATCATTTTGTCCTAAAAATGCCTCGTGTATAAAATCAAGTATACAATTAAATACTTCTCTAGAATGTAAACGATATAAATGTTTTACCTTCGATTTCTTGACATAGTTTATTGTACCAATACATAGGGCAATGATCGCAAGAAAATACAGAATACTTTTCTTTTCTCGTGTTGTTGCAAGTTGTAACAAAAGCTTGGCTAATTGCTGCAAAAAAAAAAAAAAAAAAAAAAAAAATTAAAAAACTAGAAATTATTATCGGCATGAAAAATCAGTTTCAAGTTTTGACAATAATAGTTCATGTATTTTATTATATTATAGAAAAATTGAAAAAACCTTGCCTGCAACAAGATCATCTGCGACTGATCCGGATTGACATTTGAAGACGTATCCGATGAAGCATTCTGGTTCTTTGCATATAAATCCAAAATGATCCGGATTTTTCATACCTTGCGCACAATTGGCTATGTCTTTTAATTGTTTATGCAAAAGAACCTGCTTTCTATCCGGACTAATCAATCTCAAATCAAACCGCCCTACCTAAAATATAAAATTTACATATTACAAAACTTACACGAAAATCAATCCAAAAGGTATTTTTTTCTTTTCTATAAGCAATTTTTTTCTATAAAAAAACTTTTAATGTTCACAAAATAATTAACAAAAGCAATAAAAACAATGAATATAAGAGCAAAAAACAATAAAACAAAAACTTCTTTTATATTTCATACTTGAAAAAGCATAGTACGATTATGATCATCGTTTTCTTTAACGGCGGAATCTCTCCTGCCGCTTAAAACGCTGCCGGTAGACGCAGCGCGGCTGCGCATAACTTCAGGTACAGTGATATTAGAATTAGCGGAAGATTCGGACATTTGATTTCCATCACGACCGTCATTTTCTACGGTATTGGCGGTTGTTTTGGGAAAAGTTTCCACGGAGCTGCTTAAAACTGGCGGAACTCCAAACGGATTCACGTTTGGACTTATATTGTTTCCCAACATGTTCTCGATACTGCCTGATTCACTAGCGGTAGATTCCTGAAAACATAACGGTATATTTCCATTTACTATAATTTACTTGGCAAAGATCGAATCAAATTAATTCGTTTGTATTTACTATGTGATATAGAGGTGTTTAAATATTTCTTAACTATTTGTAATTAGAAAAAATATTAAAAACTTAACATTTAAATATTTATAATAGTTATAACACATATAAATTCTAATTCAATATGTATTACGGAGAGATGTTTCAATTACATGATAACTGAGAAGATAATTCTTACCGTACTATTTCTTCTATTAATGGAAGACATTAAAGCTTGGCGTTTCAAACGTTGACAATCTGACAGAATATTGCTCGTCGAAGACCTGGATTTTTCGAGTCCATGGAGGCGAAATTTTATTAAAGCATCATCAATGAAAGATTCCGGTACTTTTGAATGTGATACTTTAATTTTGCCAACGTAGAATACCTGAAAAAATTCAAGATATAAGATATATAAAATTTTTCTAATTTAGTCTCAAATAAATTTTTGTTGCATGGAATGTCATCGTGTACTAAAGATCCGATGTGTAATGATAAACATTTATATTTTTCGTTATAAGAAACGAAAAAGAAGATAATCACCTCGAAAAATTGGGAAGAACTGGGAGATATATCGGCACCTATAGACGTCAGACTAGCCGCGCTGCTTTGTGATCGCTGCGGCAAATCCTTGTCTCTCTCCATTCGCTGGGCTGCCGAATGTTCCTTCATGTCTTTTAAAAATTGTTGAATCTACAAATAAAACGACTATAATGATATTACATAATTGTGACTAATCGTCGTGATGCGTTCGCTGTCAAAAAGTTGTATTTATTTCAGAGGATCCACATAAATTATTGTAAGAGAAAACTATTTATAAAAAAGAGATTTCTTTCTATCTTTGATTTTCTTGTTATTTTGTTAAAATAGCTTATGTCAGATTCCATCTAAATTGATATCAATCAGCATATATATATAAATATATATATATATATATATATATATATATATATATATATATATATATATATATATATAATACGTCTTTTTATATCATACGTGTAATATTAAAGATATTTACTAGATATTATAAAAAATTTCTAATTATTTGTATATATATTATTTCGTACGAGATACCAATCCACATCATTAATGGCGTGTAATGCAATTTGATCTAATAAGAGTATGTTTTCACGAGAAGAATGTCCGATTTTTTAGAAATAATCCAAAATGCAACGTTTCTCCTATGACAGAATCATTGATATATATATTATACTAAACAGATTTCGCAAGAAAACGTGCATCGAACGTGGTTGACGGCCGTGGACGAAAATAACTAATTTTAGCAGCACTCGTGGACTGCATGGCTCTTATTCTCCGTCTTTACCAATCCTCTCTTTCTCTCTCTCTCTCTCTCTAGTTTCTTCCAACATCTGCAGCTCATCATCTTTGTGACTTTGTTCAAAGATATTTTAATTTAACCCTAGAATGCATAACAAAGATATTCCAAATTATAATAAATCAAGATAAAAAAAAATGAAAATTGATTTTAGAATAAGATAGTATCTTAGATAAAAAATAATTATATTATAAAATAATTTAGAAAAATTGATTAAAATTATAGATAATATTATATGAAAAGAATAAATATAGCATGTGATTACAAAGATTCTATTTATGCATTCTAAAGTTAAATGTATGTTTCTCATCTATCATTTACTTGTTGCAATTTTTATACGTTTGCACGATTCTTTATTTCTAAAATTTTCATCTTCTTATATCAGTAATAAAAATCGTAATAAAAATCGTGTATAAAATGCTGATTTCGTCGAATTTGTTTGATTTTTTCGCGCCCAATGTTATTATCGAGTATTATCTGCATTCTCACATCGTATTTCGATGTGGGAATGAGCGCGACATAATTTTCCTAATGAGCTCTTTCAACCGATGATGAAAATTATAGAGGACAAGACAACACATTTATACTTATGACAATGACGAAAAAAAATCTGATTTTCTACAATACTAATCGTAATTTTCGTCGATGATGGTGTCGCGTATAAACGTCACGGAACGATAATCCATACACAGAGTTATCTTGCAACGATCATGAATATTAGACTACTTATTACGGGAAAGCATGACTATGTCTGGCGACACAGAATGCAGATAGTTGCTTAATAGAAAGGCTTCTCGTATCCAATTAAGACACGTGTTTTATTATGTCCCCTCTCGCGTTTCCGCGATGTTGTACACCATTATTGACATTCGATACGAATTTATGCGGTTCTTCGTTAAACTTATCTATCAACTTTCTGATATATCTGGGCACGAAGTCTCTTCTATGTCTTGTTATTCGATAATCGATAATAATTTTTACGCATAAAACTTTCTCTAGAAATTAAATGTGATTATCAATTAACGCGAAATCTTATTTAAAGCGTCTCATCTTGAGCACTTATACGTCTGGCATCTCGGGCGATTTATTAATTTGCTCGATTAATATTCTAATAATTTTTACACGCGCATGAAACTCTTCGCATGGAACTCTCAAGCGCTCAAAGTCGAGTAAGAAATAATAAAAAAAATCTTCGGACAAAGTAAGAGAGGCAGCGTGAACTTGGCGTCGCGGTTTGTCCTGAGTCTTTTTTTATGTTATGTAGATTTAAAAAAATTAAAACAATGATTGTAATTTTTTGAAAAGAATATTCCTTTCACGCAGAGAAGCGCATATACTTCTTTGAATAAGAACAATTCGTCGAACGCTGAAAATAGGCGTTCGACTCTACTCGATGCTATTTTCTTCTAGCAATTGGCACTACGCGTGTCCGTATACGCTCGACTTTGTCTCTGATCCCAATTGATCGAATTTAATTTGTATACGTCATCTTCGATGATGCACGAATCGATGTCGTGAGCTTGGCGATTAGATTCACGCGCGAGGGAGCAAACTTAATGCGTGCGTGATGCCGAGTTTTGTTCCAATTGAGACTGCTGCACGAGGATACTCGTGCCGTTCGTTTACGGATATATTTTTAATCAAGGATGGAAAGATTAATTTTTTTCTTTATCGTTCTTCAATACTTTGAGATTCTTAATCGATCAAAAATATAAAAAAATTTATCGCAAAGAAAATTATTTCAATAATTTTTCAGTTATATTTAGCAATTACATAAAATAATAATAATAATAATACAGTTCAATAAATTTCTAATTTATATTTAATAATTTCTCAATAAAATAAGTTCTCAATTTTTGATGCTATATACTGTATTAAATATTCATATATTATGAAAGAATTACAATTCTTTAATAATAGTTAAAGAGTTATTATGCCTTTATTGTTTGTCTAAAGTATTTAAATATGCTAACAAAAATCTGTTACCAACATTGTATTTAATAAAAAAACCAGTGTTAAAATAATGTTAATATTCTATTAGGAATACTTCTCCAGATTAATTAATATAATGTTATGACACACGCAAGCGCACACGCAAGCGCGCGCGCGCACACACACACACGGCGTAAAGAAGATTATCTTACGATGTATACGTGCAGGTGTGTCCCAGGGTCGCACATAAAAAAAAGCAGCAAGAAAAAGAATATATATCAAGTATATAAGTTAAATGATATCAAATTAATAAAAAGTAACTTGCAATTAAAAGTGATATATATTGGATTCTCTATTTTAAATATTATTATCCATGTGCCTGATATAAACGTGTTTCAAGAAAAATCTAAATAAATTATATAAACTTAATCAGGATCGATAAAATTATTGCGCAATTGTATAATACCTTATTAACATATAAATGTCCGCGATTATATTCTGCAAACTCCACATATAAAATAATAATATTGTAAAAACAGAACACACAAGAATTATCTACGCGGAAAAGAATTATACCGTACGTCTTTTTCTTTTTTAAGCGATTCTTACATTATAACGTGTGAACAATTATATACTTGCAAAGAGCACGAAAACATTTTCCATTAGAAGAGCTAGCTACATACGCTGCTTGACAATTATACACAACATGTAGCAGAAAGATTGAAATGCGAGGAGCTAATTTATTCCTCGTGCGAATCTTCTCCGGTAATACCCAGAGACGCGGGAAAGAATAATTATCATCTTTCTTTCTCCCACAAGCGACCTCCGGCCCTATAACGTCTCATTAGCAGTCGCGCTCACAACACGACGATTATGTAAATGCATATTCTGGAGATGAGGATAACAACGTATCAATTATTAATAGTTAACGATAATAGCATAAGTGTATCACTCTTGATCGACATTCGCCAAGCAATCATTAAAATGGGATTCCCGTATATTCATACGAAGATAGAATTTTGTAAACTTTATTACAATGTTGGCAAGTAGCAATTAATAATTGTTTATAATGTCCAAAGCGTTATTTTCATTAAAAGGATGATTATTAAAAATTATTCGTTTTTTTTTCTGACTTTTTCTCACAGATACAGTATTTCGTGCTACATTGGCAACTGTATTGATAAAAACTGACGATTAGCGACAACATAAAATAGTACATAGTATTCGAGATATATCCAGGTATCTTGTTATTGACAATATTAGGGACAGAAAACATCTGCTTTTAAGGTAAATATTAACTCTTCGCGCATATAATTATAGCCAGGCAAGTTGTCCTAATTTGTTTCCGAATGTAATCGAACTTTCATCCGCGAGTTTCATGTTACGAAATCTTTCATATTCGATAAATTTTAGACACAATTATTCGTATGCTAATATTTTAATCAATCATATAATGTACTAATTGTTCAATTTTTGATGTAAAACTGTTATGTATGTAAATCAAGATGAAACTTTTAAAAGAAGTTAATAAATCCTTGTGTGTGATAGAGAGAATAATTTATATATATATATCTTAGGATTGCACACTTATTGAAATGTCTCAGTTAAGGAAGTAATCGTTTATTTATAAAATTTTGCAATAATCTTATTTCTTATAATGATATTATAGGGGGAAAGAGAGTAATAATATATATTTTTATATAATAAATTATACAATTATAAATCAATTGGATTTCAAAGTTTCCTGAAATTAATTTCGCGTAAATCACAATACATTGCGTATTGATATTATATAAAGTTTATTTTTACTACAAGGAATAGATTAATAGATGTTTAAAGCAAAATCATAAATCAATTTGATCATGATGACAGCTGCGTTATTGAGACGCAAAACAGTGCGAGATAAATATACGCGCGTTAGAAAGAAATGTATTTTTGATTGCATCTACTGTATCGAGGAGTGGCGATCTTCTTGGCACATATTAGATGAAAATAATTAGGTTTCGTATGATTTACGACTTAACATACGTAAATCTGCTCTATAAGTGACCGGCGAGACGCAATAGTACAGCAGTAAACTAACAAAACGCGACCTCAGGAAAAAACTTACTTGCCATGTTCCATCGTCTGCCTTCATCTGCATAAAGCGAAGTAAACACGAAGTTAAAAAAAAAAAAAAAAAATAAGAGGCATTAGTAGCCTATGGCACAGTGTTTCTCAATACTTTTGTTTCTTTCTTCGATTTTTTTTCTCATCTTAATCTCTTCTCATAGATGTAAATTAGATATATTTATGAGAAAAGATTAGGATAAGAAAGTACAGTGTTGTTTAAAAAAAAAAAAAAAAAGGATATAATTTACTTAAGAATGTTTTGTCCTTAAAAATATGCGTAATCTCTCGGAAGATCATATGATCCATGCTGATAACCATATATCATTGATGATAAATTACGGCTCGATCATCCAATTATTTTATCATTTTACTATCAGATCACCGTTCGTGTTATGTTATTACCGCATTCCCAAGTGCGATATGCGAAGATCATGTTGAATTGACATCATAAATGCGATTCACGTAATCGATGCAGCTTTAGTTGCTCCCAATAAATAATACGGACGAAGTTCATATCGATCCTTAGAATAATAAAAAAGTAATATAATCGAACTTCTTTTTTCCGATAGCGATCGTCCGCTCATTTGCACGCGTCAAGCGTATCAAAATGTCGCGCATGCAACTGTCACGCTCGTGTAAAAGAGCTTTAATTATAATTAGGCTCATGTAAATCGTTCTAGAAAGATTTCTTATTATGAAGTTGATTTTTAAAGAATGTAGAAATGTGTTCGGGAAATATATACGGGATTACGTGTCTGCGTGAATAATAATTTCGTTCACAGCGTTAGTAGAACTTTAGACCAAGATTTTGGCCGGATTTAGTGGGATACTTTGGCCTAGACTTTGGCTAGACTTTTCGAGAAATGAATGAAATGTTAAAATAATATAAGAGACGAAACTTTCAGTGTGTGCACGTTGTCGAATTCATAGCGTCGAATGCGCAAAAAAAAGAAGGAAAAAGAAAAACCGTCAAAGAATCGGCAATTCGGAAAAGAAACGTCGATTGGCAGAAGCTTTCGCGCTTCTTACGAGGGAATCAGAACACGGTCAGTCAACGATCGCTGGCATGCTAGCTTGGAGTTTTCACGTCGTTTGTTCGGCGATGTAAATTTAGATCGCTCTATGCTCGGTTTTGCGAAAATACGCCTTTCTTGCTAACGGAACGGAAGGAAGGAAGGAAGGAAGAAAGAAAGAAAAAAAGAAGAAGAAAAAATTTCGGACGTGTATATATATTTTCGCGTTTTCAAAAATGCGTGAAAATTTGCATATTTATATTTGCTAAAACAAAAAAAAGATCCGTAGAATAAAATATAAATCATTTAAAAGCTAACAAAGTATATTAGCTTTGCAATTAGTTCTTCAATTTTTCAATAATATACACTGATGAATATGAGTAAAAAGATAGATGAACTTTCAGTACCACGTGCAAAATGGCTATTCAATCTTTGGCTAAATAATAGAGCAATTAAGCGAGCAATAATGACCGTGAACAGATTCGCCGTGAAGAAGTTTACAGTGACAAAATACACGATGAGGAAAATTAATAACGCTATTATTCGTCGTGACGTATCGAAACAACACGTTCCATTCACAATGCACCGACTTAGCTTTAATTAACCCTTTGCCGCGCGTGTCGTCAGCAATTACGGCGAAATTTCTTGGTATCCTTGATAACCAAGAAACCAAGATTTTTAATTCGTTTTATGCAAATGTCATACAATTTCAGAAATGTTATCAGTGTTATGGACAATGTACAGCATATGCAGAATGAGATATTTAAATAAAAGAGAATAAAAAAATTATCCATTTCATAAAAAAGATAGCATTCGATATGAAACAAAATTTCTCTTATATTATAAGCAATAAGTAATGTTCAGATATACCTATATATTTGTAATTATCTTATTTTATATATATGGAGAGAGATATAATGTCTTTGGTTTAAGTTTGTTCAGTTATTTTTTTAAATAATAGAATTATTTTATTTTTTCGCTCACGTCAACGTAACAGCAACAAAGAGGCAATATTTTATAAACAACAATTGAAAATTTCATTTCATTATACTCATTATTAAATTTATCATAAAATACCTTGAAATTGTAGTAAAATAAATATATTATTCCATATAAAAAAAAAAAAAAAAAAAAAAAAAATTATGAACAGGATTTAAAAAACATATTATTTTAGATTTTTATTTAAGTCATTGTATAGATCTTAAAGTAACTGCAATACACTTAAATCAAACACACTATATATGAGATAAAATATTTGCTGTGGTAAAAATTCTGAAAAAAATAAAGGGAATCGTCTCAAGATTATTCTCTTATTATTTTAGAAATGCCACACGCTTTAATTAAAATCGAGAAAAAAGATTTTTCCTTTAATATTATCAGTTAATATCAAACTATTTTTCGAAGAGGTCTGGTTCTTCTTTCTCTCGTTGTACTATCGATAACTTTTGATAAAAATGATAAAAAATTATATGCGCTCGTAATCGCATATTGTTTCAGACAATTGCGGTGATAGAAAAAAAAAAAAAAAAATAACGTAAAGGTGACTCCTTTAAAGGATCACATGTACGATCGAATAATTCGCCAAATGCAGTTTCGCTAAAACTATTAAAGCCGACGAGTGCGCGCATTATGTACAATGTTAACTATCTGATAAACTCTCGCTTATGTAATTATGAAATTTACGTAACTCAAAAATATACCGAAGACTGTATCAAATGCGGGTTAAATGCAAGCTTTGAAAAAAAAAAAAAGGATGTTATGTGCGGCTACGTTACCGATTTTATCTAGTCTCAAGCGGATGAACATTCGCGCATGCATATAGCGAAGAAGGATCTACCGGTGCACACTTACCAAGGGCTTTTTGACAATTGTACTGGTGTCACTGTAGGATGCGACCTTGGCATAGGGACTGGAGGCTGATATCGGTACTGTTATCATCTTAATTTTTGAAGTTCTTGTCTCCGGAGATATGAATTTTTATAATTTTTATTTTATTAATTTCATAGATTGATTTACACACTTTGCTCTATACTCAGTTATCTGTATCTTTTTTCAACATATGAAACAGTATAATCTTCTTCAATTGGTTGTCGAGATGTCATTGACCGCAGTCACGGAAACGAATAAGTTTTTGAAATGAGGATCTTTGAGATTATAATACGTGTTCGCGTTATCTTTTTGTTGGAAATCTTTTCTTCGCGATATCACTTTAGTCTTTGATAGTTTCGATTGTTTCTGATAGTTAAATTTTTCAAAAGTTAGCAACAATTAATAATAGCAATGTAACAAGAATATCGCGAAAAATATCAATAGAAGTGATTTCAGGAACATGTAAATCAATCTGTTCGAGAATATGTAATAGATAAATTTCATTCGCAAGCAATTTATTATAAACTGAAGTACATAACGCAACTTACTGGTTGACAAATATAGTTTATTAATTAAGCGTTTAATAAAATTAAATAGCGATAATGCTATTTTTTTTTTTTTTTATGACGAAACTCGTCAAAACTCATTTACAAATCGAAGTTGTAAAGGGTTGAACTGTATCACTATTGTATATTTTTTTCCAATCGAGTATTTATGTTAGCGATATTGAGATTAAGTTTGAAAAGGGTTTCCAACAAGCGCGATCCAAAACTAATTCTGTTTTCTCGCGCGTAGCACTTACAAAATATATTTTCGCTGTTAACGCGCGTTACGTCGTTCGGTCTTTGCTGACGGTCGAGCAAACATAGACTGACATATGAGAGCGCCGCGACGCCACGAGACGAATGAAACGCTCGATTGGTAGTTGCGTGCTGTCAGGTAATGTGTGCGGTCCCTCCTGTTTACCATAATATCCAATATTCCTCAAATGTTTTCACGCACGTGGAAAGACAGTAGCGTAACGAATTCGATCCGAATTCATTCGAGTCAAATATCACGATTTTCGAAATAATTTCGCAGGCAAAATACATATTTCCATACATCCTTGACTTTTTTTTTTTTTTGACAACTTAAATTGAAATTAAATTTTAATAAAAAAATTAATATCATAGTTTCTCTCTTTCTCTCTCCAAAACAAAGATAGACTTATCGTATAGCTAGCATTAATTAATTCCAGATCTCTCTCTGCGCGGTTCCCAGATACGTACCGGGCTTATTGTAGACGTGCGTTATCATGTGCGTTGTCTCGTTTATTATGCGATAACTCATCGCGATTTACATACTCGTATTATCATAGCGGTATACTTTTCGTAAACCGAGATGAAATAGCGAGATGATAGCATGCATTTGCACTAGGGTGCAAGTAGGATACATAATCGGTTCGTTTCACTAACAATAAGCGATCGCAACTTTGTCTGGAGTGCGATTTATGTTTGGAATGAAATAGGAATACCAATTGCGTGCCAGTGAACCATGAATGGTCCTTTCGTTTCTTTTTCTTATACTTGCGTAAGCTACATTTATGTAATACATTACTGTTACTCTCTCGCGAAGGACGCATATCACGTCATTTTTAGCGACTTATGCACTCAACGTTGAAAAGCATGGGCAAAAGTGTCAAAATGACTGCAATGCCGTTTAAACTCGATACTGTGTCAAAGAAATTTAACAATTTAGATTATATTATTTCGATTATTTCTAATGAAAATTAACAATAATTTCGATCATGCAATAATTATGGTTTCATTCATTAAAAATATAAGTAATTGTTCAGTATATTCCCATTCTAAAATATTTCATAGAGTTCAAAACACATATTTTATCACAAATGAATGTGCTTTTTTTTTCTATTGTAACTATTATGCAATCCGCAGAGAACGCGATCAGTCATGAGATATGATAGAAAAAAGGAATCCTCGGAAGATTATCGTTAATAGTTTACTGAAAAAGCGAATAAATGTGAATAGTAGCGAATATGGAAAATTCCGAGGATATAATTCTCTCTGATCGTGTGCTTCGTCTGTAAAAACCACCAATCATAATGACGAAAAAACGTAACATTGAATCAGTACATCGATTAAAGATTAACATCGCATTTATCGATTGTCATGTAGAGTCAAATACTATAATAGCATTGTGTTATTGAGCTCTGTTACACCCTTAATCAGGTTTAATAACATCCGTAGTGTTGTAAAACTGGCCAATCACAGCTATTCCTCTTAAGAATGGAATGACTGTGATTGGCCAGCCTTAGAACTATGATTGTTATTAAACCCGATTAGGGGTGACGTGTAAACATAGTCATTGATTCAAAAACGCTATCTTCTCGCGTCGATTTAAATCGACGTATAAAAGAGGAAATTACGCGACATCGCCTATTGCTTTGCTAATATTTAAAAAAATTAAATTGAATTTTTTGGGAGAAACTTTGAACATAATAGCTTAAGTTTTTCTTAAGCGGGAGGAAATTTTGAACTTAATAGCTTAAATTCTTTTGGGGAAACTTTAATGGCATTGTATTATCGATATATAATGTCGATAAATATATTTCAATTATTTAAAGCGCGAAATGTAAAAATTAAATATTCACACATATAAATATACATATAGTATATAAAAATATGAAATATAAAAAAAATATATAATAAATTCATATATATATATATATAAAGTTTTGTATAAAGTTGCATGCATAAAATATATCCCGGAATTTTGTACACTGTTTGCGGAAATATATAATAAATATAAATCAAAGAAACACGATAAACCAATCTCCCTGTTAAGCTAACAATAAGTTCATGTTTGATTCCGCGTTGATGCAGCAGATCTAATTTTATACGCAAAAATCACGCGTGTCATTATATCCAGATAGATTCGTATTATTATCTTGTCGGCAATGACTCATAATGAGGCATCAGGAGAGATGTTTCTACAAAGTTTATCGTGTGTGAATTTTGTAACGTACGTATTATAATGTGATATTTGTCTGATTTGTTTTCTCACATAAAGAAATTTCGAAAAAATAAACTTGATCCGACATTATTGTCAGAAATAATATAAATATAGTGTTGTCTGTTGAAATATCGCAATTAATTAATCTTCCTAACTTTTTACAATACTTTCAACAAAACATATATTCCCCCCCCCCCCCCATAATCGATCGTATATGTCATATAATTTAAAATTTATTTAGTGTTATAAATTCGTTTTGGAAAAAAAAAAAAAAAAAAAAGATGATATTTATTTCTAAAGTATTTAATTTATTTTGTCAGAAAAAATTTGTAGTAACCAATTTCTTTTATAAATATGTAATGTAATACAATCTTGTGTTGGGCCGTTTTATACATATAATAAATGTATGACTCGTTTTATATGTATAAATTTTAAAATATAAATAAAAAAATATGTATTTTCTAACAAGCTTGTTTTTCTTCTTGTTTACTTATTTAAATTGTTTGTAAATGTATCGCTTAAAAGTTTAGTACGCGTAAACTAGCGTTGTTTATACGTAAAGTCATTTATGACTGAGTCGATTTATCCTCATTTTAGCCGATTTAGCGACAAGTAACATGGCCAAAAAGTAAAATGAATTTAATAAGAACAACACACGTTATATAATTTTCAGTCAAATGTTTAGCACGCGTAAATAACACCGTGTGACTAATAAAACTGTGAATAACTGTATCTATCAACTGCGCCCATTTTTAATCCTTTTCCATAAAAAAACGAAATAATAGTGATAAATAGCAACAGAATTTGATTTGTACTCAATGCAAAATCAAGTATGAAAGTATCTTAATATTTAGAAATTTATGTCTTTAGATAAAAGGTCTCGAAGGACTTTAGTACTCCTATACTCCAACGTATGTCAATTTTTTTTTTTTTTTTTAAATAATATTCTCGGAAAAGTAGCTATTTTTGTAAATTACATATACTTGCATATACATATAAAATATGAATAATATATAGCGATATATGTAATATGTATAATCTTAAGTTTTTTCACTTGATTTAAGATTTGTATAAAAATCGTACATATATACAAATCTTAGGCTGAAATTCTGCAACGTGTATATTTATTTAACGTATACATATATTTATGTAATATTTATTTTATCAATTTATCATCGGCGGATGTGAGAGGATCACTTACCGCGAAGATGCGCTTTCTCTCTCTCTCTCTCTCTCTCTCCGCCCATCCAAAGATCAACGTGGACTTAAATTCGAACGAACCGCTATCGGTCGACTTTCACTGCGCGAATCGAGAGAGACGAGAAGAGACGAGGCGAGGTGAAACGATGCGAGACGAAGGAGGCATTCGATTTTTAAAGACTGTCGGGTCGTGTAACGCGGCGCGTGATACGAAAGACGTGCAACGACGAGCTAATGGTCCGCGGCCGATAATCCTGTGACAATTGTTAAGGACAAACTTAATAATAGTCACGGACGATATATGATAGTCGCGGACCACGATTGGCTGTCCGGCGAGCAGCGATTTCTCGGCGATTGGCCACCTCGTGCATATATCGGGAAAAGAAACTTGCGCGCGTTACAAGTGATTAGAATGCGGAATTTATGCGCGAGGAGTATAAAAAATATACGGGCAAATACAACATTCAACGAATCCGACAATGATTTATATATGAGCGCTCTTAGAAATGTGATATATTTGTTTAAATAATTAATAATAATAATATATAATATGTTATTATTTATTATTAATATTAACTTTATTATTATATAAAAAATATTTTCTAATAACTATATATATGTGTATATATTATAATAAGTAATAGATTAAAGTGTAAATTTCTTTGGAATTTTTATTATGCTTTGATATATTTTGATAACATTTGTCAAATGCTTCGAATATGTCTGAGGGCCTTTATCGATTTTTACATATATATCTGTCTCAGATTGTTGTGTGAAAAACTTGTTTTAGTAGGATTTTCCGTACATATATTTGTGGGAAATTTTTTCAAATACCGCTATATGGAACTGATGTCGTCAGCGACTTGAACACACTTCGTCAATTGCAATTATAACGCAACGATCGCCAATTATGGAAACGTTTCCTGTTTACGTGCTCTACGTGCATAAGTCGCGATTATCGAACAGCGGCGTACAATGTAATGAAGCTTCTCAAGCAAACGTGTTTGTTCAAAAACATAACCTAATTTTCCAAGAAATTTAATCGCAAATTCTCGTATTATCGCGTCCGTCTGACCTAAAGAATCGCGCTCACGATCGGGGTAGGAGAGAATTACCTACGGTACCTTCGTCAAAGTATATCTTCACCTTTCGCGCGATTCACTTGCGTTGGAAACACTCCACTTTCGTGGGGATGATCCGTTCGATACCGTAACGATCCTCGTCTTTATTCACGTTGTCGCTTCGTCGTCGACGATCTCGCTCTTCTCCACGTCGTCCACCGTATCCTACTGGTCGCGCGGCGCATCACTTGGTCAGTCACAGGACACAGGACCTCGGATCTCGTCGGACGCGAAAACGGAGACTGACAGAGAGAGACTCTTGTCACGTACGCACACATACGACACACCACCTGCCTAATACCTTGATAATACCGTTCTGTCAATGACAAAACTCGCTTTAGCAATCACTACCGCGATCGACTTGCTTTTGTTTACTCTCTCCGCCTCCTCACTGCTAGCGGAGAAGTGAGAGCGGTGGGGGGTGAGGGAGAAACGTCCTTTCGCAAAAGATCTCCCCGGCACAACAGGTATATAGATGTCTTTACCCTCGATAATCCAGGGCCGGTAACCGGATTACGGTAGTTTGCATCTTTATCCGGGATGCAAAAATGATTTTGGATGCTGCGAGATTTCCAAGATGCTAGAAATTATAGGAGATTGCGTGACTCGATGTACATATTTGAAAATCTTTCTCTTGCTATTCTTCAATATTATAATAAAAAGAAATTATGGAGAAGATTTATCATCATCATTTCTATATAAAATCTCAAGAAAGAAATAAAAAGAAATGTCTTCTTGAAATTTTTTAATTGAGAAAATTGAAACATTTTTTTTTTTTTTATTACGAGGCTCTTCAGCGCTTAACCCGTCACTGTGTCATGCTTTCAAATTTTATTGCATGTAATAATACTATGTCAATAATTATATAATTTTATATTAGGCTTACCAGCATGGAAGGATAACACCGGGATATATTGATGTTCAAATTAATGTCATTTAATAATGACGATAGATACAAAAGTTATATTATTCGCATATTTCACGTATTTATGTAGGATTTTAAAATATAGGTTGAAACTTCACAACTAGTAAACTAGATAAAATATTGTAAACAGTGTAATTATTCAAAAGTATATAAGACATAACGTATAAAACATATAGATATATATAAATTGTAAAAAATAAAATTATCAAATCTTTGAACATGTTACATTGCCCCCTCTTGTGACAAAGTATTGTACCTCTAGATTTTTCCGCGCGTGATTTAAATATCAAAATCGACGAAATATTAAAAATCTATTTTTTAAAATGAGAATTTGCATATATTATATATATATATATAGATTATAAAATTTATTATTATATTAATATTTTCTGGACGAATATTACTGGTAAAATAAGAAGCGATAAGTCAAAACATATAAATAATAATAAGATTAATATAATTACAAGAAATATAAAGAATATAATATCACTTGCAATATATATATCCAAAATATAATTGAGATTATATATCAATCAATGGCAAAGTATAAATTAAAATATTCCTATATATTGCTTATACTCTGCATTTATTTTATAAATTAAATTTTATCATTTCCAAATCAATTTTCATTGTATTAAGGATACTAGAAATTAATCTTGTTTTGCAATAAATCGGATTCAGGATTTAGACAATCATATTAAATATCTATAATAATTTTGTAATTATAAACAGTAAAATCTACTTTATTAGTTTATTATATAAGCATTTTAGACACATATGGGCCATCAAGTTCATAACCTAATTTTCTGTAATAATTACGCGTGCCAACACCTGAAAAAAATAATTTGTTACCATAAATTTCTAAATATTTAATTAGAAATTTATGACTTAACAAAAAAATGTATAAATATAGATAGGCAAAATATGAAAAAGAAATACTTTTTAAATATATATGATATACCTGAAATTACAGAAATTTTATGAGATTTATGTTCCTCTTTTGCAATTCGTTCAGCTTCCTCCATCAACAGAGTACCAAACCCTTGGTGTTGAAATTTCGTGGGATCACGTGCACTTACAGGCACTACACTGCCATAAACGTGAAGCTCTCTTACTATAGAAGTTTTTTCTTTTAATTCTGATCTATAAGAAATTATATATTTTATTTATATATATATTTCGTATTCTATAGAATTAATCTTTCAAGATATATTAGTCATACCTAAATGTATTATCGGAGCATTTTCTTAATCTTAGTAAACCAACTAGAATATCTTGCATAGTATCTTCGTATGATAGAAATGTTTCCCAACCTTCATTAGCAACATAATCACGTCGTATAAGTTCAATTTCGTAAGGCTGCACCTTATGATGTATTTCTTGAATTCCTACTTCACGCGTTCTAACATCACGGCAATCTGTACCTAAATCCTTCATTCTGGCTAACGCTAGTTCGCGTAAATTTCCATGTTCTACGCCAGAACTGTTTTTTTATTTTTTTTTTAATTTGAGAGAAAAGAATATATATATATATATATATATATATATATGTATATATATATATATATATATATATATATATACATAATTTATCATAAATGTATAAATTATTCGAATGTATAAATTATGATCTGATATTGTTATATTTACCTTACTAATGGCATAGGTATATCACGTTGTACGCGATAAACGCGTGTCCATGGTGGTATTAAGGACAAAATACGAGCTATAAGATCGATGAGTACACTCGGCGCATAACTTTTGTATCGTCCAGTTTTCCATAATTCATACAAACCAGTTCCACGTATGACAAGTGTCGGATAAATTTTTAATCCATCTGCTCGAAACGCAGGATTTTTGAAAAATTCCTACAGATTTGTAAGACAATATAGAAGTAACAGGAAATAATCACATAAATTTAATATTTTTATGCGTATGTGCATGTACAAACTAAAAAAACATCACTTACAATAAATTGATAGACATCTCGTTCGAAGTCGACATTCGGTAAATCTGGCATCATATGAGCTATTACTTTGAATCCAGCATCTTTGGCTAACTGGAAACTCTCACATACAGCACGCACTGTATGTCCTCTATTAGTATCGCGTGCTATATCTTCATATACAGACTGGACACCAATCTCTAAACGTGTGCACCTGTTTGATTAATTCAACTAATTAAATTATTTGTGTGTTACTAAGTTGTAAGTATTGTATCGAAAGCACACATACCCATAACGTAACATATCTGAAAGATGTTTTTTGAGACAATAATCAGGCCGAGTCTCAATAGTTATGCCAATACATTTTGTGCGACTACATTCAGAATATTTAACTGCTTCATCAACATTACTGCTTACATGACCAGATAATGCATCGTGTAAATTTCTTATAAAATAATCTCTATAATCATCTGGCAAGGACATAAAAGTACCTCCCATGACAATGAATTCAACTTTATCAACACTATGTCCTAGTTGCTTCAACTAAAAATATATATTCATAAAAATCACGTGTTTGGAAATATTGAATACAAATTGAAATTTATCTGCATTATAAATTATAGAAAAACATACTTGTTCAATACGATGTCTAGTTTGTAAGAAAGGGTTATATCTCGCACGTATTGCTCTCATTGATGTAGGTTCATATCCTGTATAAGATTGTGTAGAATATTCAAAATCAGAATCTGGTCCTCCAGGACAATAAACACAAATATTACCCGTCATATTAATATGCGGGCATCTATGTGGTTTGCACATTACGGCTACAACTGCAATCTATAATAACATGACTATTTTTTTGTTCTACATTATAACCGTTATCACATTATCAGTATATAACAGAAATTAAATACTGACTCCACTAGCAGTCCTAATAGGTTTCGCCTTCAACTTTGGTACAAGTATATGCCTAGCATCGCTAGGTACAGCTGCAATAATATCGACTAATCTTGGGGAAGAATCCAAACCATATTTTGAAGCAATTCGTGTTTTCAATTTGTTCAAATCGACATCTCGATTTTCGTGATGTGCCTTTAATAGATCTTGTATAATCTCTCCAATTGTTATCATCATACGTTCCTCTTTACTCTGCTCAAACTCTAAAAAAACATATTGTCATTGATATACATGTTATATATATATAGTATGTTATATTCTAATATAATTAATGTTACGAAAGAAATATAAGCTTTAATATAGATAATACACATTAATATTGTATCGATAGATATATTGTAAGCTTACCAGTTTGTTTTTTTACCATGATTGCAAATCGTTTGCAACTAATTTAAAATGTATTTAAAAAATAAACACTACATTTATTCTCTATTTTATATATGTCGTAAAACTTTTGTATGTAAGTTGCACGAGATTTCGATATTTGGTTAGAAGTAGAGTCCCCCTAACAGAGGTTGCGTTCCGATATTCACTGCCAGTACTAAAAATCTATAATATACGTGACGTAAACTATAGATTTTCAGTTTTGACAGTCAATATCGGAACACAGCCAGTCTGGTCACACGACTTTTGATTGGTCCGCCATTTTTTGGCAACTCCCGCTGATATTTTAATGGAAATAGCAATAACAGTAGAAAAACAGAAAAAAAAAGTATATAATTTTCTTTTTAAGTTATAGGAATATTTGCAAATTTACATTTTTGTTGCGCTACAAAAAAATTTAAAAATATATGCTCATTTTTCGAGGTTTCAAACAGGATATGCCCCCTTAATATATGGAACTGAAAGTGAAAGATTTAAGGAACTTATATTTATTTGCTCGTTGTTGAGTTCCGTTTTCTCTTTTAATGGTTCTGAAATAATCGTGTTACTTATGTATAAAATTGTTGATAAAATTTCTATTGTATATTTTATTTCTTGTATAGGATATAATTATTTTAAAAAAGCTAATTCATTTAAAAAGCTAATACATTTTAAAAAGACAAAAAAAGAAAAATGGGTATCTGCGCGATATTGAAAAGTTTGAATTCTTCAAATAATATATGATATCTATGTAATCGTGAGGAATATTTTTCTATAAAAAAAAAAAAAAAAAAAAAGTCAATATATAGATATAATGATTTATTATACGATATTAATGACTATAAATTTTAATGTGTAAATATACTTGTATATACAAAATATGTAGAACATTGTTTTATACAATAGAGTTTGATTAAAATAAAGTAAGTTCTTATAATAAATCTTCACAATCTTCCTCTTCTTAACTTAATATCAAATAATAATCAGAATTTAATATCAAACGAGGATTGTTCCGGTATCGAACGGATTCCCGCGAAAGTGGAGAATTTTTCTTGTGCCGATTGGTTACTCAAAAGCTATGCCAATTCCGACATATTTTCGAACAAATTCAGTGACGTTAAATGACGGGTTGTTTCGCGCATGCGTAATAGTGTAAGGTAATTTTTAGTAGCGTACATATTTTATCGGGAAATATCTAGACCCATCCATAGGAAGAAAAATGAAATAGTAAGTGTTTTCTAATAAATTAATATATATATATATATATATATATATATATAGTTATATATAATTTAGTATATTTCATATATCATAACATAAGAAGAAATATTAAAATATTGAAAATATATAGGCTCTTCAAACCGCCCTACGTCGCGCATCTGAACACGAGTTTGTCGAAGGTAGTCACGTGACGTCAGTATAACTGAAAGATTCCGAATGTCCCGCGCTTTACTTTACCGTGCTGTGCTACGAGAACAATATTGTGCAAATTCGTCTCGATATATCGGCATAATCATCCATCATAACCATCCAGCATAATCGGTATGTATATTCTATCATCTATTTATTAAGCATTATAACAATAACTGGGCATTTTTCTAAAATTGAAACACAAGTGCAATCTGCTAATATCCAGATAAAGCGTACATTGGTTAATAAATAAATTTCATAAACCCCCGTCTAATATCATTATTTAGAAAACTTTTATGATACTAATAATATATGCTATTTGGGTAACGTTAAACATTACGGTCATTTTAAAATCCACCAATGACTTATGTTTATTTGTGAGGCTATCTAACGTTAATTATATATCGCATCAATCTAAACGCAGGTTAAATGTATTTATTCGAAGACGCATTCTCTCTCTCTCTCTCTCTCTCTCTCTCATATAATTTTATCTAGCACATTTTATTTTGAAATTACTTTCCTTCCATATTATTGATAAGTAAAGTTAAAATAAAATATTGAAAATATCAAGAAATTATACTAGAAACTAGAAAATCAAATATCGATAAAAGTAAAAAATGGCTTTTCATTAAGTAAAATTTATTTCTCTCAAAGATTATTATTCTTTATTACCGCGTTATATAAATCTCCTTGAGCATTCTATATTTGTATATATTATAGTAGAAATGTTTATCATTAATGCATTTTTAATTATATTTCGTTGCAACATATTTCATATGAAATATTTTAATCATATTGCAGGAAGAAGTTGGAGTTTGCAATCGATAAGGTGACTCAGCGATAAGACGTTATCGCTCTTTCCAAATCAAAAAGCTTCTAATAGAACAGTTAATTCAAGCGGTTTCATCCGTCCCGCTGATTGGACCGTCGTAAAAAAATTAATCGAATCCGTGGGTGTGCGGTGCAATATCAAGGGAGCGGTTACGTGATGCAATCCCGTTCTCGGCCGATCCGGCGACCTTATGGAAAATCGAGTAGACGCACGTTCGTGTGCGTGTGTCTTTGTGTGAGATTCGGTATTTCAGCTTGGCGGTTTTATGATATTTTAATCGTTTCTCGCATACATCGACCAATTAAATCGGATGCGCGGCGAGGCGACCGCGAAATGAGAAATTTTGATTCTCATCGCGATTATTGCGGTTCTGAGAGATTGGTTATTACATGTTCACACTTTGATAAAAGAGCAACTTTCACGGTCGTGTACGTATATATATATATATATATATATATATATATATATATTTATGCGCATAGACATCAATTTATAACTATTGATACTAATCGATTCTGTTTTGAAAACTTTAATAAAAATTATGTTTTTAATTCGAAAATAAAGCTCGTATTTGCTCTGTGTTTTATTTCGAATAAAATAGCTGAATAAATAATTCAGTTAAAAAACGCTATTAGAATCTATGATTGTTGTATCAATAAGATTAAAAAATACGAAATACGAATATAAAATCCACAGAGAAGACAAGGAGAAGCGATGTCACAAAAAAAGCCGGACGAGAGAGACCGATGAACAACTTTCATAGATTTCATCAGCGATCGTTTTTCTCGAGGTAAAAGGAGCGAGGAGGTAAAATACGAGGGTTAGAAGAGATAGGATAGATTCCTTTCTTAAGACGTCAAAGTTGCCGGTTTTTTTCGCATTTGATCGGGGGTGCGACTACTGCTATCAGCTATCGGTATTATTAAAACCTCGATTTCCATGCATCTCATCGCGAAGTTGCCGATCCAAATGGCATCGGGGATGATGGGATGGAGGTCGTAAGTTAAACAGACGAGAAGAGAGAGAGGTACATAGCACGCGGTCGGCTAAATCGGGGTAGGTCGTACCGGGGGCGAAGTAGTTAGGATATCGAACGTGGTCGAAGACGAGGGTGGGCCCGCTGTCGCGATTAAGTTCATGCACCCTCCTCATGTTCATCTCTTGCCCCCTTTCTCTTGCTCCTCCTCTGCTTCCTTTCTCTTCTCACGTTTTCGATTTTCTATACGGTTCACGAAAAGCCATCGGAACAAAATTGCGTCATTTAACGGCACGGTAAGGAAATTTGTAATCAATTTTAGATTTAATTCGAATAAACTCTGAAATATCTCTAATGCATAATTTGAAGTTTGAAAAAATATGTGATGAATTGAATATATAATAAATATATGTATGTAGAAAAAGATATAGTTTCGCGTATCTTATAATTTTATATTAGTAAGAATATTATTATTAAAAAATTACTATTATTATTATTAATAGATGTATTATTTATGAAACAGCAGGAGAGAAAGACAAGTTCTAGAGCTGCTTTTAGTTTGTATACTTAAAATGTACTTAAAGTTTGAAGCCTTTAAAAGGTCTGAACAATATCATTAGAATCCTTTGGGGCCTATCGTGAGGGAGAGATTTCCTTCCATGTCCCCATGCACTCCTTTATGCAACCACCTTTACACCGCTCTCTTTTCTCCCCTCCTCTCCTCGTTCTTCTCCTTTTCTTTCTCGTACATATTCCGGCATCCAAGACGGGAATTTATGATACGTCGCGCATTTATATTCCCGCGTCTCTCATAAATTCTGCTTTACGCGCATGTAAGTGGCTCCACTTTTGTTCATAGATTCCTACGACTGTCAGATTTATGCTTGCGTACGTGGCGTATCTACGATTCGATACGCGCGAGAGACAACCTAAGATTGCGGGAAGAAGGAGAAAGAGAGAGTGCCTTTGCCGAGGAAAAGATGCGCGGCCGGTGAAGCTACAACGAGTTCGTCACTCATCTTCAAGTTTCGCAGAGAGATGTAAGTTCATTTCTATTTAAATCAAAGTTCGACACGATATCAAAATACATATATTTTTGCAATACATACAACAACATATCTTTTAGATAAGAAGATAAGAATTTCTCAAACTTTCTTCCCGTTAGGCTCCCTAATTTTCTCGATCAGTCGTGCATTCTCGATGATCACATCTTTCACGTATCAATTGAACAGATGGGATTTTCGTACGCAAATACTTCCGCGGGCGATTCCGGATTTTTTTTTATTTTTTTTTTTTTATTTGAAGATTCGTCTGGACGTCGGGCAAGCGTCGATATATCGACGTATACGTGCGCAGCCGAGAACGATAGCCCGGGAGAGAAATTCAACGTCGTAAATGGGAGAACGACGGGGACCCGATATTACGTACTTCGTGATATAAGCTAAGCGAAAAACGCCCCCGGATCTTACCGTCATCGTCGTCGCTGTATGGCACAGTAGGCTGGGATTATAATAATTCGCGTCACTGCGTCCAATTTCGATCTGGACGAGCAGGATGTATCGGCAGGAAGCAGAAGCAGGACTCGCTGCGTTAAACGAACTGCACGTCACGGTGTGAGCTTTTATCGCGACTTCGTACAATATATCTTTTTTTTTTTTTTTCTAGCGATGATTCGGGACTAGGCGCAAAATATCGAATTCGCATCGAGTTAAAATAGAAATTATCGATAGTCGAATTGATCTTTTTTTTTATTTGTATCCTCTATAAGCCGTCACTTGACTTAATAAAATATTAAATGGGCATGATTATCGTCACTTAACAAGAATGCCAATTCTTGATATAGTAATGGCAGATGAACGAAATTGCAGGAATGAATCGGATCTTAAAATAAAAATTCTCTCATAATTCACTTTCTTTTATTTCTTAATTTACTTTATTATTATTATTGTCTCGTTTTATTGTTACGAAATGCTTGCTCGTATAAAATTAAATATTTAATTTAATATTGAATAATCGTATTAAACTAATAGCAAAACAAAATATTGATTTCCGAAAGAGCTTTATTTGTTGCTTTAATGAGAGAAATACTCATTATATATGCAGGCTCTGTTTAAAATACTTAGGTAAACAGAAAACAAAAATCTTGAAATGATAAATTGACTTTAAGATATAAGTCATCTGAAAATATATAATTAATAGCGCTGAATAATTATATATTTTATGATTCATCGTATATATCTAATGTTTTAGATTATTGACTATACATTGAAAGACATACATGTCTGCCTGTATGCGTATGTTCATTCGTGAAGCTATTAAATTATTTAAAATTTTTAATCCTCTTATGTTCGCTTCTATATACCAAGATTTTCGCGGAAAATTGCTGCGAGCGCGCTTTGCGCGATCATCATCCTCTATTCAGGAATTGAATAACGTTCGATGTATTTGTTTATCGTTGAATTCAGCGGTGACAATAGATACGGGAACGCTCAACGGCGAACTTAATGTTCGTCAAGCATTGTGCGCAATAAGTGTTAGACCCTCTTCGTCATATAATCCTCCTCTATGGATCTCTCACTCCCTTTCTCTTACACGATCGCACATGCGTATGTCGCACGTATTTTCGTTCCTTGGAGAGTGAGCGTCCATGGCGTACGACAGGTGAATGGTCTATGGAATAAAGCCCCTCGCTGATCCCGTAGAGCGGGAGATCTTCAACCTTACTGCATGACCTGCTTTACTGCCGGCCATTCTGCGCTTCCTCCGTCCTTTGACGGCGGAAGCTTGTGATCCTCTCCCGATGTCGTGGATCTATTTCTAAACATGCGACGATTGTTGCAGCGAATGCATGTATAAATATTTATCAATTGGCATTGACATTACTTTGAATACTACAACGATAAAATTGCAAATACATGTATTTTCTTCTATCGGATTGTTGATAAAAGATAATATATACGCACAATATGTAAGCGTAACTAAAAAAAAATATATATATGTATAAAACTATTTCGATAAATTATATATAACAAATTATTAAAAGAGAAAAATAATTAATTGTATTATTAAAAAATTATTTTCTAATGTTGCTATAAATTTAGTAGATTAAACGTATCAATTTTGTTATCAATTCACTTTCTAAATCTTTTTTACAAAAAGTTTAGAAATATTTTTATCTATTTAATATTGCTATATATATTAATAATTCATGTGATGATTGTACGTGATGTGCTTTATTTGGTAACATAAATTGAAAAAAATAGATTAGTCTACAATTTGAACTTGATATAAATAACAAATAAAAAATTATTAAAATCTTTTTTTTTACAAATTCTGTTTTGGGAGTATATGGGAGGATGATACGCTACGCTAATTTTACTCGCGTGTAGAAATATCGCGCAACCCAAATAAACAAGCGGCGCGATGCATCCATGCGGATGGTGGATCGGCAATGGTGTCCAGAACGACACACAGCCTCTATGCGACAATACTCGCGTATCTATAGCTTCCTCCTTTCTGGCTCGCGGTATCGTGACGCTTTTCTAGCTGTCACGATACTGTCGCGCGCTGCGTGCATCAGATTTCGTCCGAGGGCCGGCAATTTTCCGGGCTTGCGGTTTAGCTTTAATCCACCACCAACGTCAAATTTTAATACAATACGTACGGCACATGTACCGAAAAGGGAGATGAGAGCGCGGCGCGGCGCTCCGAAAGAGCAGAATGTAAATGAAAGACGTGTAACGAAATGCATCTACGCGCCGGAATCTCCCCGTTTATCTAATATATATCCCTCGCGATATTCATTTAAATTTGCCATATCTCGCGTAATTATAACTTTCGACCGGGCACTTCTGTTGCGCCGAGTTTATTAGCGACAGCTGGATTGTTAAATTACGTGTGTGATTTAATTAAATTTTCACCGACTGCGCTGGATGGCCGTGAGAGAAAGATGGAGAAAGAGAGAGAAAGAAAGAGAGATTAGGATCGATATTTTCACGCTCGACGTTCGTTAACGCGGAGAAGTCTTTCCCGACGAGTCCGCGCGATCAATTTTACGGCGATTATCCGAGATATTTGTACGGGGAAATTGAGCTTCCGCCGAATCTCCATAATGCTTTGTACGCGCGTTTGGTTTGCAACGTGGTTACACGGCTCGACGGAGCTAAGTTACGTCTCTTACTCTTTCGGGAATGACGTTCATGCACGAACGCACGCCGGCCCCGGTCAACTTTAATCGATACACATGTATTCCTCGTCTAATCATTCGGCACTAATACGTTCGAAATACTGTTCGTATATCCGTCGTGTTTAATTCCTGACTATTTGAAATTTTAAAAATAAAATTTATCGAAAAAAAAGGAAGAGAGAGAGAGAGATTAGAAAGAAAATTACGCGAAGCTATTAACACGTGCTACTTTTGAAGATATATATATTTTAGGATTATATAACTCTCCGAATAATTTATATTTTTATTACGCGGCGCGTATTTCTTCAAGCAATGCTGAGATTATAGAGTACGAATTTATCTAACCCGATACGTATATATACTACATGGTGTTTGATGTACGCCGCGAGCGACTTAATTTCCGTTGTCAGGCGATCATAAGGGCTGATGCATCGTCTATAAAGCGATATCTTATTCCGCATCGTACCCTTCCCCGTTTGTACACAGCCGCATTTATCATACAGCAGCACATTGTGTGCGTGATATCGATATCGACGTGCTTTCGTGGCTGCGCATGCACCGACGACGATGTACATATCCCGTACTTCACTTAAGCTAATGATATCAGTCACCAATCAATTTATGCACTCCACGAGCGAGGGAAAAGCGGTAATTTCGAGGAACGTTGCGTGAAAATTTATTGCAAATCATTATTGTTTTATTATTGCACTTACGCGCGCTCAAATCAGCATATATTTTAATATATAATTATATATATATTTATATAATATATTATAATATAATATTAATTATATATAATTATCTTTATATATATATATTTATATAATAAGTAATGTATATAATTGTAACAGATAAAAAAATATATAATATATTATATTATCTAACAATACGTATTATCTAATACAGTTAATAACTGTGACTAATTGTATGATCACGCATGCGAGAATTATATATATTCGCTACAAGGCGCATTAATTCGTATACATATACTAATGTCGAGGTTTACCGATTCTTCCCTTCCTCCATCCTCCGCCCCCCTCCCCTCCTCCCATTTATTTGTTCGTCCCGAAGAGGCTGTTTAAGGATTCGACGACGACGTTTCGCACGCACTAAAATGTAAGTGCTTACAACAGCCATTATATCCGCTATATTCCCCGCGATATCGCCCTATCCGCGAAAGGGGTAGGGGGAGGCCGCACGGCTGCACATGCATTCGGGCAATATGGTTACGCGGCTCGCTAAAGTTAAACACGTTCCTTGCATAACAACATCGAGAGCGGCGCGAACACACGCACACGATAGGAACAAACACGGATAACGCGATGCACACGAACACTTATCGGGGATCGCGTCGTATCGGGTTTTCCCTATGGGGACGCGTAATCGGGTAGAAGGGGATGCAGCGCGGAAAGTGCCACGGCAAGCCACCACATCCGCTTGTCAAGTAATTGCGTTACGTATTGACTTAGTTCCTGGAGGAGGAGAAGGTTCCAGATTATAGGCGAGCGACGACGGCGGACCGCACGAGGCTAGCTTGAATATTAATTACCTGGTAATTTCAAATGGGCTTCGCTATCGCGGCACTTTCGGCCAGTTTTCAGCAATCTCCCCTCGCATACACTTAGATCGATGCCGGCTTGCCTTCGAATTCGAGGAGACTATCGTTTCATTATTGTGTGAATCCTGGAAACAAATTAGATACTGGAAAAAAATGTAGATTTTCCGATAATTAAACTTGTATTTAAAAATTTATTTTCATATTTTCTATTATAATCGCATTTTTAAAGAGGAAGATTTCTAGACAGTAATTGAATTTAATAATCATATATTAGCGAACAAAACAAATTTATAAATTTTACATTTTTATACATGATATACAATAAATTAGAATAATTTATAAAAACTAATTTTCTGCCAATAATTCTTGATATTTTGTTTTCCAATATTATGCGAAATAAAAAAGAAATTGATAAAAAATTAATAAATTTAATATTTATATGTAATATATCGAAAATTAATTTTATATTCATAATTTTTACATTTCTCAATATTGCGCAAAGCGAGAAATAAATTAGTAAAAAAGACCTGTCAATGAAATGTAGATACCTCTATAATATGTAAATGAAACGATTAATTATATCATTTTGCGAGAACGATGATATAGCGAACTATAAAGGGAGCTTATTAAGCTGTTATTTAAATAGCTTCGCGCGAGCGATGATCATTTTATCTCATCATGAGCTTATCAACTCGCGATTAGCCGCCGGCGATCGAGAAGAAAAACTTGATTTGATCGATTTTCATGGTGATAAATGAACTCCTCATCGGTGTGTTATGCACGATACATCTCGCGACTTACAATCCGGCATTATATTCTTTAATCTTGTACATAATTCGTTAAAAATATGGGAGGGGTGGAGGGTGATACGTCGATTTCGCGCACGTCGAACGGCGTTTTTAACGCTCGAATTCGACTGTGATGAAAGTTTAACGCAACACAATTCGTAACCATGAAATTTTCAATCAATAGACTTTTGTTTTGTTTCCGAGACAGATTGTTTCGCCGTTGCAGAAAGCGACACGCGTCCATCCCGTCGCGTCGATAAATCTCAATCAACACGCATTCAACGTACACAACCGTGTCCAATCTCTCGATCTAATATCGGGTAAGTGCTGCAATTTACGACGATGCGATACTTTATTAGAAACTCCCCCAAAACTCTTGAATAAAATGCGAAACCGGCGACGGTGCTTGCAATCCCCATTGCATTGCATTTCGAATTATGCGAATACGTATTACGAAGTATTCATGTGACACGATCAATCGATATTCTTTTTGAGTTTGCGATCGTAAAGAATTTTTTGCAAATTAGAGATTTACAAAGCTATAATATTTGTGAATAAAATAAAACTTTATTTCTTAAACAATTTTGAGCGATCTTTATTTTAACACAAAATCTTGATATAGATAATTTGATTAGTGAAGTGTGATTAGAGTTAAAGTTTAACAATTAAAAATTGATGAATTATGAAAAAGATGACGTTATCAAAATATTGAGAAGAAAAAATCGCGTAAAAGAACTACTCGAAGAGTTTGTTATTAAAGGCAAATATTTGCGTACATTAATTTAGAGCATTCTGTATTTATCAAATAAAAAAGCTGACTATTAATTATATATTATATCACGTTATCTTTGTATGCAGTTTTCATTAAAAAATTGTTGCATATAGCGTGTAGAGCGCTAAAATAATATTTTTAATTTTATCGCTTAAAATGTAACAGAATTAATTCGTTAAAACGAACGAGAAAAGAGATTATTTATTAATCTCAATTTAATCAAATTAATCTAATAAATTAATCTAATTAACTTAATGACTCATATTACGTGTAATATTCTGTGTTAAAAGAGCATTAAAGTAGTATTGGAAATATTTTCTGAAAATGCCATCCACAATATTTGTCAATATTTGTTATTATTACATTTAGATAAGAAATTATTATTTATGCGAATTAGTTATGTAAAATTATGATACAAGTTTCTTTTCCGAGCTTTTTTTTATGTAGAAAGCAACGCGCCTGTATAAAAGATATATGCGCACCTATCGCATTTTCTCCGTGATACACATAGGTTGTGGCGAATAATGTTCTGGTCGGGGAAAGTATATTTTACCAACATCCGCGGAAAATCCGCGTAGCTATTATCACATTTCACTAATTTTCTTTTTACCTTTCAACAATGTTACGGCACCGTTTGCACTTTTTAGCGACGCGTATCGCATGCTTTTGTCTCCGGGTAACGTATAATGTGTAGTTGGGCTTTCTCAACTTTCTTGCTCGCATTCTAGAACACTTTATGAAAATGTTCTGTAATATTGTGATTAACGGGATAACGAGGTATATATAGAGTAAAAATTCTTTTTTTCGCTTATAGGAGAAATGTCGCGATACGGTACAATATAATTCCTTTAATAAAAAGAAAGAGAGTTTATTGGAAAACTAGTCTAGGAAAGTAATCTAAGATGAATCACAATAATTGATATCGTTATAATATTGCAATATTTTTCCATACAAATAATTGATAATCGTAAGAATCGATTTACGATACAAGTAATTCTAATCCTAATCCGTTAACTTTGTAATATTATAATAAAATATAATTTTTAACTATTGCATAACTATTATTAAATATTTGTGTCATTAAAAAAATATATATATATTTTATTGTCATGTTTCTTCTGGTTACAAGGAAAATAAAAAACAAATCCGAATTTTTTTCTCCATTTTCTGCGTAAAAAGACACTCTCTTTGTTATAGAATCGTTTCTTTTTCTAAATTTACAGAGCTCTTTTCATGTTGGGAACGTCTGCCTTGCGAAGCTTTTCGACCATTAAGGGAAGCCCTTCAGCGATTGACGCGAACAACATTTCTTCTCCAGAGGGGAAAAAAGACACGGAATACAGTAGACGTCGGTGGATAGCAGTCTTTGAATTTTGAGCTTCTTACCATTCTCTTTTTCGCCCTCGACTCCCGCTCCTCCTCGTACTACTTATGGTACACACAGGTGAGTAAGCATATAAGATTCAGCGGCATGTTTTCGCACCGCGAAAAGAATGCCACGGACCTCTATATTAATAGAACAGGTTTCTTTTGTACACATTCTAGCGCGCGGTTGAATGACGCGCATTTAATTGACTTGCAGAATACTGTTACATAAACAATCAAACATCAAAGTGCAATGATATAATTAAGAGCACGATGTATTACGTATAGTGTGTTCGATATAAGAGAAAAACATTACGTACCAATATCGGGATTACGATAAAACAATTACATAAATTCACGAAATATAATATCATTTAATTCTTAAATTTCTACATAATTTGACATTTAAAATAAAAAATCAATTTATTTATGTTTTCATAGAAATAATTATATTTTCTAATTACATCATAATAATTTAATCATATTTTTATAGTAAATATTTAATTAACAAAAAAATGGCTAGATTGCTCAGTAAAGCAATCTAATAATTGGCAATTAGTTTCTCGGATTCCTTGATTTTGTTTTATCCTGCATATGATCGAACCAAAAATCTCTGTAGAGTAGGAATACAATTGTAATAAAAACGAATAACCGTAAAAACAGTAGAAAATAATCTCATTACACCGGATATATTCAGTGAAAGCTATCTTGATATTCTTTTGTCCGATAAAGCAGAAAAATATCATGGAATGTTAGTGCTTTGATAAATATACATATATTCCAGAGAAATGTTTCCGCAGAATCTTTTTCACTTTTATTTAGCGAAAGAAACGGGAGAAATGATTATACGTATGGTTGTATTAACATTTGCATCAATGAAACGAATCGGCTTTGTGAAAAAAAAGTTTTGCTTTGAATCGCAACGCGGATATTAATATCCGGTTTGTGAACGAGCTGTGAAAAAAACTTACCTTATTCGAGCATTTATCGATTGTTTTTGCGGGATAATCCTCTAGCATAAAAATATAATAAAACGGCGATTCCATTGTCCGCTTTTTTATACGATCGAAAATAAAACAGAATAGAAATTAATACGCGAGATATTTAAAAATTAAATAATCTTCATATAAACGCTATTCCAAGAGTTATACGAGCGAGAAGCTACACATTATTTAATAATCAACGCGATGGATAAGCTCCACGTCGGTGTTTAAAATTTGTCGCGATATTTGTTAAGCAGCAATTGAATAAATGATAGAATCGCGTTTCATGTTCGCGTGTTTGGCGCGCATGCGAGTGCGAAATTTTATGTTTCCGGGGCGGCTTCGTTTCGCAGGTAATATATTTATGGCCCAGGGGTCGTCTCCTCGCATGACCCCACACGTGCACGCAATGCGTGTATAGGTGCACACGTTTTATTCGGCGAACGACGATGTATCCCTCGCGCGAAAACACCGATAGGTGCGCAATGCAACTCGAGGGCGCGAGCACCGGCGAATCGCCAGAAACGGCGGCGTAAAACTGTGAAGCGAGACCGGCGGCGTGAAACTGTGAACCGAGACCGGCATCGTAATTTACTCTTTACGGCTGGACTTTCCCAAATCCTACTCTCCGCGACACGCACACCACTCGTGTGCATCGCGACGCATCCATCGCGACGCTGAATCTGCGCGCGTGTGGTCAGGCATGAGAACGCATACACGTGCGATGCAACCACCAGCCGGGATGTGCTTCCTGACCCTTTCCCCGATGTGTGTTGCTGAAAATTTTCCAGTAGCTATTTATCCCGCTTACGTCCCGCGTACAAGTTTGGCTACGTGTAATTTCTGAGCTACTCCGTGAAATCGTGCTGTTATTACTTATGAGAACGGAATGGAAAAACGTCATGTGTTATCTTATTAATCAACCATAATAAATAATATTCTATGAACGATAGAAAGATATTATATCTGTAAATTCGAAAATTTCTTCAAGATACATCTATACAAGATATTAAGTAGAGATATTATGTGAAATGTTAACAATTAATAATAATTATTCAAGAGAAATTATAATGTTTCAGTATACTTTTAGAGCGTCTTTCTTCAGATTCATTAAGATGTGTCTTGACGTTGGAAGGTTGAATAGATATCTAAAAATATCTCGTATCTAATTAGGATAGATGGTTGCGGGTATTCTTAATGCAAATACTGAAGAAATTTTATACAGATGAAAAGAAATTTTGCTGGAAATAAATTGCAGACTCATGTTGTATACTCAATATTGTTGAAGCAATTCAAGATGCTTTATAGGACTTCGAGGCAAAAGACTGGGTTGAAGAAGGTAAAGGTCTTTCGGTACCGATTTCACAACTCATTGAAAGTTCGGCTGTCCTGCTATTATATTATTTATTTTGGAGTCTGACAAAAATGGAGAGAAATGTATTCGGAGAAATAATTTCATATTTATTGCAATTCTTTAAATAATAAATTTTATATCTACATTAAACTATAAATTCTCAGTAACTTTTTTTTTTTTTTTTTTTTTTTTTTTTTCCAAGAGCAGATATATAATGGAGAAAGAAAACATACGTTAATTTGATTAAAATTTGAATTTTTGTTAAAGATATTATAATACAATACTTTTCATATAGCTTGTATGTGTTGAATGGATAATGTTATTAGGAATATAAATTTTTTGTCGCCAGGCTATATTTATGCAAATCTTGTGTAAAGAAAAACTGAAAAAAAGAAATGAAAAATGATTTTTAACGTAACAAAGAAAATATTAAAAGTAACTTAACATAGGATGTTTATTCTTGACAAATAATTCGAGAAAAACATGATATTTCACTTCTCTATATCTTTCAGATCTATTAAAATAATATGAGGTATGTTACGCACTGTTATTCGCATCTCAATGTTTGCCAACGCGCCAGGTTTTAAAAGTCATATCCTTCCGTTGCACTTCGCGTATGTGCTTTTATTATTTGAATACTGCTACCGTGGACGAGCGAAATAAATTTTGAAAAGAATACAGAAACGGCTATAAAAATATTTTTCCATGCGTACGCCATTGTTATTCGCATCTATGCCAGCAAAAATATACATCTCTTTGTTTGTGAAGCAGAGCATAAATCTGTCGTTCGCCCTGACAAAATTGTCAAATTATTATGCGATAGTCACGATGAATGTATTGTATATAATATACTCACTCTGTTCCCCCTTGAAATAATTTAAAGATTCTCTGCACTGTTTTGCGTCCAAGATATCGCTTGTTTTCCCTTCGAAGTAAAATCCCGATCGTCACTTTGGTAAACTTATCCGAACGCAAGTCGGGTCGAGATTAAAGTTCGTATCCAACTGAGAAAGTACTCGCTCGGAATTGGTTCGAATTGGGGTTAATTAAGGATTAGGAGCAAGGAAGCATTTATATAGGATATAGGCGAAGGGGCGCGATCTACATAAGTCTCGAATAACAATGCATCGACAGTATCGAATGCATTTTTTTTTTTTTTTTCAAGCATATTGACGTATCATCGCGACGGCGAATATATATCTCGAGAATCGTTGAAAAACTTTATAGTTTGTTAATTTGCGCGAGTTATCGGAAGTAAATCTCGTTTCGTAAAGAAATGATAAAGGAAATATTGCGAGAAAAGAATACTTCTCGCGAGAAAATTATTTTCAAATTATGATCCATATATTACAAAACATTCTTCTTTTTACTTCGATTGAAGGGACAAAATTTTGCTCGTTTTGTGTATCGCGCTGTGTCGAAAAATAATAAACAAAAACTTTTTTTAATTACAGCAGTTCGTTGCAATGTAACTAAAAGTATCGTGCAAGAAATGAGCTTTTCAACAAAAATTAATTCTCGTACTTTCTCTCTTTTCTTTTTCTGTTTGTGAGATTTTTTTTTATAAGTTTATAATAAATTTGTAATAAATGAATTCACGGTACAATCTTTGCGTAAATGTTTGAGATAAATCAAATATATTGTTGAACCTACTCCTTTTTATAGGTATATATTGCACCGGTGTTTATCGATTGTGACGTTTATTTTTCACTCGTGCAGCGAATCGTATAGGAATACGAAACACACACATACTCAGCGCAATTTCAAACTCGATCGCAACTGCGATCAAATGTATTGCGCCGTCTATTGCAGTCTAAACAGAGGAGGAGGATATGAATTGATTGATCTCCCGACTTTGAGCACGGGACACTGTTTACTTGCCTGTGGTGTTCGCAGTTACTCGGTACTTCATCGGGTCAATGCATCGAATTGCAGTATCGAATTTCGGCCACGCAATCGACCATCGCGCCAACCATTAACCTGCCACACGTGAATATTATCAAATTTATACGGAATATTGTGTCGTAAACGATACATTTCGAATATGATGTCGCGCTAACACATTTCCTCGTTCTATAAAATGAATTGGGACAATTAAAAGAGTGACACTTTAATAATAGCTTATATCGTGTATACGTAATAAAGAGTGACTCTCATAAATTGATAAGAGTTTTATGAATCGAGGATTATTTCAAAAGTTATGAATGAATTCACGCGGGGATTATAAATGCACAGGGATTAATAAATATTCTGCTTTCACGTATTTGTGGATTACGCCTTCCTAAAAAGATATCACGTTTATATCGGGTTTACAATCTTTGAAGCTATCCGAAAAGTAAACAAGAAACCGCGTACGCGTTAAATAAATATCAATGGTTGCGAAATGACAATTAGAGCTTGCGATTAATCTCAGTTTGTGCGCCGTTGGACAATGGCGAGAAGAAGACAAAATTTCCCTGAGAAATAAATGTGTGCGTCATTTAATTTAATAGTCAATTAAATTCTTATTTAAAACAATAATTTCTCGTCGTCGTCGTCGTCGACTATGATGACATCTAATGTTTCATTCAACCACGTACGCAAGCCAGTCCGCCGAGATGATGAGTCATTTCGTTTCGTATAATTCAGAATCAAGCGCCATTATCCACGCGACGGCTTAACAATACACCGCGACGTAGATAGTATATACTACTTTTAAATCCGTGAGTAAAACTGCAAATGACCAGCCACGGAATTCCGCTACGCGCGCGCTTCGCTCCGCTTTAAAATGCCCGAGGAAGCATGGAAGGAATATTACTCTATTATCTGTAACGGTTTTACAGCTTATCGCGTTCCCCATTCGTGTGCTTCCTTCCGGCCCGGTACCGCGGAAAGGCTGCGAAAAGAGGGCGACTCGGATTTGTGAACGAAAATTGCGCGAGGGGTCATTTTATATTATCGACGTCGCCATCGATGCAATTCTTACAATATACAGTTGCGATTATTCTCACTGATTCGCGGTTGTATACACTCGCTGTATGGATTAGCGCGAAATACAAAAGGAGAGATGTAATATACATCTTAAGAATAGATCAATTATTAGTTGACGGTTTGTCAACTGATTTATTATTCAATTATTCTTTGTCTTTGTTTCCTCCCCTGTTTATGATGCGGATCGATAAAAAAGATTTATTTCATTAGTTGATAACATATATATCATTCTTAATCGCACAAGGGTGTCGCGAATATTAAAATTTCAAAATTCAAATTACATAAAATGTTAGACAAAATACACGAGGTAACGTAAAACTATAAAAAATCCTGACTATAATTCGATATATTGAATGCGAAACTCAGTTATATGTTTTTCCGTTTTGTTTGACGATGTTTAATATAAAAATATGAACAAAAATACCGATTAATATCCTGATGGAGCCTGGGGACGAACGGGAGGGAGGCAAGGCTATTGTGTTGAATGTATCGACACTTGAAGCTGAAAGGATTGGGACGCATCGGTTTCATCGATACACCGTATACGTAAGGACAATGACAGAGAGAAAGAGAAAGAGAGGAAGAGAGAGAAGAGAGAGAGAGAGAGAGAGAAAGAGAGTGAGGAGAGAAAGGGTAGGGGAGAAGAGTATATGTATACATCGGCATACTATAGATATAGACGAGCCGTGGTGTGACGGACCATTGTGTGGTTTCCTATGGCAAATATCGCACGCGCACACGGGAAAGGACACGGGTAAACACGAGTACATATGTGTATGGGAATAGTACAGAGAGAGATAGAAATAGAGATAGAGAGAAAGCGCGTGTGTGTGTGTGTGTGAGAGAGAGAGAGAGAGAGATAGAAAGAGACAGAGAGACACGTGCGAGACTGTTCGTGCGTACGCAGCTGCTCGATGTTAAACCAGCGTTAACAAGCCGGCGTTGGATCGCGCGCGCTTTGTGCGCGGTACGGTCCTCGAATTATCGATCGCGACCATCGAATACCATCCTATGACTTTACTCCTGAGCCTATCACCTATCACGCGAGTCACGCAACCGCGTTACTTTTTTTTTTTTTTTTTTAATTGTCAACATTCCGGCGAAACTATGGCGCGCACAGGCGCGAGTACACGATGACATTGCGTCTCTTCGAGAGAAAGAGTGTTTAAATATTTTTCCGATCGATTGTAACGCGTACGAACATCCCCTTATGAGTTGAAATCATGAAATGGAAAACTTTTTCATCGCTCTATCGCGCGATGTATTCGATATAGTAGAGAAGACTGACTTTTGCGATTGAAGATAATTATAAAAAAAAAAAAAAAAGAAAAAAAAATTAGTATTTCACATAAGAAAATTTAGATAGAAATTTGCTTTAATATAAAAATTCGAATTTGTCGAAAGTGAAATTTTAATTACAGAGATCGGATTTCTTTGAGATGATTTTGTATTGATTCAATAATATTGAGTTATATATCTTACACACTCTGTATATAATTGAGATATGACGTAAGACATCGAGCAAAGATTGTAAAAATAATTCGTCAGTCTCGCAATAGAAACCATATTAGTGAAACAAAATCGCCGAGTGCGAATACATAAGAGAGAGAGAGAGAGAGACGTATATATATTTCGGCGTCTTTTAGAAAGATAAAAAAAGTTCAAGCGCACGATAGTCTATAAAATTTCTCTGTTCGCATCGCTGTAGCCCCCGAGGCGTAATTCGACGGGTATTCGGTCGACTAACTTCCGAATGTCTAGGAGAGTCCGCGCTACCTTCATCGAGCAGGAAATGATCACGGGGAAACCGTTTTGCCACGGTCCCCCGAGTGACCAAAACCGATTTTGCACGCTCTGCGAAGCAATCGGTCGGCGATTCGCAACCAACGTAAGCACGTAATTTGACCGGAGACGTCGGGTCCGGTTGAACGTTATTTATGCATACATATGCATACGTTGTAATATATATATATATATATATATATATATATATATATATATATATATATATATATATAGTCGTGAGACGCGCTTCATACACGCCGCCGATGCTTGTCACATTTGCACGATGTTTCCCATTGATAACCACTATCACTTGGTTCACATCATATCCCGCAACCGTGAAACTGCAACCGGCGTCATCTGCAGCTTTGTATTACATACCTTTGCAAATACGCGGTCGGATTTTGCTGCATATCGGGAAAATCAAGATGTGCTCGACAATTAGCACATCTGCGGAAAGCAAATTCAACATTTTACCGAAATTATAGTAGTCTAGAATTATTCGTCGTAAAACGCGAGTACGCGGTAAATAATTGAAATAACTGAATGAGTGCGTATGCTTTTGCGTCATTTGAATTATTTACGCGATAATTATTAATTTTATTATTGAAAAATTATTCTATTGTTTTATCGTACGGTTTGAATTTTACACATTCATGGAACATTCGTTCTTTTAACTTCGCGAAATCCATCGATCTTGCGAATGTTCGTATATATTCGAGAAGATAGAGACCTGTGTCACTTCAGAAAAAAACTTTTCTCATTTTTCTCCTTGATTCTAAGTAATGCGTAACTGGCGCATTCCTTAGCGAAACAATCATTCCACTTTATGGGAGAGACGAGGCAGTCCAAAGTCAAACAAAGCGAAGTGAAAAGAAGTCTAAACGGCAATAAAGCAGCAGCAGACGCGAAAACTCGATACTCATGATCGTGACTCTCTTTTTGCCGCGAAAATGTTTTTCCATGCAAGAAGTTTCTTTCGCGCCGAAGCTTGACTTTCCTATTCCTGCCTCGGCATCGTCCGATGTCGTTCTTAGTATACAAGAGAATGTTGCGATAGGAGCATTTAATCAATTCTTGCAAGGTAAACATACTGTGATCTGTTTGAATACTGTTTCGCTTATTAATTTCGATGATTGTCGAAAATCAAAAATTTATTTCTTTCAAAATATATAACATCGCACTACATAATTGTAACGATATATCGTTAATGGAAAAAAATAAAAAATAAATAAAGTTAATTAAACGAATTCTCAAAGTTATCTCAATAAATATTCCTATTATTATATGTTATTTTCAATTCTTTTTTATTTCTTTATAATAGTGCCCCCCCAAAAAAAAAAAAAAAATATCGAACTTTATCCAGCCGAAAAATATTTTTATTATTATTTATCGATCTGAATAATTTTTATTATTCAAAACTTAAAGATAGAGATAATTGAGTGATAATATTTTTTTCTAAAATTATATTTGTTTTAAATAATTAAAATATAAGTCTTTACGTGCATAAAAGTACGATTATCCCGGAATATGTGTGTAATCGTGTTTTCCTCATTTTCCATGAAACATTTCATCATCGGCCGATTCGAATCCCCATTATCTTTCCCGTGTAGAGGAAAGCAGACACTGCTATGACGTCAGGAGCAGTCAATATCGCGATAGAGTTCTGTCGCCGGACGAAGAGCGAATACCATACCCTATGCTACCGAGTGTATCGGGGTATCTCGTACCCCCGGGGGACGTATAGAGAAGGGTGCAAGTGGCGGGAAGGGTTCGCTCGTCTCCTCCCATTACGTGGTATGACATCCAGGCTAATATCCTTCCACTTCCTGTCATTCCATTCTCGCGCATCTATCTCGCCCGCCCGCAAGTGTAAAGTGCATACGCGTGTGCATGTAAACGGTGTCTACAGCGTCATTCGCCTCTCGGGGAACGTCGGGAAACCGTGCGGAAAAATGACGCTGTCGTTTGTACTTATGTACAACGTGACTTCTTTCTTGTCACGCGTCGTTTTTCGACGCGAATCGACATTGATCGTATATTGGCGTTTAGGAATTTAATTTGAAGTGCGTATGTATTCTTTGACTCAAGAAGACAAGTGTAATTTTGGGTGACTTTACACACATAGAGAAAAAGAGTTTAGGATAAATGTCACAATTTCGTCGATTGTCACGAATAAAGATAAAGATTATTCTCAGATATATTTTTTTCAATAAAATATACATTTTTTTTTTTTCATGATTATAAATACCAATTAATTTTTTAAATCTCTGTTTTCTACTAGATTTGAGAAAAATTGATCTTTCTTCCATATAAATGAACTTCTGGATTGTAACATAAGTTGCGATGTTATTTTAACGAAAAAAAGAAAAATTATACTTAATATACATTTAACTGCTTCATTACAACATCCACGTTTCTACGATTTTTACAAAGAACAAAGCTTTATATTCTGCAAAAATAATTATTTGCGAAAAATGAGATGCACAAAAATTTCAGATCTACTTTTTTTTCATTCATGATTTTCATTCACGATTTCACATTTTATTGTAGTATGTTTCCTATGATATTCAATCTTTGAGAAGAACGCGAAATAATCCAATATAAATATCACTTCTAATATACGATTTCGGTTCACGTGCAATATTTCGGCTAGTTTCAGGCAGCCCGTCTGTCCAATCTAATTCCATGCTGTGATCCTCGCTTTGCATTTTAATGATTCATTTGTCCAACCCGTTTTAATTCATCTCGCCGACAAAATCGCTCATGAAACAAAAAAAAAAAAACTATGCAAGGAGAACAATACGTTGGATAATAAATGTTTAAGTAACTTGATATTCTCAATTTTTTCGGTTCTTTTCAACTCCTCCCTTCTTTTTCAATAAATTTTCCATTTTATTGTCGTAATTTCTCAATTTTACATTTAAAATTTCTCAAACCTACATTTAAAAATATATACTTATTTAACGTTTAAATAAATGTACATGTAAATATAATTTTTGTATAAATATACCCCCCGTCATGTTTAATGAAAATAATATTATTGTATTATATTAGTAGCAATTATTATTTTGCGTAAATATCGATATTTTTGAACGGTCTCAAAAACTAATTTGCTCGTCATACATTTTGTAAAACAGAGCGCGTGTATTTTTTGGTCGAATGTTATTATCAAGTTTTTCGTGAAATATTAATTAACATCATTCGTAAATGTTCGAATTTTAAATATGTACACAGCAGTTTGAACTCGTGATCGAACGTGAAATTGTACGATTGTCGCTCGTTGAATGATTGATGATGCTAATTAATATTGCTAGATGCTTTTAGTTTGTGCCCGCTATTTAGAAGAATTCTTGTGTTTGCTAAATATTTTTTAAATATATTTTTCACTCAGACTTAAACTTACTTTGGCACAATCGCATCATTAAAAGCGCGCTTTTTTTCATTAAGAAGAAGAGATCATTTTTATAATTAAGGAAAAGTAATTCTCTTTACTTTTTTTATAGAAAGGACTTGATAATTTTTCTAATGTATAAATATTAATCAATGATTTCGACTTTGAAAAAATTGACTTAGGATAGAATAGATCATCTTTCATATATATTGGGTTGAACGGAAAGTTTATGCCGTTTTTTCCATCTTCATCTCCTAGAAAAAAACGGAACGAACTTTTCGTTCAACCCAATATTTTTATATATAATCATTTTAAAAAGATTGAAAAATTGATTTATAAATATTTTTCCAGATAACTCTTGATTATTTTTGATATTCAATCAAATTAATTAGGAATTGTGGTAATTATGTTATTTATGTTATTAACACTGTGTTCGCGAGCAGGAATAATTTGTGCATCAAAACATATCAAGCAACTATATGCGCTATCATTATGCCAAGGATTATTCGATATTACAGATCGCGTTTGTTAATAAGATCCCGTCATATCCCTGTGTTATACTCGTTTCTCGATTAATAAAAGCCACCGCTATTCGCCTCTATATTCGTATTATCAGATTCTACATGTGTAAAATTCGCTATTAAAGAGCATTTTACACAATAATTATCGTACGTGAGAAGAACGAGGGTCAAGTCTCCGACCCTAATTAATGCGAGTCTACATTTCTCATTTTCCAGCCAATTGGTTGCGCCACTCGCGTAACACAACTTCAGACTCATTCAATAGAAAGAACGTCATTTATTAAATATCTCCGAATGTATGAAATTAATCGCGGAAAAAAATTGAGCCGTTTTATAAAATAATAGTACGAGATATTTTTCTCATATTGTGAAAAAAGAAAAGAGGAAAAAAGGAAAGAGCAGCGAAATTACAATTTAAGACTTTCCGAAATATATAATTTCTATAATAAAAATATAATTTTGAATTCTTATAATAATAAAAAATATACATAATTCTTACACATTTTAACTTTTATGCTTTATAAAAATATAATTTTATTTTCTAAAATATAATACTGCTATTCTATTTAATATTTACTTATTTCTATCATCATAGATAATGCAAAGATCGCATGTTAGAAATGAAGGAAAGTAAGACGAATCTAATTGCGGATGAGTAGCTTGGTGAATGGCGTTCGTTTGGATGCAGCTGCTTCATTTTCATACTTCCGTCGTGAGTTCGCGGTGCAAATTTCATAATACGATTAACTTTATAAAAACCTTCGAATAAATAGGATTTCGAGATAAATTGCGCGGTAGCAACCGTAATTAAATTATTTCAATTAAATATTTCTTCTATTAAGAATAAAATTGTTTTTATCCAAGAGAAAATAAAAAGAATGAGAGATTTAATTAAATGCAAGCAAATAATTAATTAGTAAAAGAGTGTATTGTATGAAAAAGTGAATAAAAGCTAAAAATTGATTAAATTTTATTTGACATTCAACTAATATACATTATAACAATAAGAGCATTTGTGCGAAAGAAACTATTATATGTTAATATATGTGATATTTTATGCATATAATATATATATTTAAAAATATAAATAGTATATATACGTATTATATATATACTTATACAACGTAAAAAAAAATTAAAAACTTTCCTTCCCCCCAAAAATATACATGATTTGTAGTAAGAAAAATCTGAAAAAGACGCTGAAATAATCGTTTCTTACAATTATATTTGCTAAAATCGTAAGCAACGCTATATTGACCATTTCACATTTCCCTTTATTTAATTCGTCGCACGATCGTGATACCTATTTCCCTCGTGACGCCCATATCATCATATTTTCTGGTAATGATATCGTGTCTCTCTCCTAATTTTTTTCGTGATTCTTTATCAAAACAAATGTAGCAGAGAGTTCAAATATTGCTCCGTTTAATTCGTTTCGAAATATTATGCAATCTGTAATACGCAAGACGTTTTCATTCTCTTCGCGCGCTGCCTCGTTTAATATCTCGATGATCTAGCTTCTTGTAAAATGAATCCAGAAATAGGTCCGTATCTTATTTAACGATAAGGTGCTAATTCATTTTTCTATTGTAGAAAAAATATTATGATTACTGCCCAATAAGAATTACATTTTGTTGCATTTTTTTCACGTATCGATATATGCTGATTTCAATGTTAAATAATTTACATATGAATACCATAAAATCAGGATAATATTTTTTTACTTTTATTGACTAAGGCCCGAATATGATTAGACGATAAAAGCAATTGTTACCAATTGCCACACATACAAGTAACGTTAGGGAAATCACGTTGTAGTTGCAAATTTTAGACAATTCCGAGAACGATCGATTGGATTAAATATATGTCAGATCGGGAATGAAATTTCTGCTTAAATGGCAATGTACGTCGCGTCGTTCATGTCTCATTCCAGCTGTCGCAACATAGTTAAGTAATAACTGGAAGTGGGGAAGGACAGCAATTTCGAAGGGTCGGACAGCACATCGAGGAAAGACGGGAGACAATACGGGGATGTCCGTATACACGATGTCGCGTCGGTATTCGTCGCGAAGATGTCGTGAAATCCCGTTAGAACCGAGTGGATGGCCATTTACGGAGGTAGACGTTCTCCCTTTGGATTAGACGAGACGTTCGACTGCAGACAATCTATTCACGAGAAGCGGGAGAATGTTCATTGAATTAGAATTCGCTTTGAGAATTCGCTTTATAGCGAATACGTTTCATGACATCAGACTTTTGATCGTTGCGATTTATTTTAATTAAAATTGCCGGGAAAAATTAATTTTTCTATATTAATGGCCGTAATTATTTGAAATTTTATTAGAGGTGTTATACGAGCATGAGCTATTTCACCACGAATAGTGCTTTCGTATAAATTTAAAATGCGAAGTTTTATGTTGCCATTTAATTTAATTAAATTTATCTAGTTATATATAACTCATTTGTTTAAATTATATTATATTATTTAATAATTAATTATTATATTACATAATTAGCATATAAACATCGCAATTAGTATGATACATTTAATTACTATTTTTATATGCAGTTGTGCATATTATTTAGAATAAATTCTAAATTCCTAAAATCCTAGAAACATGAAATGTGTAATCATGAAAAAATATTTTTATAGTATATTAGATTTTTATAAAGAAAAATTTTGTAAAGAAAAAATTTAGATGATGTTGGAAAAAGAAGATAACGATGTATAGCGTGTTTTCCCACGTATGGACCGTGCTTTATTCTTCATTTCGCCAGCGCTTGCATTAAATGTTACCTATTCATTGAATCATCCATCTTCGAAATTACACTCTTTGGACTGCCTCAATCCGTCAAGCTGTAATCTTTGTGGAAAAAAATTATAATTAAATCGAAATAAAACTTAAAATAGAGAACGAATGTTTGGTTATTTTTGAAATAATTAGTACAGTTTTTTTATGATTTTTTTTTTTGACGGTATTAGTTTATTATATACTTCCCGTAGCATTTTTTTTCGCTTGCATACGGTTTTATTTTGGAAAAAATTTAAGAAAAAAATTATTTTGTCCGAAAAAAATGGAGATAAAAAATGGATAAATTGTATACCATGTATTTAAGAAAAGAAAGAAGTCTAAGATATGAAATTAGAGAGGATAATTGGATAATAAACTCTCTCTTGGAAAGTTATCACCAGCCGCGCGCATTTTGCACGTATATTTCTCTAATTTTCCATGAGAATTAATTCGTTGTAAGAACATAATCTTGCTGTCGGTTTTTGAATTATTTTCGAGATGCACTAGAGAATTTAATGTTGGGAACGCAGACGGCATGAGTCGGATGTTAAAGTCAGAAATGCGCATCGTCGCGACGACTTCGCGTTCCTAGAAAATTATGCTGGACAAGAAAAAATCCACTCTTTTCCGGCTAATTTATCTCTCATTTTTCCCTCTTGCTTGCGCGTTTTGTACTCGTCGTTAAATTGTTTGTTAAAATAATTGTTTACATATTCGGAAATAATATATACGATATGCAAGAGGCAAAAGGGAAATAAATTTTCTTCCCTGTTAAATTTCTCGATGGAGGAGATACGAATATATGAATATACGAATGCACGAGATGTACTTATTCCGCAACGGAATCCTCTTAATTTCCGTAGCACATTTGACGAGCAGCGAGCACCTTTGCGCACGCTGCATCCTCGAAATTTATTAAAGTCTAATATAACGATTTACGACCGTGCGCAAAGAGCAAAGTTGATGCGAAATATCTCGTGAAAAATTAATTAGTCTAGCTAGGAGATTCGTGTCCGAAACATCTTTGTTTTTATCAACACAAAATTTATTCTCTCTCTCTCTCTCTCTCTCTCTCTCTCTCTCTCTCTCTCCTCTGTGCGTATAAATAACTTACTATACACGGCAATCTACGGAATATACGGCGATCAATCAAATGGAAAAGAGTTTACAGAAGAGTTGTCTCTCACAATCGTCGAGGAATTATTTTAATAACGTATATTTTAAATTATTTTTATCTATATTTTTTTGAAGATTAGAAAGTTGAAAAATTTTCCATTATAAAATTTCTTAATTTGTAACATACCATAATAATCGATCAATTAAACGGTCATCTCCAGAATAAATGATCAAGTAACGAGACCTTAAAAATATCGATCGCTAATGAAACAAGCATTTCTTTGTCGTATAGCTTTGCATCATGCCGGGGGAGTTTATGCTTGTAAATTTAAGAGATCATCATCGGATATTCGCCATTTATTAAGGCGCGATGTGTGAATTCAAGTATGATACAATCCCTGGAAGCGTACCGTGGAATCTTCTTACGCCGTAACGCTAAAGAGTTAAACGATCGAACGTCGAAGGATAGAGTAGAAAAGTGGATCGTGCTTCGTTCGCATTCCGTAGAAATTGAGCTTGTGGAGAAACGTCGACGTTTTTATTAGCTCATTCTCATTTTTCTTTCCGCTACTTTTCGCCATCTCCTTCCTTCCTTCCTTCTCTCCCTCTCTTCCTTCTGCACATTTGTCGTGTTACAAGCTTATCGCGAATAACTGGTCGGCTACTAATAATAGAGTATTTTTGAAAAATCAACGCAGTTATAAGCGTACATCTTAGGGGAAAAAAAAAAAACGTATTTCTGGAAAAAAAATTATATTGTAACGATTTCAAAAAAAAATCAAGTTTGGAAATTTAATGTTTTTTTTTTTTTTTTTTTTTTTTTTTTAAGAAAATTATCAATATATATGATAAATACATATAATACGTAATAAATTTATAGATATATAATCTAAATAATTATTTCTTTAAAGAATACGCTTTACGAAAGTGGAAACGTTAAAAGTATAATTGTATTATCCAGTTCCTTATATCTTAAATAACTCTTTTTCTCCGATGAACTTTTCGATTCGTGAGAGTACGTGTGTGTGATTACCTTTTTTTGAAATTGTTAACTTTTTTATTCAGCATTGTTTTATTACGTAGACTTTGTAGAGTTCTCCGAGAAATGGGTGCACTGTAATCCCATTTCTTCGCTACATTTTTCTTTCTTTACTTTTTTCTGTTCTCGAAGCAGAACCCCGTTCGGTTTAAGAAAGCGGCGAGTCCTCTCGTATCCAGCCGTGACTTGAACTCGCATAGGTACCGGGCGCGTTTACTCGCTCCTTCATCCTCATTTTCCTTTTCGGCGAACTTCTCGACAAAGTGCTGAAGTAATATCGACGAATTAACAGCGACCGATAATATCGTTCCTCCTTAACCTTTTATTGGGCATCCACGATATTCCGAAAGTCAATTTTGACTTTCTCCATTTTTACGATAAACGTCTGTCCTATCACGCGACGATGAATTTTCCTCTGCGAGAAATGCAGTTGCGATTCAGCCGGTTGCACTCGCGAAATCCTCCTCTCTCACCCTTCAATCTAATTTGGCACGGTGCGAAAGTATCTTACGATCAGGGAATAAGATTTTTATCCTCCCGATCAGACGAATGCCATCGCGAAAACTTGAACAAAAGAGGCCGCTTCCAAATAGCGATAGTTTCTATAAACGAGAGTCGATTCATCGATCATAACTTGGAAATTATTATTCCCTCTCCTTCTTCTTCCTCTTCTCAAGTCTAAAGCATATTGCTTTCTTATCTTTTATTGCGACAAGCAACTAATCAAATAATTATTACCATCATTAAAATAATAAGATGATGATGAAGTACGTGAAAAAAAAAATTTTTGAAAAATTTATATTATCTTGAAATAATTTATGGGCAAGAGTCAATATATATTAAATTTTTACTAATCAATAAACATTTTGTTTCGTTTATTATAGATAAACCCATATTTGCACAATTTATTACGTCGATATTAAATGGAGACTTATTAGTCGCCCTATCGCGAATTCGAACTACTTGACGCTGAAAACTAAATCCTCCGGACAATCGTTGATTCCATTCGATCACGTGAAAAAAATTCAATCAACCCGCAGCAACTCAATCAACTTTCACGATAGAAAATAAAGGTATCAAATTGATCGGTATATTCCTCTTCCGACAAACTGTACCAGAGAGTAATGTATAGAAAAGCTCCGTTCGGATTTAAAAGCGCGAACTAGCACGGAAGTATTGAAGCGTATTTTACAGAAGATTAATTTCATAGAGAGCGGACAATACAAAGCGATACGATGATAAAATTAAGGACAAAACTTTTGGTAATAATTTTTTTTATGAACACACTAGAGCTAAGAGCTAGTGAAATGTATGAAATAAATTATATGTACGTGTATCGCCTAAAAGTCGAAGTTGCTCTGTGTATTTAAAAAATATTGGAACAATTGGATCGATGTTTATACTCGATTTCAAATTATTTATTAATATATTTTCATAATAGCCTTGATTGTTAAGCCACACTTATATATTCCTACTTTTGACTTATTGCAACAATGACGTCTACAGAGGTAGAAAAAAAAGAGCGAAAAAGACGAGATAGGATTCGGCAAAAGCCGAAATAACGACGTCAGTTCGGAACTAGTTTCCAAATAGTTCAACTGAATTGCCAATTGTCGTTAGTCGTAGGGGAAAAGACTCAAAGGTCGGCTTGGGATCGGGATGTACATATGTATGTATGAGCGCATGGACTGTGATGGTCACCGAAGTACGAAATCGGCGTAATTTAAGCAGTTTCGCGCGAGATGAAAGAGGTTTTGGTTCGCGCGAAGAGAAAGAAAGAGTGTAATTACGAAATTCCGTGAAATTAGCAGCTCATGCTTTGCCAGATTCTGCACGTGGGATGTGATATCACGCGAAATGGTATAAGAGAGGCATCTATGCCAGATAAAATAACATTTTGAGCCGCACTGTCTCTTAACTCGTAGATATATAATTGGTATAAAAAGATCTTTGAAATTTCTCTTATAATATTTTTAAAATAATATTCTTCCAATATTTTATAATAATACATAAACACACAGCTTTAAATTTTTTCTTTCCCCTAAATATAAGTTTAGCATAAAATTACTAAAATACTATCAAAGAATAATAATTCTTAATTTCTTTAAAATCACCTGTTAGTTTTATTAAAGAAAACGTATTATGAAAAAATATACGAGGGTTATATCGTCAAAGAAACAGATCATTTATCAACCAAATGTCTTTCTTATTATATCCATAAATTTATATTTTAATGAATTTTAAATCTTATTTGTTGGAAATAAAAAGAAGCCTCTATATGGACGGTAATTTAATTTATATGAATTATTGGCAAAATGACAGAATGAGAAAAAGATATTTAATATCTTTTTTAGATAGTATTATTTCATATACAGAAAAAATTGATGTCTTTACTTAATTTTTTAAGCTTAAATTGAAAATTGCCAGTATTTCTCATTTTGGCTTTTTTTATGACAAAGAATCCGACTATTCAGAATTGATAACGAAGCTGAGAAAAATATGCGGCGGTTTTACGTTGCTGACTACGTCGGAATAATATTCCTCTTCGCTTTTATAATATAACGAAGAATTGTACTTCTAAATGAGTTGGTTATATTTTCACTGCATTGAAATATATAGATCTCTGTTGTACTTTTAACTATATCTAATTAATGTAACGAAATATGTTTGCAAGCAAAATATCATGTTCAAGGGGTATACAGGTGCTTTCAGTTTAAGTAATGGTAATTTATTAAGGATAAAAAAATTTCAAATTTTTTTCAGATAATAATGAAAATATGCGTTTAAACTAAAAAAACTCAAACTTTTGTATCTTTTTAAATTAAAAAAAAAAAAATATATATATATATATATGTATATATGTATGTGTGTATTTTTACCTAACATATTTTATAACTTAAAATTAACTTAAATACGAAAAGAATAAATACACACACATACGCCTATATATATATATATATATATATATTTCTACTTTTTATAAAATTTATTCTTTTAACATATCGCCTTTTGCAATCAAGAGTTAATTTTAAACTTTATACCATTTACGTCTGCCGGTGACGTGTACGATGTCGGATCAAAATGCTATTGCTGTCACGTCGAAGCGGATGCATTTTAGATGCAACGTAAAAGATACGGCGCTCGTAAATCGTGCTCGCTCTCTGTCCACGAATCTCTTTCGTCACCCTGCACAACCGCGGAAATTCCCACAACCTGTTAGCGAAGTAGTAAGACGGTAAAACGGTAAAGGGATGCACATTGGCGAGCCTCTCATCGATGTTAATTAAGAAGCATTAAGAGACTCCGAGAGACCCCAGTCAACGGGTCTCTAATATCTATCGGTCGATAGCCTTAGCCATAAGCGCGCCGATCTTCCTCCACGAGAGACTGACCCATATTTCATCCTGCTTTTGCTATTCATAACGCATCACCTTCCTGCTCAAGACTCTATTTACACGCGTATATATTGTATATACTGTTCAAAAGCTTGCCAAATGAATTCTATTTAAGCTTTGCTTTAGAAAAGATTGCCACAGAAACATAAAATAATAATTATCTCTTGGATAGTTTTGAATATATTTGTTAAAATAAATACATGTAATTATCTCTCGATAACATATATCTTTTTTTGAGATTTACATTTTATAAAAATAAATAAAATATATTGTTATATATATATCAGATTTTATAAAAATTATTCTTTCGATGATTCTGACCCAAAGAGTTCTTTTAACGATTGCTGACGAGATATTTGCATTTACGATCTGGTTTATTGACACGCAACATTTATTTCGTATCTTTATCTCCGTTAATACATTGGAAAGCCAGTACGAAAACATCATAACATAATATTATCGCGGAATGGAAAAGTAAGGTAAGGTAGAAGAGAAAAGGAGCAAGAGATTAATCGTCTCGAAAGCGGTGACGCGATTACGAGTAAATTGGATCTTTTCTTTCGTTCCGTTTATCCTGTTCCTTTCTTTTTTTTAAAAGTCGAGGACAAGAAGGGGACGAGGCCGCAAACTCGATTGAAGTGGCCATTAAACTGCCAGGAAGTAACCGCTCGGACTCGACTTGTTTCGTGAGTTTCCGACAGCCTTTATAAGCGTTTCCGCGCAGATCGAATGGCGAATGACATTAAAGTTTGGCTGGCAATAGACAGATATTAGAGCGCAAACTAATAAAAGTGGCGATTGTTTTAATAGGGTGGCATCGATATCATCCCATTAAAACATGCACAGCTATTCAAGTTTGAAAATTCGTGGGTTTTGGGCAAAACGAGTCTCGAGATTATAATAGAGAGCTTCTCGCGAAACTTGAAAGCAGTTCGTAGATGACAAAACTTTATTCTTCGGTTAATCTCAAGCGCGCTTTACTTAAGGAGAATCGTAAGTTAAAACTTCGTTACTTTGTTGAGATAATTAATATTGAATGCTGAAAAAAAGTTGCAAAAGAGATAAGTAATCAAGTTTTCGTTGGTGAAAAAGTCAACTTCAGATTAATCGAAGAATCTGATTATGCAGAAATTTTTCACCAACGATCTCAGATACGCGTATTTGAATTTTATATATATATGAATATATTAAATTCATGTATAATCCAGATACGAAAAAGATAATTTTAAAATTTAAAGAGAAAGACCGCGTACGCATCATCAATTGAAAGTTTACGCATTCGTGAAAAGTCAACTATATATATAAATAGATGTTGAATATTTTTACGAGGACGCAGTGAGGCTGAGAGAACGTCGAACGTGCGGAATTAAAGATTAAGGTTGAGCGTATCGACCTCCGGAAAGGGGGAAAACAGAGTTTACAACCTACAATTCACGTCGTGGTATTTACTGATCGAAAGAAAGACGAGAAACAGGCTTGTTTATTCTCGAGCTCGAAGGAATCCCGGGAGACATGTAAATAGGGCGGAAACACCGGCGCGTTCCAGTTTGTTCGACGTAATTCGGAAACGATTACGAAGGTCTGAGATAAGGCAAGATATATAAACACTTTCTCGTTTAATTCGTACGATTAGATCCGTCCTGCTGGAAAATTCGTCGGATTAAAATGCTCCCGGTGGTTGGTCGCGGAAAGTCTCCAGATATTCGGCAGCGAAATCGGAAACATGTATATGCGAAAGGGAGAAAAAAAAGAAAAAAAAAAGAAAGAGAGACGAGTATAGTACGATTTCCACTATTGCCCAACCGATATATTAATTCGAGATACTAATATTGACGTGAGGATTACGTACATGTTGCACAGAATTTACGGAGTATTCGTATTCTAGTCGGATTTCACGCTTGGTTTGAGCACAAAGTGGAACATTTATACCGAAAATTTAAGATGCAAGAGATTAAGGAGAGATAGAGAGAGATTTAATGATATAATAGTGCTCAAAATTGCAACAACATTTCAAACTTATTATAAAATTATATTAAAATTTCGCATCATTGCAATGCATTTAATTTCGTTTTTATCTCGATGTTCATAACAAGAACGAGCTCAAAAGTATAAATATATATTACAATTGATTTTATTTTTCTATTAATACATTGCTAATATTTATCATTCACGTTTTCATGCGTCCTGCCGTTTCTTATCATTGTATTTATTGATGGACATTTTAGAGTTAGGAATATCTCATCCTATGCGACATCAGAAATTGATGGTCCGATCAATCGACATGCGAATAATTAATAGAGCCTCCTAGACCATTGCAATGTTCACGAATTAATGCCAATTCTGTTTGCAAAGTACGGAAGCGCACTAGATAAATCATTTGCATCTCGTCCTGGTCTCTCGCAATCTGTTCTCTCCTCCGTATAATATTTATTAACGATGAAGCAAGGAACGAGGGAAACTGGGTTAAGACGGAGTTGAATGTTTTATCGGCATGCCCAATTACTGTAAGAACGTCCCAAGGAAAAATCCAGCTCGCGGGGGAAATTGAATTTTTCGAAATACCTCCCAACGTACCGTACTCGGGCAATTTTTCATGCCGTCGCGGTAATATTTCGTCTCTCTTTTTCTCAGATTCGCGTCGCGAGTAGATCGGCGTGTGCTCTTGCACACGGCAACAAATCGTCGCCGTAACGACGTCCGTCGCGGCGTCTGTAGTGGAAAATTAAATTTACAGAAGTGCAACTGAAAGTTTTATTCCGTCGACGGCGACGAAGGGGCGCGTTAAACCATGGTTTAATGCCGGGTGGCTTTTGAAAAGACTCGCGCACGCCGGGAAGAAAGATAGCGCGGTGCTTTCGGGGCGAACAGAAGGAAGCATCGATCGGAACTGTCGATTGGCGAAGTTTAGAGCAAGTACTATAAGCGCGCGATTATCGCGAGCGGGGGAGGAGAAGAGACCGCAAGTGATCAACGTGTCGGTGGCATCGGCCGACAACACGTCGTAACGGCGCTTACGCGTTTTCCGGGACGCACAATAGGCGGTCACAAAAGGATCGCGTGCTAGTGAACAGAGAGAGCCTTCACCACCAGCAGACGTCATAATTTTCCGCGGAGAGTTTGCCGCGCGGACGACGCGGCCATGCCTCTCTCCTTTTTCCAACTAAGTTCTCGATTTGTCTTTTATTAGAAGTTCGGAGCATTGCGCAATATCGTGTTAACTCGCTATGAATATATATATTTAATCAGCAAAATATTTTCTCGAAAGAATAATTTATAGAGTGTAATATAAGAATCTTACATTAGAGTCGTCCGTTATTGGAAATTAACAGAGAGAAGGAGAAAGAAATTCGTTTGTGTAAGATTCTTATTTTCCAAAGTTAAATATTATGGTACAAACATTTCGCATAGTGCCTTTTGTTATCTTGGACGCTCTATCCTTCGCAAAGTGCGCAAAAACAGACGGTTTAACGTAAAAATCAATGATATTGCAATGAAACGATACGCTTCGGGCAAGAGATAACGCTCAAAATCTATATTTTTCTGCAATAATAATATTTTCCAAACTTATGCAAATGAGATGAATAATAAAAAGGAAACACATATCGAGCATTATACGTCATATAATTTTAAACGCTTGAAATTTAATTTTAATCAAACGTCACTTCTTTAAATTGCATTAAAATGCATTGTTGTGCTTATCTCTTTCGAAATATTCTTTATGAGTATAGGATTAGATAAAATTGCATAAAAGGTAACATACCTCCGATTTTATCGTCACTTTGTTATATCTTCTAAACTAAAATACCGTTTCCCACTTATTTCTTGCGGGGAATTAAAAGTATATCCCTTATAACATATTTAAGTTGCGATAAAATCGGAGATATGTTATCTTTTATGCAATTTTACCGAATAATTTATACTCTTATCATTAATATATATATTGAACAAATCATTTTTTCCACTCCAGAAACAGAATTACGTTTTTAAGGTAATACATACACTGTAATAATCCCGAGAAGCACAAGACATTCACCAACGAATTGCTATAAAAGTATTTCGTGTTCTTTTATCTTTTTCTTTTTCCAAAGCGATTCTTGATCCGTCTGATCGTTTAATCGACCTCAGGAATATCGATAGTCGCGTCATTTCAAATAAATTGAACTAATTTAGAGCTCAGAGTTCGCATATTTTACATCGTTGAAGAGAATTGGGAGTATTTTTGGAGTAAAAATTTCAAGTCTGCTAATATTAAACAGGCTCTACTAAAAATAATTCAGAATTATTATTTTTTTTTTATTAAAAAAACTTGACAACGATAAAGGGAATCTGTTTAGTCCGAAATAAATTTAATTTAAATTTAATTTAAATAAATTTAATTACTCACCGATATATGATGCTTCGCCGTTCCTTAATGTCTTTCTCTTTTCAATCTTCGCTGCTTTTTCACAAGATATTTTGCAAGAGCATTCACAAGACACTTGTGAAAACATAAATAATTAGGATCGCGCGTGCATTAATTAGCAATATATGACAATCATGCGACGTTTTGTACAATACAATCAATATTATAGACATTTTATTATAATGCGGTGAACTACAATATAAAAATACTGCAAAAACAATATTCGAAAATTGCACGGCCAAATTTACGCGCCACTCGTCGCGATAATGCTACTTTTGTTACTATTATCTTAATGTGTCTTTTAGGATAATTTTACTATCCTGTTATACATAATGTAAATGAATAAATACACGAATAAATACGTGAACTGAGAATAAATATATAAAATCAAAGAAAAATATTCACAGAATGCAATATTCGAAAATATGTCATCATTTTGCATAATTCTGGTCAAATAAATTTCGCGGAATAAGGGTTTTGATAAATTACGACGATGTGTAAATGCCGAATGTATAATTATATGGTTGGTAAAAATTAAAGTACGCAGTTAATAACGACGGTATTTATTAATTAAATACATCACAATGCCATTCGACAGCAGGAATCGATTCGTTTCATATTATACATTTTATTAATGATTGAAAAATTCGAGAATGACATTGGAAATTTCACTTTGAAACCGCGTGATATTACGAGAGTCGAGTTAGTAATTAGTTAAGACGCGAAAGTATATAATGAGAATTTAGTATTCTTCATGTGGTTCATTTTAGGTACATAAACATTGCAAAATAAATGTATTACAGCTTTCCATTATGAATCATCCGGTAATTTGCGTATTCACGTTTTCGATTTCGAAATAATGAATTATTAAATGGACGAAAAAATTGAAATGAAAGAAGGAGAAAAAATATATCCAAGTGTATTTAAAGGAATAATTATCACAAGAAAATAGTTTATAATTTTCATTACTTGTCTCGGTTCGATTCTTGTTTAATAAAAATTTACATGCGCGAAATACTGTTTCGATAAACAATATTTAATAAGATATAATGCGCAGATATCTATCTTTAATTTTAACTTACATTCACATTTCTATATGCGAGATAGTAAGTAAGATTTTCCTAAAACATGAGAGTGTATTCGTTAGCAAGAACTAACACTGCGGCAGCGAATGAATTTAGATGCGTGATTATGGAACGCGAAGCACGGATCATAATTTTTCTCCCATCGCAATATGATAAAGTCACGTGCTATTAATGTCGGGCGTGCTGTGTAATCGTCATATCTTAATAATTAATATGCGAACGTAATTAATCGTATTTTTGCAAATGAGTAATATTTGAGATCTGTAAAAAAGTAGCGAAAGATGAACAAAGAGAAGGGAGGAAACATCGGGTGATGATCGAGCAATCAACATTTAACATACCTTTTTAAAAGTGAATATCTCAATGACAGCTGCTCACGGCATATTATTAAAATATTATATATGTATATGTTATATATAAAATATTATAAAATGCGCCATTTAGTTGTTATAAATAATAATAGATAAAAACGATTAAAAAATCGCGATATCTCTTGCAATATTAGAGCGTAAGAATATCAAGAGTTTCTTTTATATCTCGTGGGATGCTACCCAGAACTCTAAACAAAAAACCGGAATTGCGAAAAAATTTACCTTCAATTTAAAATTAATTTAAAATATATACTTATATATAAAATTTAATATTTTTGTGTATATATATCGCGATGCTCAAGCAGGAAAGTAGTGCGAGACGCTCGCAATCAGTATCAAAAAATTATTTGTTATTATAATATAATTAATATTTATAAGTAATATGTAACTACATATATATATATATATCGCGATGATAGATCTCGAATCACATATTTTGTAATTTATTCATTTAATCAAATAAGAATTAAAGTAATAAAAAAACAAATTATAAATTATCGTTTCGTTGCGATCTTTACGGACAATAATTATTTTTTTGACAACACATAGAGTCAAATATATATATATCTACGATGTTATATCATTTGACTTTTCGACGATCTAAATACAATTTGGATTAAGAACGTGCTGTAAAACGATCGAATCGTAAAATTGAATAATTAATATAACAATAAATTCCGTGATACATTAATCGTTTAATAAAGAATTGATTTATAATTTAAAATACTTATATAATTTAATATCTCGTATATATATATATTTTATAATAAAATATATTTTGGCAGCGAATTAGGACAATGCTTAACATGGTATTCGGCCTTGGCGGCGTAAACATTGACGCGCGTAAACTTTGTTTATGTATCACGGCCTTGTTATTAGTCATACAAAGAATAGAACTGTAGTGGGGCGAGACGATCAAATTCCTTTCTTAGGTGTTATCATTCCCGCGGCGATACTCGAGCAATAAAGTAGCAGTGCGTCGTCGGTGCCGTCGTCGTGCCGCGGACGGCTTTCGCGTCTTCCGCGTCGCGTGTCAACACAGAGCATTGCCACGAGTCGTCGAATACTTAAAAAGGAAATAAAAAAAAACATTTAATAAAGAGATATTTATAATTAATTTTTTGTACGTAAAATATTTTAATATTATTTAAGATTTATAATTATTTCTCCAATAATATGATAAGAAATTAAATTTAATATTTTTGTGTATATTCATCTTATTTTATAAAAATTTAAATATCTTGTCTTTTAGATTCTTTGTTGATTTACTTCAATTAACATTTGTTTACATTCTTTATCGTAATTCGGTTCTTTTACGTAGCCATTTTTATAAGCTCGCTTACTATAATCGAATTTTAAAGTTTCTTTCTCTCAGAAGGTTTCAAATTTTAATGGTATAATATTTTTTTTCATTTTTCTCGATCTCTTTTACCTTCTTTTTATCTTTTTCTTTGTTTTTTTTTTTTTTTATTGATTCCTCTGGATGCTTTCGATCTCGGCCTTTCTTTCTGTATTACAAACTAATCCACGATTCTGGGCGATAGTAACATGGAAATCGAGCATGGAAGCGAGCCGATTGAAAAGTCTGTATCCAAATATCGAAATGCTGTTTTATTCGACTAGAAATTGCGTCGTCGCCTATGTAGGAATAATAAAAGGAGAAATAGAACGTCGAAAGGATATTGAAATAAATCGGCTTGCAAATATCGATAACGAATGTCGAAATGACGTCGAAGTTGGCAATTTAATAATTTTTATAAATTTTTTTGCTATTAATTGTTGCGTGTGCATATATTATACGTATATAAGAGAATGCACAAAAATATTATTAATTTCTTTCATTGTATCTCGTAATGTACACAGCCTTACTGACGTTTCCGTTGAAGAGTATTATTGGAAAATGATATGTTTTTTATTTTATAACATATCCCGATATGACTATTCGCCTTTGACGCGAATTTACCTTGTATTTTCAATTTTCTATCATATATTGATTTTATATCGTTTGTTACTTTATTGCTACCGACGGGGTTGCGAGTTCATAATCTAAATTGGACGTCGTATCCTCTCATCTTGATTTCATATGCAACGTGTTATAGAATTCCGATGCAGTCGGCCGATTATGACGACGATTTCCCCGCGTTTCGGCGCAACGAAAGGAATCGCGGATGGAATATCGATTTTAACGAAATACCGATATCTCTCGTTATTTATTGTAAAATAAGACGATTCCCCTCAATCGCTGTCAAGCTAAACTCATTCGCCCGCAGGAAAATTATTTGTACAGGAGAGCGAATAAAGGGAGGAAAATTTTATCATACTTAGAAAAATGTCACTGTGCACGATCAAAGAGAATCGCAAAAGAGAAAACAGTGGCGATACGGTCAGACTGGTTTGCACTGGTGGAAATACATTTGTCTCCGGTAGCTATCGTACTAATAAAACGCGAATAAAAATTGAAAATATCTGTTTGAACGTTACCTTAGCACAGTACACTCGCCATTTCCTGTTTTCAGAGTGAATGTAAGGTATGCAAACCAAGTATTCCATTTGTCTAGAATATTGCTCTTACGAGCACGACTCTGAGAGAATAATAAATCCCCAATTTTTCCTCAGGATATTAATTGTAGCTAAAAAAGATATTCTCTCTCGCGTTATATCGAATTCAATCTTGATGCGATGATCTGCCATTTGTGCAATTTGCAGTTATGTATTACAGAAAAAGAAATAAAAAAAATTTTAAATCTAAAAATATTCTCTTAAGAATATATCTATTTTTTATTTATGCTGTTATATTTATATATATTTTATTATAAAGAAAGTATAATGATATGCCATATGTTCCAATTTTATATTTTATAAAAAATGTTTTTTTTTCCATTTTTTGGCGATGTCAACAGATATAAAAAATTATATTCACCCATGAAGCTTTCATGAACAACGTTTCATTGCGTTAGAACTGTTTGAAAAATTTTGTTCTTGTATATTAATAAATACTAGCTCAGAAATACGATTTCGATTGGATGCAATGATAAGAAGCGCGATAAAGGACGAAGGGGCGGAAGGAGTCGAAGACGTGGATGAGAGGCGGAGGTTGTTGCGAGGAAACGAAAAAGCAAACGGATTATGAATCGCTTGTGCGGGAAGAGTAGGAGAAGGGCAACGATTACACAGGTGGATGAAAACGCGACTCGGACTCGTGTACACGTAGCCAGGAGCTCTGGGTTAGTCACATATTTGCCAACGTACGAACGACTAAAAGCTTTTCACTCGCGGCTCTATTTTCGACCCGTAAATCGTGTTCCGTTACCGTTCTCTCATACGTACGAAACAGCCGCGGCTATGCTGCATGCGAAGCAAAAAGACGCTCTCTCTCTCTCTCTCTCTCTCTCTCTCTCTCCCCCCCCCCCCCTTTTCTCGAAAAAGCTCCATACAAATTTCAGATATATACGCGATGAGTTGCTATGTGTGTACGAGCACTCGAGACTCGCGATATTTTCGTGAATATCTCGTCGTACACGCAATGACAATGGCAGGCGAACAGTTGAGGTACTTAGGATCGATTACGTCGACATCGGTTAGCTTTAATCGTAGTTGGTTTCAACGATAGTTCTCGCTTCCGTCTCTGTTCACATTCTTCTTTTTAAAGAGAAAAGTAGGAAGGCGATCGAACTACAACGTTTAAAGTTAATCGAAGAAATCGGATCATGAAATTTCCAGGCGCGGATTGACTTTTAAAGACACACGATTAAAGGCATTAAAAAAAAAATTTTAATAAAAGAAGAGTCAGGAGGGGGAAGGGGAGAGAAGAAAACTCGAGATGAAGAAGATATTATTTCTAATATAATTTATAAAACTTTTAAATGTGCAAAACGATCCATCTCTTTCTTGTCTATTTTCTTTTCTCTTTTAAGGCAAATAGATATGTCTCTTACTTGTTGATTGATATTCTTGATGTGAGTAAATATAAATGCACCAGAGAAGGATATGATAACATAAAATGTAATGTATATATGAGTTGTAAGCATAACTTTCAATATTGATGATGAAGAAAGCAAATAGAAATTTTGATTTATTCTCACACGCATATCTCCGTGATTCAATTCGTGTGTGTATAGATAGATTTATAGATAAAACCCGAGATATTATCTCTTTGCTTTGGCATTCGTAAATTAGATCACTGATTAAATTGCTGCAATAGATATAAAGGAATTTGCGGTCCCAAACATAATCTCGGAATATGATACATCCCTTCGTCTCGTGAAGGATATTAATTTAGTCGAATGGCATAAAATACGCGAAGAATTTATCTTCACCCAATTAGAAAAGTTATAAAACATTTGCATACCATATTCACGAATTTCCAATATTCCGTAGTTTTTTTTTTTTTTTTTTTTAATTATCCATTTATCTCTCAGGAAGACCATATGTCTGTAACGCGATATATCGAAGTTTTAATAAACTAGTTATTTATCGATAGACGAAAGAGAATCAAACACCAATTGTTTCTCTATAATTGAGAGTGTAAATATATTTCATAACTAGATATGTACATTGATAAAAAATAACATCTTTCGATAAAGATTTATATTGTATAAAAATATTATTTTTTTACTTTAACATTATTACACGACAGAAATTAACTACGAAAAATACGAAAAAATATACTTATATGCGCGATGAAAAAGATTTAAAGCACATTCTAATAGGAATGTGAAATAAGCCATAAATATATGAGGGAATCGGATTACGTTATTTCGGCGATAACACACACACACACACATGGAATATTTAAAAAAATATTTTTCAAATATACACTCTTCTCTCTTTTTCTCTTTCAAAGAGAGACATGCTTTTATTTAATTAAATTATTAATCTATCAGGGACGTTACACGTATCCGAATCATTCTCAATTATATCACTTTAACGCACTGGCAAACGTGCAATTTTGGGATTCATTTTAGTAATCCTAACGTGAGGAAAATTTTGCGCGCTCAGAGGCTCCGGATAAGTCGCATATTTGCCGACGTAGGAAGTACTAAAAGCTTTTCACTCTCGGCCTTATTTTCGGTCCGTGAATCGGATTCCGTTACTGCTCTTCAGACTCGAATTAAGGTAGCGTCCGGTGCACTGTCAAGTTAAAGAGCGCTAAAAGCGTCAAAAGAGAGAACGATTATAATATTTTTATTTTATTTCTCATTTTATTTACTTGACATTGCACATAGGATATTACGATGAACCGTATGCGGTAGGGATAAATCGGGATGAGTTACGATAAAATGGTGCAGTAGCACAAAGTATAATATAAAATAGTGAAAAAGCCCGCGGTGACCATTTAAATATTCGAAAAAGTCGTTTGTCCTTTGAAACGTTTTTAGATAAATATTCCCGCTTTGAGCAACGCCCGCTTTGAGCAATAACTGAATCAGAGTCAATTTATGGGGGGGGAAAAAAAAAATGGAGAAAAAAGAAACCATTACGTGACGCAGAAATATATATATATATATATATATATATATATATATATATATATATATATATTCGCGGTTCGCGCTATTATATTCATAAGCGAAAACGCTCGGAAAAGCACGGCAACGGTAGGTCCGGGAAATTAAATCGAGCTCGTGCGGTGCTCGAGGACGAAGCTATATGGCTCACGTCGGATCGCAAATTATATATCGTGCGTGGAATCGCATTAAAGCGCGGCCAATCGCGAATGAGCGGCGCGCCGCTCTTTTTTTCGTCCTCTCCCGTGGATCATTTCCAATCGAGAAACGTGGTTCGGAGTCTCTCGTTATTCGGACAAACGCGAAATCGCGAATAAAAAGCCGATCGGATCGGAGTTTCGCGAGCGACAGCCCCTCCTCAACTCCGTAGTAGAAATTGAAAAAGACGCGACGAGTAAAAAAAAAAAAAAAACAAAAAAAAAGAAAAAGGAAGAAGATTATTGTCGAGAAAGAGGAGTGAAAAGGAGAGGTGGGGAACAATTATTCTCGCGAAAAAGACAGGCTGCGTTATTAAATCGTACAATTTCTCATCTCTCGGCACATGTCGGCCGCGTTCGCTCGGACAGAAGCCGCGGAAAGAGAGATAGATAAATAGGAAGATAATGCCGTGGGAAAAAGAGAGACGAAAGGGAAATTAACTTTTTCTTTCTCGAGCGATTTTCACAGCCGAGGATTCCCTCGATTCTCGCTCTACGCGTCTTTCATCTCTTCCCGGACTTTTCTCTATTCCCGGTAATTTCCCTATAAATTCTGTCGCGTTTAATTAGCGCGCGAACATAACTTGGCGCTTAGCTGTCAACCGCGTCTAGCTGTTCGCTTGTTAAAGTATAGGGAAAAAAAAAAAAAAAAGGACACAACGTCGTGTGTCTTGACGAGTGTGTTGAAAGTAACCGAAGATGTTGAAGCGTTAAAGATTCACGCTTAATCCGAACTGTTTTGCGAATGTTGCGGGTTAGGTTCGCGCTTATAGCACAATCGTCGAATTGCAACCTCGGTTTCTATCCCCCGATCCTATTTCCGGTCTCTCGTACGTTGTACGCTTGATGTTACGCGAGAAACACGGCCATGTGTGCGTCGCGGACGTGCGCGAAGTCGCATTACTCGCTGCAGCGGTGATAAACGGTGCACTGTCGAAGCAACGGAGATTCTCGGCGTTCTTCGTGGATGTTTAAGCAAGATAGCGGGATATATCAGCAGGCACGAACCGCCGCCAGTTTCGCTTTGGATATTCATTCTCGAGGCTCTCTAATCTCGCATAATGTACTGGTGATTTAATAGCGGCGCACCTTCTGCGGCATCGCATCGCGATAATCGCGTTTGCGACATCGATGGGACGTATATCGGGGATAGGAGAGCGGGATGTGATGGGCCCAAAAACGTATATCGTAAACGTGATGAAGGTCGTGCTTAGGATCTCTAACGACACGACACACCGGTAATGAACGGTGCGAGAGGTCTAAATAACACTGCGCGCACAAAGATATGATATCTATCGCGATATTCAATCTCATTGCCCACGAAAACGCTCCTGCAAAAAAATACATAAGATTAGGGATGTAATATCGAGTAAATGAGACAACATAATGATTCTTCTCAATCACGAGAAATTAACACTTATTATTCTTCAATGTGTAATAATTTATATTTTATTATATCATATTATAAATATTTATATTTTTTTTTGTAGATAAAAACTCTAATGGATAAAAAATTTTTCTCTATTTTAGACAGTTTTGCAATAAATAATAAATTTGTCATAAAATAATATGATAAATTTATAATAATGGATGTAATATCTTTTATCTTCAGAAATTCATTGTACATTATCCAATAACGTCAATTCTTATCTTTATCGGGATCTTCATTCAGTTCCTTCAATGTTCCAAATTGGTTACGAATTTCCGCGACGTCACGTAATCCGATCGCGAATTGTCTTACGTATATAAAGCAAATACCAGATTCACGTTGACAGCCGCGAAGCTAAGAGATATTCTCCGGCACTTTCCGAGGACCATCGAACTGTCCTGTAACGGAAGCGCTCGCACCCCCAAGAAGAGATTTTGAGCAGAAACGAAGTTCTCGTAATTTAGCGAGCTTGTGAATATCGACAGGCGCATCTCATCTCTTTTCTCTCCCTCTCTCTCTCTTTCTTTATCGTTTTCTTTCTCCCCAACTTCTCTCCACTTGCACCTCCTCCACTGACACTCTCATAAAGTTCGTGGCCGCCGCTTCGTGTCGCAGTTGACACAAATCCAAGCGGATGACAAGCCGGAAAGCTTTTTCGTATGTGTGTCGAATCGAGGTTAGATTCGATGCCTCTGGCTCGCTATTAACGAGATCGGCCGGATACCAACCTCCCGTTCCACTCTTTCCATCCCGCCGCCGTTCCCTTTTGTCCTTTTTCGCGCATTCCTCTTTTGCGCGTCACGTTCGCCGGATGAATGATAATTTACGCGTGCTCGATTCACCGCCGGCGGGAAAAGCTTTTTCTTTTCACCCTTCCACTTTCGTCCATGCGCCATTTCGTTGGTAGCCACCCTACAGGGACGGATCAATGCAAAAATTAATGAAATATAAGCTTCGGGACATTGTCAAAAGGCTCAAATAATTCTGTTCGGAAACATTTTTCAATATCATTTAATATTATATATTGTAGAATATATATATATATATATATATATATATATATATATATATATATATATATATATATACACAAAGGGAAACCTTGAGAGAATTATGTTCTCTTCGAAGCAACAACGAATTAATTTTATAGTTTCGCACACAAATTATAATTTCAGGATTTTTCATATCAGTAATTAAATATAAAGAAAATCTTGATAGAGTCGTCTTTTTTATTATCATCAATGATTAATAAAATTTTTACATGCACGAGAACTGAATTTTTGGAGCTTTTAAGCGCGCGCCTCGTGCCTTCACTGCTTTCGAAGGAAAGATATCAGCTTCATCGGGTCTCGGAAAAAATATCATCGTCCATTCCTAACGCGATACGATCCATACGCGCGTGCTATAATTTCGCAGAAGCGATTCGTTATCATTTTGCCGGTGCAGCGTTAATAGGCGCGGATACGTTCTACGCGATGTGTTCTCCTCTATGAATGCGATTCTCCTTTTCCTCCATTCAGCTGGAAAAATCGACCGCGAGATGACGATTCCCCGAATATTCGCGCTAAAGAGTATTCGTGCTTTTTCGCGAGATTAAAATTATGGAAACAAACTGCGCGCGTGGAACACGCTTGTCGGTCACGTAGAGAATTTATGCTCTCATCTCGAGACGAGTATCCGCATGGGTGTTTTCGAAAAAGAATTATATTGATAGGATCTTATTTCGGAGCTTTATTTCTTTCAATCCTCTTCCAACGGACGTCTTTTGTTGAAATAATTATCACTTTTTATAGTTGATTTATTGTAAGGTAAATCAAATTTTCTCTTGCACAGTCTCTCTAAAGAGTGAATTATTTTAATTTTATCCTTTGTGCGAAGCGCAACAACGATATAATCTCGTTTTTCCATATTTCTTAGTCTATAATATAAAGTAATTATGATAAAGTATATGAAAGTATAATATTAAACAACTCGATAATTAAATTTTAAATTAAATTCCTGCTAAGAAAGATTAGATAAAAATTTGTTAGATAAAAGATCAGATTCTATTTTATTCTGCAATCGCTAGAATTTTTCAATAATCGTTTCTGGCAGACTTACTGACATTTTTTACATCACCAATATACTGGGGCAAATGCAAGCAGTTTGCTCTGCGCTGAATCGAATGTCCCGATTTCGTCTTTGATGGAGGATCTGTCCGAGGTAACCGTATTGAAGAGTAAAATCTCAAATGATGTGCAAGCGTATAAAGAGAGAGAGAGAAAGAGAGAGATTTTGAATGGACTTGGCGTAGTTTTATTCCCGTGGCGTATCCATAAACTCTACGAAAAGTCGTTGTAACGCGTGCGGGCATGTTTCTTCATTGCTTTGGCTGTGCCTTTCCTAGATTTAACTAGATTTATGTGGCCCCGTGTTTCTTTCACCGCGAAAGAAATATAAAAATATAGGTATAGAAGCTCTCGCATATGCGAGCCTGTACAGCATGAGCCGGAGACTCTTTGTTCGGTGTATGATTGAATGAAAGCTTTCTACAGGAACTTAAATTGACGAAGAATCTCAAAACGGAAAGCATCATCGGTATTTGATGAAAATTTATCATAATCTGGGAAAACGTACAGTTTTTTTTTTTTTTTTTTTTTTTTACACATGAATATAACATTTCATAAAAATTTTCTGCGTAATTTCGTAGAGAAAACCGTTAAAAGATACAAACAAATGATTATTGTTGCAAAAATTAGGATTGATATAATATTAACGTTGATACAAAAATTAATAAAGAAGAAGCTTTATTCGTATTTTATTTATATACAACATGTGCTTGTATCATTTTTTATTATAATCGCGATTTATCATTTAACGCCAACATATACGTATACATTTATCATAAATCATTAATTTGATATTGCGACTCTAAAAACTGTACAAATCAAGGAAACTTGAAGAAATTTTTTTTTTTTTTTTGCTGTAATTATTTTACATATGTAAAGCGAGGTGCTCCATTCTTTTTGCATTGTTATTTCGTATAAAAACGAGACTCGATTTACTCGATAAGATAAAAATGATTTGGATACGCGGTCGCGACGTGTGCTGATATTTATATATAGGTATTTATGCAACGTTTATATGCCCAACTAGTTATTGCGGCTTAATCTAATTTGGAAAACAGAGTAATCGCGGGAGTAATCTATGCGGACTATCGGACTATGATAATTGGGATTACAGATACACACATTTAAATGCGCGTTGCGGTCGCGGTAACAGTGAAATTCTGCAGTTAACGACACGTTATTATAACGCGCACATGATAAATCGACTCGCTGAATAATCGCATTTTGCAATGCTTTTCTGCGCACACGTCTAAACGCGTGTCGAAAATCAATTTTAGAAAAATTTACACAATTTTTATTGCAAAGTTAATAAAACTGATGACTTTTAATCTAGAATATCGAGCGCCAAGAAATTAAAACAATAATCGTATTCATGTGTATAACAATATAATTATCCGCTTTATTATAAAATTATCGCAATATACGATTAACTTAAGAACAAAAAAAAAAACAAAACTGGAAATTTTTAAATTATATACATTTATATAAATCTCTCATTTTTTATATATATCTCAGATTATTAGATATATAATATAATCCAAATACGCGATAGAGTGCGATAGATACTAGATATAACAGTGATTGAGAGTGAAATAAAGATGCCAAATGCGATACTTGTATGCTTTTGAATTAACGGAATAAGCGTTATTATAAATCTACGAAAATGCAAAAAGTTTCTCGTGACTAAATTTCATGTATCCTAGAAAACAATCGCGCACATATAGAAATAAATCTTGGCGCTTGTATTATCAGCGTACGTGGGAGACGTACGGAACAAGTGGTTCACTTACGACCGCGAGTAAATTAATTTCCGCGATTCCGAGCTTTTGTATCCTTTTTCGAAACTTCGCTGCTCAGATATTTCGTCCGCGCTTTCGCCCCCCGTTTCGAATGAGCCCCGGCCGCTCTCTCCTATTCTCTACTTTTTTTTTGTGGAGGGAGGGGGGGGGGAGGGAATTTGCTTGTATTTTATGAGATGCTCGAGTTGGAAGTCACGTATTCGCGTAGTCGCATCGTATCGACGTGTATCCCGCGGAGCGATATTAAAAAGAAGAAAAAAATATAAGAAAACAACGAAGATGGAAAGAAAAGGAGAAACAAGCCCGGGCATTAACGACCCCCCTCCTTCGTGGGGTCCGCATTTCAGCCGTGCACGTTTACACCGTACCTCTTATTAATTTCCACGATGCGCATAATCCAGCCCGGAATTTCCTACCTCATTCTTTATTCCTTTCTCTCTTTCTCTCTCTCTCTCTCTTTCTTATTTTCTTTCTTACTCGCTCTGTCTTATCTCTACATTTTGTGCAGTCGCGAGAGATTTGATTCAAGCTACAGACCTCTTTAATTAATAAATTAGAGATTTAGGGAAATTAGGGAAGATTAAATATAAAAATGGTGGCTATAAGTGCCATGACAATGATGTTGAGATAGTTATCTCCTGTACCTGATATGTGCGTGTGCGCGTGAGGATTTTATTGAATTAATTTCGTTTGCTACTTTATAATAAATTTTTATTATCTGAATCGATTTTTCCGAGTAATCTTATCGTTCGCGTTCACATACGAATATATGACATATAAGCGACATGAGATCAGAATGATGACGGACTGTCACGTTGATTACGGAAATCTGACGCGTTTGTAGTAAGCTTACGTATCAGCGAATAACGTTCCTGCAGTATCAGCTTATTTGACGGCCTCCATAGGTTCGTCGGTCCCTTTCAGTCGTTTGGCGATCGTTATTAACTTTCTGGATATCTATCCACAGCGAAACGCCGATATATCCGAGGCTACGAATTTTTTTTTCCGTCGCATATAAGAGAGATATTAAACTCCATATCATCGATTTTCTACTTTTCTATTTTGTGCCGATTGAAACGCACAGAAAATAGAGGCGCAAATGCAATCTGAAAACTACTGTATACATACGTATTGCGATCGCAATCGCGAGATGAGAATAATAAAATAATAATTGTCGGTTTTATATATAAACAATTGCGTTACATAAAACCTCTACTAGAGGAGAATAAATAAATATATTAAATTTATGATTGTCTATACACCGATTGTTACGTATTGATATTTCCAATTTATCTCGCAGCGCGGATTACTCGACTGCATGGGAACAATAAAGTGTTTACTGTATAGATATAGCTATAGATTTGTCAGTTTTTGCTTTTCTCTTGTCAGAAAGATTGTTACGATTACTTCAATTAATTTTATTTTATTTTATTTAACATAAATAAACTTAACTTCACGTCTGTTTACAAAATTTCTTTATCTCTGTGTGCGCATCTCTCGGGTGTATTCAGTTTTTAATTTTTCTTAAAATATAACTCCAAAAATTTCTTAAATTCAACTCCCGAATGTATCTTGTTATACTAGGTTTATAGCAACATACTCTTTTCATTTCAATTTATCCCAATATCAATTTTTCTCGATATATTAGCTAATTATTTATCTTGACGTATCTTTTATTACATATTTTATATTTTATATACGTTATATATTTTAATTATATTTTTCTTAGTATTTTTTATGCGAATATATATAGCACTGCGTGACGTATCTTATTATAAAAACGTTTCCATTTTTTTTTTTTTTTGTGAAAAAAGATTTTCCCACACAAACGCGAAAATTCTCCCTTCGCCTTCCCCTCCCCCATCCCTCTTCCCTCCCTCTCACCCCTTTCCCACCATCGACGACCGCGTGACGGCGTCTCGCTCGCGCCGACTGCGCGTGCTGTTGACCGGTCGTCATGGCAACCTAGCGACGAGTCTACAGTGTGGCCCAAGGTGGATGGACTTGCGGGCTGGCGCGCCTGAACAGACAGAGGAGAAGTCAGTGCACGCGCGGACGCGGAACCGGACGTGCATGTTCGTATACGTTTGACACACGCTACTATTTCTCTCTCTCTCTCTCTCTCTCTTTCCTTCTCTCTTTTTCCCTACGCAGTTCTCCACTCTCTTTCTCTTTCTCTCTCTCTCTCTCTCTCTCTCTCTCTCTCTCTCTCTCTCTCTCTCTCTCTCTTCTCTCTTCCGATCGCGATTCACCCTCCGCGCTCGGACGTACGTGTTTATGGTGTTTGTGGTCTTGCATCCAGCCCATCTCCAGACTACCGGAAGGGGGTGGCCGTAGTCAGCCGCTGACAGTGACACCATGGAGTGATTCGATCGACATTGTAACAGGTGAGGTTACGGTTAAAAAAATAGGGTCTGATACGCGATATCAATAAATTGATCAACGTTCGCGAGAAACTAGTCGGGAAGATTCGGGAATTTTCTCTCACTTTGAAAAATATCGATGCGTTTATTTGTATTTGATTGATTGATGTGACGTGGCCTCGTTGGCATGCCAATATAGGGAACGACGTTAATAAAGATAACGTGATTAAAAGCATACGTTGATTTTGAAGAAATATAACTTATCTAAGCTTTTTACGAATGATGATGAATATCGAGTTGATGACTTCGCTCTTGGAAAAGAATACGCACGTCGTTCTTCTAATTCAAGTTTTAAGAACCGACTGATTGTCAAATCGGAGCCCATTGACAGATGATCGTCGCAACTGACAGTCGAAAATTGCAGATTAATCTAAGTGTTGGAATAATTTTACATGCATTGTTCTTTGTGATAAATGTGTGAACATGTACATCATTTTGACATGTAACAGCGTACCGTAGGTCTGTGCTGTTAAGAAAATGAAATTTAAGAAATTTTTTTAACAAAAATATTATTTTAAAATGAGAGAAAGTCGAGAAAAGGCGTATCGTAAAAATTACCTGCAAGAAAGCAAGTAATTTATATATAATTTAAAATGCCATTTTTTAAATTACATAGCCTGCATAGAGGTTAAAAAAAAAGCAAACAGTTTGCATAATTTACACATGAATGTTTTTATATGCAAATGAAAAAGAGTACTTTGAGAAGTATTCTTCGCTGCCGCCAAGTAGATATAGTCAAATAAAGATCAGACATGCTCCATACTCGCGTATAAATCGCATTGCTTCGCGGAATTTTAAGTTGCTGTACGTCGAAAGCTTCTCGTCTCTCTATTATTTTCATAAATATTCATATCTTATCGAAAAATTCTACATATTACGAACATTGCCGCGTGCAATGTTAAACGCCCGTAGAATTGGTTTAATAACGATTGATGAGCGAGCTCACGCGCCTCGTCCGAATGATGACTACGCATGTAATATATAATGTTTCGCAAATTCCCGCACACATAAAAGGCTATATACACAGTTATATATATAGAATAATATCGGATGAAAAATAAATTTTTCGATATGCGCGTTTGTTGCTCGCAACATTAAATAGCGCGAACTCATTGTCGATAAAATAATTCAATTAATTATATAGTCAACATATTACAAGGAGTTCATGAATAAATTTATGTCGATTGTTAAGAATTTTTAAATAAGATATTACTTTAAGCGAAATGATTTTCATGCGTATAACTCAATATTATTTCGTTATCATATCGTTAATATTTCGTTAATATCATATCATTCTCGATAAACTGTAAAATACATTCGATAAAAACAAAGCATGGAAAGAGATAAGAAGAAAATATGTTTGATAAGAAGATGATATTATAAAAAAATATTACAAAAGTATTCATCGATTTTTTTATTACATAAAATATATGATAATATATCGACCGTATTTTTTTATTTCACATCGTTTGTCAAACGAAACTGTAACGTTTCGTTAGAAATGTGATGACGTAAAGGAATACCGGGTACACACATACACGCATACAATTTTATACGTGTAAAAATAGAGTTACTTGCTCAAGTAATATAGTAGTGCCTCAAGTTTGCCGAGTAGTAAAGCAAGTTGATTTTTATAAAGTGTATCACACGTTTAAGTCAATTTTTGAAGAATATATTCGTAATTAATTACTTGTTAATTTAAGTATTTTTATTCCGTGTATTATATTTTTTATAAATAGATTTTTATTTAGACAAAAATAAAATGCAGTTATTTCTTGCGTATCAAATTAATTTCGAGTTTCAATAATCATTAAAAATATTATTATTCAATTTTTTCCACAAAAATAATCTTTGTTCTATATTTTCTTTTAATTAATATACATTTCAATATCAAGTTATAAGTATATCTGGAACTTATATATTAGGTATAGTAATAAAAATATCTCGTAATCCAATATTATATAATATTGAAAATTATTATTAATATTATTTAAAGAAAATTTAAATAAATTTTTAACGAAAAGCGAGTATGGTTCGCGCAAACCATTTGTATCATTTGATTTGGAGAAATCGATAGTGGACGGATGAGAAAGTTGCATTAGCGTTTGCAAAACTTTGAGCGCGTAAAATAGTGCGAATGATGGTTTGCGATCGCGTATTCGGCGAAAGATTACTTTCGATATTGCGGTCGGGTTCGATTTCAAGCCACAGCGTGAGAACTTTATTCGTTCGAGCCGCTGCCGGACTTTCAATGCATAAACGAGGTGAACTATACACGTAGCTTAGGGCTTTGTAACGCGCACACGAATGTGCTCCAAAGTCCGAGTTTGCTTCGAGTTTTATTGAAGCTAAATGACAAACACACAGGGAACAAGTGCGATCGAACTTTTGATCGATGACCTAAACATATATATATATATATATACATAAATTTTTAATTACAAAATATAAATATATAAATATATTTAATTATGAAATTTTATATTATTGATAAACTGATCATATTTTGTATTTGCATTTTCTACAAATTATCATAAATTATCATACGTTACGAGATAAAGATGTGTTTTAAATGCTCGAAAAGGATCAGTAAGAATTAAACAAAAAAATTAAATAGTTCTATTTTTAAATGAAACAAGAATTCTCAGATATCTTTAAAATAGAATTAGTGTCATTTGCGCGTGTGAGGTAAAAGAATAGAATAGTTAATTTTCTTCATATTTTCGAATCTTAAAGTTTACAATTGCGCAAACTGCCGCTTCCTAATATATAAGTATCTCGTTTTTCGCCAAGCTGTTACTGTCTTCCATCGCAGTAATAAAGACCGAGTAAAGTGATACCGGTATTTGCATGTTTGCACATTTGTTGCGCGATTCCGCTATATGCATTCTCTCCGCTGTATGCATTCCGTAAGTCACGGAATTACGTGCAGTCCTATATAGTGCACACAAGGTGCTTCCGTGATATTAATTTATGATTTCGCATCGCTTGATCTTAACCCGTAAGTACGCGCGCGGGATAACTAAGAGCCTCCAGCGTTCCCATTATCTTTCGGCAACTGCGAGAGAGTAGGAATTTAAATAATATATTGTATTATATTGTGGAATCAGAAATAGAAATTAATGTAAAGACAATTAGTACGAATTGAAACAAAAATATTGTAAAAAAAAAAGGTTATATGCGTGAACGATTTAAATTAAATTAAAAAATTAATATAATTTAATTAATTTGATTTAAATCTAATTTATATTAAAGAACAATATAATTTCATTTAAAATCAAGAATTTCCTTATGAAGAATTGGCATATGTCAATATGGTTTAGCGTAATTTGATATAAAAGTTAAATCTCCCATATTTTTTCTCTCGCTCTCTCTCTCTCTCTCTCTCTCCTTCCCTTTTTTATTGAATAAATATTAATACACATATTTCGCATTTTGAAATGGAGTTTATACTTTTTCAGAGAGAGGAATGAAAATTTCGAAAAATTAATTTCGGATAGGGCAAAAAATAATTCTCGAGAGAATGCTTTTAAATCTTTGTCTCGATAGTGCCACCGATTACATAAACTAGGTTCGCGTTATTGATTCGTGCAGTCACTCGGCCGCCTTTCGCGGCGACTACTCTTTGCCTAGATTAGTGAGACAAAAAGACGATCTTCCTTCACTCGTCGACAGAGTTTAAATGGAAGGAAAGCCGGTGCGCACTCGTCTTCTTGTTTTTTTTTCGAGGGTCAAAGGGAAGAAGCGCAACGGTTCCGGCTGTAGTTCTTAACACCTTTTCCCTTTGCCTCCCTCCCGCTTTGCTACTCGCTCTTTTTTCGCTTCTCGTTCTTGCTTCGGTCGCGTCGACAAGAAGATGCGAAAAGAACATCTCGGATAGCGTGAAAAGCGCAATTTGTCCAGAAAAACAATCGCTTTTATCGCATCCATCCTTGATATCGCGTTAGATTTGTCATTTGCACGACGATCAAAAAAACTAACTGGATAGTCTAATCGAACCGTCACGTTTTCACTCGCGGTATGCCATGAAATCGATGTTAGAACTTGTAGATCTAACTAGTTCTTTTTTTTTTTTTTTTATAAATACGCTAAATCAGAGATAGTATGTCACGTCCCACTGACGGGCAAATATTTAAAACACGTTGCGTTGGTCGATCTCGCATATTCGCACCAAGCTACTCTCAATCAAGTTTCGTGGGAATGATACAGCCTCTTCGTACTCGAATGTAGAACAATTGCGTTGCGTTGCGAAATTGTATATATATTTAGTTATGAGAAATATTACTTTAATATAGGAGAATATTGTATGATGTGTAACTGTAAGTAATGAGGAGAGCTACTAGTGCCTGCGCTAGTTTCTTGGAAGTAACAGCTAATACGGCTTTTGATAAATTCTGAAAATTTAAGTTTCATAATAATATATCGCTATAAATTGTGCAGGTGATAATTTAACGATTGCTGGTATTGCAAACTGTAATTAATGTGTTACTTAATAAATTAAATTATATATATTTTAAAACAATTTTTTTATAATATTTAAATTTTTTTAAATATATAAAATATATTTAATATTTAATATTTAATTTAATTTTATATAATTTATATATATATATATATATATATATATATATATATATATATACATATGTATACGTATTATACATGTGCATATATGATAAATTATATAAAATTAAATTAGTACGCGTTAATATATGTATGATTAGTTGAATTATAATATTTATATTGTGCAAGAAAGATATCGCTCTTTAAATACATAAGGGACGCAAAAATCTTGATGTTTCGAAATGATTCGTACGAAACGAGGTACTCGTGTAAAAATTCAATTTATTTTTCGTCCAAGTATGGCAGTTGTTCTCGTATATTTAATATCGACCGGAAATGCGTATCCGTAATTCGAAAGAAATATAACCGCAAATATTCTCTAACGGATTGTGTAACGAATTTGAGAGTATATCCGGGCCGACGATACGACGTGAGCTTCTAGCGTATTATTTGCTGGGAGGCGGTAGAAAAGCTTTAAGCCCGATCTGGCGCCGAGCCAATTTTCCGCCGATGGTAACCCGTACACGTTTCGCGGGAAAAAGAGGAAACGGAGGTCGTGAATAACCCCATTGATGTGTAATCAGTACGTGAAAATGTCCTACGGCGCTTTAATAAACCAATACGCGAGTTGGTTAGATCGGGAAAAATTCGTTTCGGCCACTCTCATTCAGAGGCTTGATTTCAAGCTTTTAGCTAGCTGATAATATTATTCTGCGCGAATTCGCCATGAAAGCGTTTCAAGCGAATGGGGATGGATTACGGTAATCGCGGACTTTTTTTTCTTCGCGAGATCGGGATAAAAATTTATATTTCCAGAATGTGCAAGTTGAAAGTACCCCGTCCGGATATAACGGCAATGAAATTCGAAGCAGTTAACGAATGATTGTTGATTTACGCGAAAGATCAGTTATATTGAATAAAGAGATTAACCAGATCGACCATCGAATCTGTTGATGATTTGAGAAAAATTCCTTGATATATGAAAATTTTATTTAAAATTCACTAATATTATTATTAATATACTATTACATTATTCTGTATTTTTATTGTTAGTATAAACTATTAATTTATTTTTTAATTACTCCCAATATCTCCAAATATTATGTAGAATTAGTAAAAATTTTATTATTCCTCATTAGTGATGCTAATCAGTTTTAACATAGAAAGAAAGAAGAAAACGTTTATGGAATTACTGGTCCTTATCTTTTGCGATGAATCGCGATCCTTACTTGCGTTTTCCAACAATTAGTCGTCAGTGCTGCAGAGATTTCATAAGAATTCTCTTAAGACAGGGGGGATTTCGCGACACGTAACCACGAAGGGTTGGCTTAGCTCGAGGAACATAATTAAAGTGCCTTCAAGTTTTCCATTTCGCGTTAATTCCAGCTTTTATCAGCCGCTTTCCCACCCTTGCTCGCCAAAATACGTTTTAAATATCTCGGAAGAAGTTTTCCCGTTAGTCGTGCATATAATAACTTCATTGTTGATGAGCACGCGAATGTCGTGAAGATTTTTGCACATTACCTATAACGGGAATTTATTTCTCAAGTTAATTTATTTATCCTTATTATTGCGATACCCTTGCGGTTGTTTGTCGTTTATGAAGGAGTTATTCAAATATTTATTCACGCATTAGTATTATTCTTTACGATAATTAGCATCAAAATGTGTGGCACATTTCGAATAAAATATTGTTGAATATTTTTATAAAAATTGCTTTTTATATAGAAATTCGAAGATTTGTTATATAATGATTCTATTCGTGATTTTTCATTTATTCTAATTTTATGTTGCACGTATTGCTATTCATGTTTCAAACGATTAGATTTAAATCATAAGTTTGTCGGTTTGAGCCGAGCTAATCCAAATGGTAATTTTATAGTACAATCTAGCGGAACGGTAATTTGAATAGTAATTTTGTTGTCTAGAATATACTATCGAATAGAAGACTAATTTGAAGTATGCGTGTGCGTTGAGTGAAATTACAATTCGACACGCTCGTCTGCGCACATGTTGCGCAAATGACAACATGTATAAACTAAACTTGGCATTTATAACGCGTTGCAAGTAAAATGATCTACATTAGTTAAATTGACATTAATAATTATTAGTGGATGGTCTCTATCACTCGATTCGCGATATCGCAAAGCAGTCGTTTTTATTCAATTGTGTGTATTAAAAAATTATAGGACTTTTATGTTTAATTAATTTAATTTATCTATAAATTTTATTATAGAATTGAAAATGCTTAATGTGTATTGAGAAATGATTTGAGTGAAAAACATTTTATTTTAAAAACTATTGTTTTATCATTATTTAATTATTGTTATTTATTAACTTACGCTTTAATTATCTTATCTGAATCCATCAAATTATTTATATTTTAGTTTAACTTTTACAATAAAAATAATTAATACAATTTTCGAATTTCGAAATTTTTCGATGTACTTAAATGCAATTAATTTCATCGACAAATAGCGTTTGAAGAAAGTTGCATTTCTTAATCTAACTCCCGATTCTTGTATCTACGATCGCACTGCACGTTAGCTTAAGAGGCTAAAGAATCTTGGAGATTCCCTCTCCGAAGGCCATAGATATTCTGGGTAAAAGGTGCAGAGATAAAAAGGGGATTAAGACGCGGTGGGTTGTAGCTCGAGCCATCCTCTCATTCTACTTCCCATCCTCTCTCTCTCTCTCTCTCTCTCTCTCTCTCTCTCTCTCTCTCTTGTCCCCTCCTCATTCTTCCGTGTAATTGTAAACTTACACTCGCGCACACCATAAATTTCTCGCGTCTTGGCTTACTTTTAAAATTTAGTATTCACGCGAACCGCCTATTCCCCGAGCTGCTACCCTCTGCTCATTGTGTGCACAGGAAGAAAAGTCTAAAAAAGTTCGAGCAATTCCGCGCCGCCGTCGCCGCCGCCTCGCGAGTGTACCTGATGTATTGATAAGAAAAAAACACGCTCCACATCCGGTCCATTGTCTCGCGCATCCTTTTATATCGCGTCGTACCACTTTTAATATCATTCATCGTTTCTATCGTTTTATGCGAAAGCAACTTCTCAGTTATTTGCAATGCCATCTCTGCCACATGATTTCTTTATTATCTTTTTTTACTCTGCCTTATCAAAAAGTTATAATTTAATCATTGTTTGAACTTATATCGGACATCTTTTAGTATTTGTCTTTTCCTTTATCTCTCTTTTTATTATTACTAATTCTGTGAGTACATACATTATTGTTTCCTGTTGACCCTATTGTTTAATGTTTATTGTTTGCTGTTGCATTATCGAAGATACTTGTATTGAGTTGTGTATATAAATCCAACTGTAATGAAAAATTCTCTAAAGTCAGAAGAAATTATGTTTCTCGATATATGATTTCTTGAAGTCAGATATATTTTTATGTCATCTTTTATATAATATTGAATTTGCAAATTTATAATGTAAGCTTTTTTTATTTGATTCTTGTCTTTTAAACATATGCTATATTTAGCAAAACTATATTTAGCAAACTTTGCTTTATCTAAAAAATAATAACAAACAACAAAGAATATATAAAAATATTAGCATTAATATTTAATAATAAATAATATTAGAAAAATAGAAAAATGTGATATATAAACAGAGATAGAAAAATCTCTGATATGTGTTTACGAAATCTAAGAGAGAAGATATAGATAGCACGTGTTTAAAAATAATTTGATCTCGGGATGTTGTAATACGAGGATTTGAATGAATAATCAAAACTTCGAAGAAAGCTCTAGGGGGACGTTTTTTTTTTTTTTTTTTTTTTTATAAGTTGGAAATCCAACTCCCCACAACGAAGGGATCCGTTACTTTCACTTTTCGCCTTCTTTTCTCACTTTTCTCTTTTGCATATCATATGTAGGAAAGAAGATTACCGCCGCAAACATAATTTTCCCCTCTATCTTACTTCTCTCTCGCTACTTTTCTTTCGCTTTCACAGATCTTGCTTTTTGGAGGACTCGGTCTGTCTCATTTTTCGGCAAGGCCAATCCGATGAAACGAGTCGCTCTCCCTCGTATAGAAACCCTCGCGCGTTTTCTATTCGCCGAGAAAATGAGATCATGCTGAATGACGACGAGAGTGGCATAATTTTCGAGAATTCGCTTGTCCTTGTATAGGTCCCTTCCATAATAGAATAATATGTTTTCCTTTAACGATAAATTCATGCAAACTCGCGAACCATTTTTTGCATCTCGCTAGTCATTTATTCGTAAAAGTTTTTTTACCGCTCATACGATTTAATCTTCTTTCTTCGCGGCTTTAAAATATGATATTCTCGAAGATTTATATATTTTGATTACTCTGGATAATTATAAAATATGTATTTAATGTATTTTAATAATAAAGTTTACATAATTCACCTGAAAAAATAAATCTTTATGCGCGCAGATATATCTGCAGTTTTATGCAAACAGTAATAAAATTTTTTTTTATATATTTTTATATTAATTAATTTTCAAGGATATATACATTTGATAAAGCGTATATTTTACGTGTTGTAAATTTTTATAACTGAATTGTTTAATGCTTTAATTTTTCCACAGCGGAGTTTACAGCTTTGAATTTTATTAGAGTTTTAGCGCGTTCCTACGGGATATTAACTTGTGAAAAAATAACTTTTCAATGCACACGACATACTTTATTTGCTTCGTCAAACGATTTGTTTTAATTTGAAACGTGACGTAAACACAGGACAACGATAAATACGAGGACTATGGCAGCATTATACCGTCGCGTGATGCAGCGCATAAATAAAGATTTATTCATAAATAAGAACGCGATGTAGTTTGCCGTGAGCAAACTTTGTTCGCGAGACATAATATAAAGTTTGCCGGTAAGCTTCGGCCGCCTATCTAGCTCCACCGTCGCTTTTTGATATCGGCGATGCCAAAAGAACCGGGCGGAATCGTCTATGGAATCAATGTAAAGCGCGACTTTAAACTTGCAACTGCAACGTGGATGGACGTACGAAATATCATCCTCCTTCTATCGAGCTATAGCCCCCCGGTTGCCCCTGCCTACATAGATTTTTCCCGACTATGGAGAATTTCCCCAGAGAACGGGCGCGTAAATATCGAAAGTATGAAAAATCTACCGGACGATAGAAAAAAAAAAAAGTTTATGCTACAAATAAAGATTTGCTTATCTCGCGAATAACACGGACGATCGCGGCGATACAAGGACTTCAAACTACGGTATAAAGAGTTGGGGGTACCTTAAATGTCTCACCAGCAACAGGCCATATTTTTCGATACGAAATGCCTCCTCGTATGCGACCTCGCAAGTTTTCGTCGAATTCTCGTCCAATATAAACGTGACCGGGGAGTATTTTAGAATTTCTCTTTATTCCAGTGAAAAGTCATAATATAATATAATTAATATTGGGATTTTCTCTATAAAATAAGATAATATCGCGAATAATAAATACATAAGTTGATTAATTCATCGCGATTGGAATTCTCCTTGTCTTTATGCTTCTAATCAAATGTTATTTTACCATAGTGTATTTTATAGCCGTAAAATAAAGACATGTCTATAAATAAATATGAATATATCAATAATATATCTCTAGCCACAATACGGATGGTAATAGATTGTCTTGTGCGACGTTAGGGTACACTAGACGCTGACTCGAAAGGCTCATCGTAAATTCTGTTTGAATAAATGGAAAGCCCCATTTAGAATTTCGACGAGGTCAGATGGACCAATAGAACGTTACTTCCGGATGAAACTTTCCAACTACACTCGCCGCCACTCCGTACTTCCTGCGACGCGGCGGCAGATTCTCTCTCTCTCTCTCTCTCTCTCTTTACAGAGAAAATACCACCTCGAGAAGAGATACCCCCTCGACGGGTGGTGGCAAAGGGGACGATCTAACCTAACTTAGCTACCGTGCGGCTGTATCATAGCAATAAACATTCTCCCGCAGCGCGCGAGGGTGCGAAGAAACGCGAGGAAACGCAATTGCTCCTTCAGCACTCCTCCTTTATTTCGGTACTATTCTCCTCTCCTTTCGCGAACGGTAGTTGACCCACGGTAGTCGAGCTTTTTCACGAGTAACTCTCCGTTATCGTATAACTAAAATTATCACCGTCGAGACGAAGTTTTTACGGGAATTGTATATATCTTACGTGAATTCCTCTTGTCTTATGTTCCTCGTAGACAACGTTCCTTCATAACTCTGATTAAAGTACATATGTCAGTGAAAAATATGATACTATTATTATATTAATAATAATGGTAATGATACTACTAATTAAATTGAGTGTAGAATATTTTATTTGTATATAATATGACATTTGAGAAATAATATTAGATAAAAAAAAAAAATGTGTGTAACGATACGCGACGTTGAATTTAACGTATGCGATAGCTCTGCAAACAATGAATTTGAATAGCTAATATCATTGAATGATGCGCGAGTTATTTGATTAGGAATATATGATTGAGACGCGCTATCATTAATGTTAATAGAGAGATGCTGGAAAAGTGCGCTCGTGCGCGGAATCTGGTAATTATTTCACCTTTTAGTAGGGGACAAAAACTGATATAAGGAGAGATAAGGAGTTTCTGAATGCAACGAAGTTGGTAACATCGCGCAGTTGCAGGTACTTTAGCGCTTCCGTTTTTGTACCAGCCGGATGCGCCGGATATGTTTGCGAAGTTCGAAGTACGGAAAAAGCCTTTCTAGCGTGCGCTACGGAGAAACGTTCTAGGACCCCTCCTTTTTGGTTTCCCGAATGTCATCTCCCGCAGCCGATCGACTTAAGCCGCACCCACACCAATAACTTAGCACTTCGCATTTCAATCTTAAATAGGATTTCCGGTAATGAGACGAAAGCGCAAGCAGGACTTTGATATCGTGGCAGCCAGTTGCGGTTCTCTATCGTCAGAGAATCTATCATCAAACGTCTTTTATGCTCAAATCATACATTAAGCGGAATAATTATAATTTTAAAAAGATATTCGATACGCGAGAAGAATGTTCTTCGTACATTTTCCCTTGCTTTGAAATTAACGAAACGAAAATTACTTGATCGATAAAAATTATGTTTTAGCAAAATTTCAGTATGTGCTATAAATTTATCGTTTATTTATTATTTATAATTTATTTATCAATATAATTTAGCGAGTAAAATGACTAATATTTTTGAATGCTATAAAAGTATGGGGGAATGTACAATATATATATTTTACAAAAATTGTGAATATAAAGATTGTATGGTGCGACTCTGTTTCTCGATATCAAAGCACTCGCAGGAGGTGTATAGTGTATCGATTTCAATGCCCGATTTTGTATGTTTATAATCTTTGGCGCGTATTCCTCGCAAACTGCGTAAAAGCGATTTGCCCGTGAAAGAATCTCGGTTCGGTATAACTTTCACGTTTATGAAGTTGGAGATACAGAAAGTTTTCCTCGCGTCGCGAGAAGAAGATCGCGCGATCCCGGAACTTTGTGGGGATGGGGGGTGGGGGTGGTGGGGGAGCTTTTGTCTTCTGACAATGTACTTTTGATGGCAATTCGGATTTTCGTATCCTTCGTACATAACATATTTTTATACGCGAAGTGAGAATATCGGGCTCAATGCCCCGCGGGCGATTTGCAAGCGGAAAACAATTGGAACGATTCAGTGGACAAAGAAAGTTACATTAAAGCATGAATTTTCTAAGAACACTTAATCACGGAAAGACCAATATTTTTTTTTCACAAATTTTTATTTCTTATATCTTTTACTATTTTTCTAATATTACACGATGCATAAAGTATTAATATACCCTTCATTATATATTATTATAAACATTACGATTTTTTTTATTTAACTTTTCTTCTTCCCGACTGTTCATTTGATTGTTTTTGTATTTTCTATTTATGCCTAATCGATCGGGGAGGTACTATGTAAATTATGTTACAAGGAATAAGAACAAGAATTGAAATATTCTATATAAGGGAAAATTAAAAAATGAGAAAAATATTAATAATTAAAAAAAACAAAGACGTGAGAATATTTTTTTCAATGCTATAAGTATAGTATATATTTTTACTTTGTTCAACGTAAAAGCGTACAATTATCATTCTACCTCCATATAAAATATTTCGACATCAAAAAGTACCAATAAAGAAAGTTTGCAAAGCAAAGTATTGAGAACTCTTGTCTTTCGACGCTCTACATCGATGTACGAATGTTCCTATGGAGTGAATTTTCACATTTCAAAGAAAATACGTTAGAACAATTCAATATTCTCCAAGTTGGAGAACATGCGAGCAGTGACTGTAAGAGCTTTCAATATATATACATTTCAACGCTCGAATTCTTTTCCAAATATTCTTTTATATCGATCGCACACATATATATATATATATATATATGTCATATCAATCCCCAACAATCTCAAATAAAATAAATTAATCAATTAAAGAAGATTATTTACGAAATCTATTTATCGAGAGATCAACTTCTGAGATAATTAGAACAGACTCGGGGCATTGGTTTGATTTCAATTTAAAGAAAATGAGACATTACATAAAAACAAATGCCATTACATGTAATAATTAATATTTATAATTAGTATCGAAGTACAAAATTTTGTTCGGTATTCCTTGCCTAAAGACTAAAGGATGAGATATAAAATGAAACCATCAAATCTCATGCTTGAGATTGTATTTAGGGTTGCCACCTTTTTTTAAAACAAATAACGTATGTAACGCCTTTGAGAACGAAAAAAAAAAGTACGTTAAATAAAAAAAAAAAAAGTACAATACATATATTTTTTATATTATTTATTTTTCCATACATATTTTTTATTACTTTTAGCAATATCTACACAAGTGTTTGTCTTTTTTAAAGACTTCCACAGCGTCTTTACAACCGATATTTAAATTTAGATATATCAACAACTCATTTTTAATTAAATTTAGAGAAGCTTCGTTCCTTTCTTCCCGCCATTTTAGTTTCATTACAGAGAAAACTCTCTCAGTAAATGCTGAAGTGGCGGGAACAGACGAAAGATATGAAATAACTTTATAAATATTCGAAAAATCGTCACATCGATTAAAAATATACTGCCATTTTTGTGCAGTAATTATATTTATATCTGTAATATCTTTACAATCAATTATTTTTGCAAGTAACGCATTCATTAATAATATTTCGGAATATAGATTGTCCATATTAATATTAAGCTTTTGCAGATTTAAAGATTCAATTATATTCACAAAATGTTCATATTTGATTTGAGTTTTTAGGTTAATGCTGTCAAGTGAAAATAGCCAATTTGTATTGCTGAAATTGAACCACTTCTCTAAGTAACATAAGGATTTATCGATAAACAATAAAAAATTTATATAAATTTTATTTATGTAAAATAAAGTATTTTTAGCGTACTTTATTTCTTTACAAAATATAAAGTATGTACGTCCACAATAACGTACAATACTTTATATTAAAGTACGGGTGGCAACCCTAATTCTATTACACGTCACGTTTGCTTGAAACGAGAGAAAAAAATTATGGAATTTATAGTTTATATCATAACTCTAATATATATCTATCGTTATTCTAAATATCCAAGACAATTTCTGTTTGCTTCAAAATTCCGCAAAGAAGGTTTATTCATACGCACAAAATCACGAAAACGCATCGCGCGTACGAATTTAAATGATTCGTGCGAAAAAATTGGTCGACAAAATATTTCATTTTCCATATGTGTATTTAATAATTTTGTCACGCGTATTATGCTTCGTTGATCAATGATTAATCACTAAAAATTATATCATATTAGGGGAAGAGAAAAAAATATCCGATATTTTATCTAACATCGTCCATGCTTTTCGCGGCTGAAGAAAAAAACCTAGAAATGTTCCTGGAATTCGTCCATACGTCCTGTTCCTGGAATTAGCTCGACGCGTGCAAGAGGGAGTACGCAATATAAACATACTTTCCTTATTCGAAAATTACGCGTATCGTAAAATGTAATGTACTCGAGAGGAAACACAGGAGAATTCGTCGAATAGACGATTCTTAATGAGAAGGAAAAGGAGGGAGGATGCGACGCCCGCTATAATAAAATCGTGCGTCTATCGTACTATAGATCAGTCTATCAAACGCACGCTTATAATATAGTTTGTTCGTCTACGTACGTAGAAAAAACTCGTAGTCTATTAATATATTAATTTTTCGATCGAGGATAATGATATTGGTCTATTTACATAATCTATTTAATCGCGTGTGTTGTATTGTCACCGAATACTGACGAGAAATTTGATAAGCGCTTGTGAGGGGTTTGCATATTTAGCGAATGACGTGTGAATATGTGTAGAATTTTTCGCGCGCATTTTTTCGCTAATAATATAATATGAATCGTCGCGAAGATAGACGAGAATGTAAAGAACGGAAGAATGTAAAGGGAAATTCTATTGTTAAAATAGAATATCTCGGATACACACGCATTCGTTTCGGTTACGTCGCAATTATTGGAATCCTGAATTAATAGAATTATTATAGATAGGCAATCGGACGATGTAGACGCGACGTATTTGCGCGCACGTGATTGGCTGGACGCTTGGGTGGAACCGTTAGCCGTAAAAGCCTTTTGAAGTACGTCGCGTTTCTGTTAGTCGTAAAAAGGCAAGCGTCGCGAGTAGTCGAATTTTCGATAGTGCGTGAAATATCGGATACGATCGTCGTTATTACGTGGAGATCAGGTCTTTCGGGAATGCTGGCGATCTGTAATTAATGGACGCGTGAATCGAGATCGATATTCCGTGACGGACGCTTTAAGTAAAATTATCGTGATTATACGATGAGTAGATATCTCGCGAACGATAGCGATCGATATTTAATCGTGATACGTGAATCGAGGGGACTTAATCTTTCTTCGACGAGCGTCTTGGCCACTGAATCTTTTGTGCGTATCAAATCCATATATCGAACGGCAAAATAAAATTGTGGAATAATTTTTTCATCGATTTTTTTTCTCATGCACCTGAGCATAAATATTTGCTATTCCATCGATCTTATTTATTTTAAAATTTCACGAAAAAAATTCCCCTTTACACACACACACACACACACACACACACACACACACACACACACACACACACACACACACACACACACACACACACACACACGATAAATCGCCAAAATACATTCGTTCATGATCGCGCGTCCAAATTTACATTTAATATTATACTTTCGAAGCGTATTTACGTTTGCACACGTGTTTATATTCACGTATCCAATTCTCGATTCGAGAAATACTCGGATAATTTCCGGATCATCGTGGAAAAAATTGCCAGTAATATTTCATTTTCGACATATGTATTTAATATTTGTGGACGCGATTTATTATTCTTCGTCGATCGCAATAAATACTTATATATTATATATTAGTAGTTATTTAATTACTGATATTTTTTTCATTATAATACGTCACTCGCATTTCGATAGTTAAAAAAAAAAAAAAAAAACATTTTATGAAGAATTAACTCGACGAGAGGATACACAGTATATAAACATTATTTTTTACTCGAGAAAACACACGTATCGCGAAGCGATGAAAAAAAAGACGGAGAGGCTCGGCTCGTCGGACGATTCCCGGAATTGATGGGTTAGGTTGGGTGGGGGAAAGGAACACGTGCCTCCGTTCGTCGCGAGCCGACTGTGTCACGTAGTTGAGTTTCGAACACGCAAAGTATCGGGCGATCGTTGTAATTTCGTCGGAAGATTAAGATCGATATTTACGATATTTACTTATTGTTAATACGAATGTCACGAATGTCGAGCCACTGATGACGCATTTACGTTGGTCGTCGAATATCGAATGCGAACGCGTAAAACGCGATTTTTTGGAACGCCGAGAAAAAGTTTCGAGCGAAAATATAATATGTACATCGCGAATATACACCGTGTTCCAACGCACATGCCGCGATAGTGAATAATGTGCTGTGATATGATAACGAGTGGAACATAATATAACTGAAATACAAGAATAAATCATGCGTATAATGGATCGAATGTCGCCGATTATTGTGGTTACGCGAATGCAAGTGTTGCGAATCCGACGTTCGATCGAAATTACATTCGATAAAATGAATGTCGGGAAAAAATCTAAGTATCGCAAATGTACCTTCTTTTATAATGATTAATATCTGAGTAAATATACATCGGCAGAAGTATTATGCTATCGTCGAATTTCCTGTATCGCGATTACTATGAGTGATAGTTATTGTCAATAGTCGATTACTTCAATTACTTGTGCGATGGATAATCGATCATTGATAGTGGAAGCTTCGGATAGGAATGGATCAGACGAGGAGAAAAAAACTGAGAGACGTCCGGTGAGTCTATAATTATGATGATAATTATATCTCATATTTTCATTTAATCCATATGTAAATGGACACGATTATACGTAATATAATATAAAAATCTCGTTCCTTTTTATGAATACGTTACCCTGCGAAATACGTATTAATAAAAAAATTATTCAAAAATATCCGTCAAAAATATGAGATGTATTTTTCGTACATATTTTTTACGTTACATTATTTACATGGTAATTATTAACATAAGGATTATTAGCTTATACCGACGCATTAAATTTTATATTTTAAATTTAAAAGATATGCATACAATGTGTGCGCACATATTTGTATATTTTATAAAATTCTCGTTAAAAATTTTATTATTTTTTATTATAGTAATTTAATAATTTTTTTTTTTTTATTATTGCAATTTCTTCATTATATTTTGGGAATTTTTTCATTGTATATATCAAATACCGACAATTTTGGTCAAAATGGTCAATACAATTCCATTATATTGTATATATAATAACGTAATAATATTAATTTACTGTTAACATCATTTTCATTCATGCTTTTTAAATATATTTTCCTTTTATTTATTCGTGTGTAATATATGTAGATTGAATTATTTATTATATTTATAAAAACAAAAGAAAAGGAAAGGGAAATAAATTTTATAAAATTAAAGGGATGTATATAACAGAGAGCTGTGGGCACACGTATAAAAAAAAAAAAAAAAAAAAAAAAAAAAAAAAAAAAAAAAAAAAAAAACAGTGTAATTAATTTTCAAATTAAAAAAAGTTAATTATGTATAAATTGATTTTTCAAACTACCGACATTTGAGACATCAACGAGATCAACTCGGTTTAACTCGCGCATGATTACAAGCCTCGTTATGTTTATGATTCCCAGTACGTCGAGTTAGTTGGAATTAGGGAATTTACAAAGCAATTCCTATTATCGCTGGCTACGCGTTCGCCTCTCCATCGCACTGAAATAATTATACTTCGATGAATATCGCGAAACGTCGCGTCGTGTAAGCCGTCGCGATCGAGAATCGCTAGCGAAGTTTGCGGACAAGCCCGCATAGTCAAGCCAGTCCTATTTATCGTAGTTGTTTGTCAGTATTTATGGCGTTTGGCTCCACCGATTTTTCCAGAGGAAAAAATAATTTATTACACGGAAACGTCGCGAGCCACCATTTCTCTCCCACTTCTCCTCCCTAACTGTTGTGATTTCTCAAGTCTGTGTTTTTACTGCGCTATCACTATAACATATTTTTTAGCACCTTTTTTCTTTTGATTTAAAAAATTACTTGCACATCGCAATTTTAGATCTTCGATACCTTCAAGTATCGCGTCTAAACAAAAATATGATCTATGTAAATTTGGGTCATTCTACTTTGAATAAATTAAGTTTTCAACGCAGGAAATGATTATTTCGTTTGTAATTATTTACAGTAACAATAATTTAGCCATCGAAGCCATAAAAATAGAATATTTTGAAAGAAAGAAAAGAACAACTCAATTTCAGGAAAAATAATCTGATTTCAAAATAAAAAAATTGCCGATATATTTTAATTCAGAATTGTTTGTAGATATTTGGTTGTTTTTCTTCGCGTTTGTGAATGCATCGTTTAAAAGTTACAATATATTTACATATTGGCGAAAAACACAACTTTATCAATTTTCAAGATATTTTAAATTTGTCTGAACCATATTTTTTAAAAAATTATTTGTAGTTGTTTATAGTAATTTTTCTTTTATTTTTAATTAAATTGTTTAAAAGTTACAGGATATTAACAATAGCCTAACAACGCTATAGTTATTAAATGATACAATTAAAAACTGTGAAGAAGAAGATTACTACATACAACTACAAACGAAATATTGTCTATTGAAAATTTTATTTAATAAAAGTACATGCTTGAAATTTAAACGTAAATAGGAAAATCTATTACGTTTTTGATTTTATTATTAATTTTAAATTAGACAATTGATTAATATACGAGTCGCACTCATGATTTTCACGTCGCAAATTTTTCCCTACACTCCACATTGAATCATCTAAATTATCACACATTGAAAACTTGCGTAATTAAAAAAAAAAAAAAAAAAAAAAAAAAAAAAAAAAAAACGCAATATATGCATATCAAACAAAAAAAAGTTACACATATTTTCAACGTATGATAATTTAGATATACGTCATCACATTTATAATATATTATTACAATATATATACGTCAATATACGTCCACTCTGTCTTATATAGGAATATATATATATATATATATTTTTTTTTTTTTTTTAAATATTAAAGGAAATATAAAATTTGTATTACGTTATGATTGAAATGTAATGTCGTCATGAGGAATACGCGAGAGAGGCGGAGTAAGCGTGCCAGAAAAGTTGCGTTAATCGAAAAGTCGTCTCGTATCTGGCTGCGGAATAAAGTTGGCATTTCCCGCATGCACAACAGACATCGCGCGAGTAAAGGCGTCGGTCCCCGAGCTGTCCCCGAGCGCAACTTTCGCGTCTCGTTCGTATTCGACGTTCGCGCGACACAAAATTTGCAAGTAAATAAACGGGACCTAAACGTCCATCTCCCTCTGTCTTCGAGTCCGCTGGTCGATACGACTCGAGTTCGTGCCAAGTAACAAAGACGAAGCTTTAAACAAAGAAGCGGTGAGCGGGGGAAACGGTGAGATCTTCCTGTCACGGCATTAATTAATCGTCTAAACTTTTAAGTAAATCGTCGTGCGGCATCTCTCGTTTCTCTTCTCCCGCCTTTGTCTTCGCCATTCTGCACGTCACCGACCGGCATCATCGGACTATTTATTATTCGAACCGAATGTTTCCAAAACATAAATTTCTACCGACGTGGGGCAACTTTCGAAAAGCTCGTCGTGACCAGCGGCGACGATAAATCCCGCGATTGCAGAATGCAGAGAGATAGGATTAAACTGAGGGAGGATGAGGTTAGAAGGATAAGAAATTTAGATTCTGACATATACAATATTATTTAATTTGAATAGTATGCGAGAAGTATGCCTGGAAAGTATAAGTTAAAATAAAAATATATTAATTAAATTAATTACATCCGATTGATTAAATTAATCAGATTTAAATAGTATATTTAAAAAGTCTGAATTATAGATACTTTTACGGAAAACAATATAAATATATCTTTCGTTGCTTATATGTGTAAGATCAGATATATTTTTCCTTATTCAAATATTAATTTTACTTATTTGCTAAGACAGGGAAAATTAGTGCGAAAGCATCTGTTCAGGGTGAAGTATAGCTTGATGGCAATGTAAAAACGTGTCGACTGTCGTTCTCTTTTAAATTCGCGAAACGATCCTATTCTCGGCGATGTAAGAAACGGCGGGAAGGGACATTAATTTCCGGTCTCTCGTTCGCAATGAGAGCCTCGTTTTTACGGTCAGCTTCATGCCGCATCACTCGAATAAGCTGAAAATTATTTGCTGTGTAAATGGAGAACTTTACCGGAGGCAGTTCGTAAGAAAAGCTGAAAAGATATCCCCAGTAATTTTATGCTCTACATGTAACGTAGAGTCAGGCCGATAAAGATAACAGAGAGGCCCATCGTATGCATAGAGTAATTGAATATTTCTGAAGAAAGAGTCGTTTATTTTTTTCGTCAAAATTTATTATATTCGAACGTAAAAAAAAAAAATTTTTTTTTTTATACCTAAATATATATATATATATCTTTTTGAATTTCTCTATTCGCTCTCGTGTATTCTCCGCGATACCTATCTTTTTTATTTTACTTTAATTATCGGTATCATCGCGATATCTCTCTGATGTTGGCAGTATAATGTAATTTAATCAATATATTAGTTACGCGCATATTCCCGGAGTCAATGATATTAATTGTGCGGGCAGATAAAGAGAAAGAGAGAAAGAAAAAGTATTTACACGCACATTGTTCGGTATATAATTTAGCACGCGTAGTCAAGAGACCGTAAAGAATTGAGGCTAAATTTAAATATTTGAACATACGAACAGTTTTCAAACTATCAACTCGCGAATAATAGATATTATTCGACTTATAGTTATCGCGCGCTACGTAGGAGTTATCGACTCCCCTGACGACTGTAATCGCAGAAGTAGTTTCAAGGATCCGTTTTCAGCGCTCTCGACGCTAATAGTAACGCGATATTGAGTTTCCGTTGTATTTACGAGTACCGGTCTTTATCGCGAGGTAACATAGGTATTCCGGTATGTCGTTAGGTTACCGCGCGACCGCGATTCCACAGTGCAATATTACACTCTACTTATATCGCGAAGCGTGCCAAGTGAGCTTTGCGAATGGCGGTTTTGGATGAATTAGTTTTGGTTTGGCTTGGATCACATTGCTGTTACTCCGTATAAGCACGATTAATTCGCTAGTAGTAATCTAACTTCTATTAAACTAGAAATTATCACTCTATTTATGGAATCTTGATATAATTGGATGCAATTTTTTTCTTCTCTGTAAAAGGGTTTTTTTTTTTTTTTTTTTTTTTTTTTTTTTTTTTTTTTTTTTTTGAGTGAAGGTTAATATCTTTACGTATCATAATTTCAATATCCTCTTTATATCAAAGTCGATTTTTCATAGATTAAAGTGTCATCCGGCAAAAAAATACTAAATGTCCGAAAAAATATTCTAATTAATGGGAATTATTTTAAGATATTGCATACGAAAGTTATATTTAGATGAATTAAGTTTTAGACGGTCTCTCTCGCGGCAAAATTTGGAAATTGTTACAGCCTAATGCATCGCAGAAAACACTTAAAAAAGTAACATACAAAATGCATATTATATATATCGTACACATAAATTGTAAACGGAATTTATCTTACAATCGACTTTTTCGTCGCAACGCAAATAATTTAACAAAATTTTTTCTTTTTCTCTCTCTTTTTTTTAGGATTCTTGATATTATACATTTATTGATCTCTATTAACGATCAGATATAGCTTGCTTATTTCTTTATAATATTCACGCTACAATAGTTTATTGTATTATATTTGTTGTGAAAATCGTTTTGTGTACAGATCTACCGTTTGAATCAACACAGCTGAATAAACATTCATCGACAATGCGTTTCTCCCGTTAATCTATTGAACTAATATTTTTATTTGTTTACGCATCCTATATATACACATACAATCCGGATTGCAATGCCATCGTGTTTATTATTAATAATATATACGCAGTATACACACATATGTTATAATATCATGCTCGTCAAAATCAATAATATTTATTGTGTAAACTTGGAGTTAATGGATGTAATAATGGATGAAGAGAGCAAGTTATTTGAATCATCTGTCGACAAGTGGCATTAATATCATAAATTGTCGTCGTCGAACGGTATATATCTCTCTCTTTCTCTCTCTGTCTTTCTGTATTTCCTTTTCTTCATAAGTACCTTTTACCCTGACGTCTATTAGAACTTTGTTATTCAATGAGGTCTTTTAATGGCGCTTTAGCGATGACATAATTTATCTTTCAATGATCGTCTCGATCATTACTGTCCCGTCGTCTTATTAATTTCTCAAAGTTTAATTATAAATCTGTATAAAAGAAGGAGAAGAGGAAATCTCGGGAGACAGAGATATAAAGATGAAAAAGAACGACTAATTGGCCATTTGATTTATGATAATCATAAACAGTTATGATAATTATTTGTTTTACTTTATAAAAGGTTAATGTAGCGAGTGAAGAGAGATAACATTCCTCAAATACACTTTAGATAATGTATTTGCATAAGATATTTCTATCTAAATAATTTTATGTTATTTTAATGTTGCACACACATTTTTGAAAAGAGAACGCATAGAATGCGTATATTAAAATACACGACACACATGGAATTATAAATAAGATTGTATACAGAGAATTTTGTCGAGATTTATATAAATCGTCTAAAGTAGCGGGCTTTAGAATCTCGAGTCTGCTCGTGGCAGGTGATGCAAGGAGGAGCAAAATATGTTAACAAGAATGATGTTAGAATGCACCTTGAATAGTCAATTTTTATCACGTTTTCATGTATAAATGTACGTAGAGTTCGCATAAGATGGAGAGCTGGCTAACTTTCGAACCTTTCTCGAGTAATCTTTAACAGAGGCGTTTTTTTTTTTTTTTTTTTTTTTTTTTTGGGGGGGGAGGGGTTTGTAATTGTACTAACGCATAAAGAAGGAAAGAGCGTAGATAAAGGAACGCGAGAAGAGAAAAATCTAGATCGAAATATAGAAATATAACAGCTCGCGATGCATCCGATTCAGTGCATCGCCCGTTATGGGCGATGACAAGCCGGCTGGCTGACAATAGCTTCAATAGCGCGTGTCTTCGGTTCTCTACTTTTAAGTCCACTCCATCTTCTTCCAGTATCACCTTGAAATGCCGCGATGCGTTCCGGTTGTCTCGCTGTTACTAGAACCAGGTGATGTCGAGAGGAAGTCCTCTCTCTCGCCTCGATTGCCCTCGCTTATTCGATAGTTTCCCTTCGTATATGTATATAATGGCATCGCGATCATTCGGAACATAATTCAGTCCCAATGATCGTCTCGATCGTTAATGTCCCGCTCCCGCGGTCTCGTTAATTCTCCGGCTTGAGCCTTTATATGGCGCGCGTTTAGATGCGCCGGGCAGGAGGGGGGGGGGGGCAGGAGGATGACGGTAGAATTGCGGCGTGCAGAGGCGCCGTCCGTGTGGACGAGGAGGGGGCGGGGAGGGCATCAGAGAGAGAGAGAGAGAGAGAGAGAGATAGTCACTATCAATTTTCCTCTAATGGGAGTGCAGCGCCGTAACGAGGCCGTACGAGAGAACCGGGGGGGGGGGGGGTAACAGTGTCGCGAGCGATCGCACACTCGCGGTAACGAACTCACGACATATTGCGTCACCGACATTAATGACGTAACGAGAGAATTGACGATGCCACGTTGCCTCTCAGACTCTCTAAAGCTTGGGAAATTTTCCGAAAATTCGAGTCTCTTCAAAGATCTTCCCTTTCTCCCTTCCTCTCTCTCCCTCCCTCCCTCTCTCTCTCTCTCTCTCTCTCTCTCTCTCTCTCTCTCTTTGGGTTTTATGTTTTTGATGGAAAATTCAGAAGCCGGATGATGATTTTTTGTACAATTATACGCGTTTGTGCGCTATATTTTGTGCTATGTAATACTGCGCGAAGAAACTTGTATCAAACTTTTTTTATTGGATCTGTCATTCTAGCGCGGAGGCGACGAAGCCTCCCGAGGATGCAACTTTTATTTTTTAAAAGCGATTACGTGCTCTCGAACCTTCGGGAATGGAAAATAAATTTTGATTGTAAAATACGGTTGATATTAATCCGATAAATCGTAACGCATTTAAACAATCAATCGATTTCGCATAAATCTTTCGCGGACACGTTAGAAGAAATTGTTTATGTATTGTAGAATTTTTATATCGTATTATACATACAATAGATGTGCATATAATGCATTCGTCGGATAAATGTGTCTTTTGTTAGACGCGCACTGTCATCGCAGAGATATGCGAATGGTGCGTACTTACCGCGCGTATTACGGCACGGAATTTCCGTATTTGCGTTACGCCTGGTATCTAGACGCATCGTGTCACTATGATATACGGATTTACATGATGTTTACGGAATCCGAGCCGCGGTTTGGTGTCACAGAAGACGACTGGTACAATTGGAAGCTGCCACTAAATCATTGACTTACTGAGAGTTTAAACTCGCGCTTTCGCTCGACGAGGCCATGCGCTTTTACGGTCGCACGTTTCAAACCACAATTCAGAAAAACAAAATAACACTCTGTTGTAACTATGACATACATACATTTTAATATACTGTATTTTATTCATAGTTTAACAAAATTAGAAAACATTTAAAATTCATTGTACAATATTTTAGAGGTTACATGCGCGGATTTAGTGTACTATATGCAATAATTAAATAATAATTATTTTTGGAATTTCTCAATAAAATGTAACATATATGGTATTCTCTCTAATATGAAAATTTAGGAAGTTAATTTAGTTGATATTTGTGCGTTATCTAGAAAATTATGATGCCACATGTGTAAACGTGAAAAATGAAAAATCGTCTATCTCGAAAATGATTTATGGAAATCTGTTTTTCTTTCTTTTGCTCTCTCTCTATCTTTCCCTATCCAACATTTGTTGAACGATCGTATCGTTCGATGTAAATGCATTTCATGAATATGTATGCATGCTTTATACGCATTCCCTAATTATCGTATACACAATTTTGCTAATCGATAACATCGAGCTAGCGTATCGCAAAAACATTGTATTATATCCACGTCAAATGCGATCCTATTAATTTGTGCAAATCAGTTTTGTAATCCGTAAAAATATATTTCAGAGTTACAAAAAATATATACGAAGACGCTCTCACACACACACACACACACACATGATACATTTTCTAAAATAATTTTTAAAACTGAATAAATATTTCGATAATATTTTTTTTTTTTATTTATTTATTTATTTAACGCGCGGGATTATCGCGAAGCAATAAAACGGAGCAGAAAAGTTGCAAACGGCGCAGAAAACTCTTCGTGAAAAATATGAAAATTCAAGAGGGATCGTCCCCCTCGCCACTGACGGTCGGTCATTGTAGTTTTGCGCCCCGGCAACGTACAAAATTACTAATTTTATTTCTAGTTCTGTGCTCGCGTGACGCTTCCTCAAAGTCGTCGTCGACTTTCCCGGAATTAACGAAGAAATTTTCGTAACTCTTTCCGCGCACACATCCCCAGCGAAACGGGGAGGACTAGCGATGAGAAAGGAGGGCATCGCCGCCCGCCCACCCCCGCGGAGGATGAAGTGTCGGCTAATGGCGATAAGCCGTCCGTCGGAAACGAGCATTTCTGCGGGAAGTTGGCGAGTTCAGCGTTTTCATCCCTATCCTCCGCGCATATGCGCGAGTGCGAGAGAGAAAGAAAATGCGATCTGAAAAGAAAAAGGGATAAAACGAGGTACGCGGAATGAGAGATTTGACGAGGTAGCTGAAAACTCGCGGCAAGGAAAATTTTCAGCGTACGCGCTCGATGATGCTTTTTCATCGGCGGGCTTTTTCGCATCGTGAAGTTCGCCGGCGCGTAATTCAGATCTTACGGTTGTTTTAAGTTTCATACGGTTTTTACGACGGATCCCGGCGCAAAGAACGAATTCTCGAAGCTACCAGGCGGGGATAGTTCGGCAAATATCGGAGGATAAGTGAGGCGAGAGCGGGAATAGCGCGCGTTGCGTCCTTCCCGACGTGCAGAAATTTTCTGTATTCGGTCCCATATTTTCTCGAGAATAGGCATGTGTGTGTGTGTGTGTGCGTGTGTGGTAGAAGCGCAATGAATCTCGGTGGTTTTGATATTCACGGCGATAAAGATCGCATGTTCTCGTAAAAATAATTAGAACAGTCTCTGAATTTTAAATTCTCCAATGTTCCGCGCACATGTGCGACGTATCTATAGTATAGTTATAAAAAGCTATGTGGAAGGAGAAGTAAAATAAAACTGGGATTTATATTATTCTCGAGCTTCCATACGTCTCAATAAAATTCGAGATATTGTGTGGCATTATATCGCGGCCAAGTTACGACCCAAGTTTCACCTTTTCATTACTTGTTTCTTCTTGACGGCGTAGTTTTATTGGCCCACACGCGATATTCGATGGTGTTGACCATTTGGAAAACTTGCAAAAGAAATTATACCTATGTCGCGCGCAATAACGCGTAAATTCTTCTTTTCGACAAGTCTTTTCGCTGGTACGCTAGCATTTTTCGAAAACTTATCGAGATAAGTGGCTTGCTTTGATGCGGTCGAACCAACATTGCTGAGAATTAACGTCCGCGAAAAGAATCCAGAAAAAGTGCTATACTTATCGGGATAGTCGTCGAAGTTGTGATTTGTCGCAAAATTCAAAAAATAAATTGCTCAGAAATTTTGTTATATCTGACGAAAAAAAAAAAGATAGAGAGAGAGAGAGAAAAATATTAACTATTTATCAATATAACTATTTATCAGAACAAAAGTCTAAGTAATACGATGTGAAAGTGTCATGTACATTTTAGAAAGAGACTATTCAATTATTTGGTGAGAGATAATGTAAAATTTAAAATCCTTTCTCTCTTTGAAATTGTGTTTCGTAATAATTTATACATCAAATATCGAAGAATATTGCAAACAAACTGTAAGATTTCGCGAAGAGGAAAGTCGAAAGCAGACGAGAGTTGATTCCTCCAAAATTTATTAGACTGAAATCTACTGTATGTCGAGGTGAAGTGGAGGACGACGTCCGAAATTCACGGAAATTCGCAGTAGCCCGAGCCTTTCGGTTCAACGTGACGTAAAAGCAAAACGGGGAAAAGGGTGTAACGGGTTTCCGTTTTTCCTTTTTTTTTTTCCCGTACGTTTTCTCTTTCTCGGCAGCTGACACGCGGACCGTGCGCGTGGACGCGATTATTTAAAGGCAAATGGATGCGTTTGTATGAGAGACAAACTACATGCATTTCGGTATAGAAGATGCAGTGCAGGAAGACGGAAAGAGGAATCTACACGAGAGAGGCTGGTAGATCGGCGAAGGGAAGACTTAGTTATCCCGAAAGGAATAGCGGAATAGGATTCTCTGGTTTCCAGGCTAACTCGTCGCGCGAATAACCTCCGAGATGTACATACCTTTTTCACGACACCGCTGCCGAGGTAGCTCGAGGCGATGAAAGCGCGATTGCGGCTACGTTGACTCGCTTCGAGTAGTTTCGCTCGTAAAGGGATTATTTTAGGGGTGGGAATAGCGACTGTTGGTTGAGTATTCGCCACTGTATTAGAGCGTTATTGAGATCCGCGTAAGTAAGACTTGTTGCTGTTAACGCGAGATAGTTAAGATTGAAATAACGATACAGCCATCTTGCCATCGGAAAAAGAATTTTTATTCTATTGTGTTCCGATCGTGTGTCTTTTAAAACGATTAACATCGTTTCGTTCATGCAAGATTACGATTTTCTTTCACGCTCAATTCGGTGTCAATTATCTTTGCGACGCGATGTCTCCGCTCAACGTCTCCCCCGAGGAAAATTCGGGAACTGGAATTCCATAAGAGGAATATACAAGCATCGAAGGAATGGCGGCGTCCTCTAAATCCACCGTGGGAAGCTGCAATTTGCGCAATGCCGAGCGTTATCGCGTTACGATCCCTCTGAATGCCGTAACAGCTGCTTTCCGGCGTATCCGGCAGAATCGAAAGCGTTATCGGGTAAGAGATTCGTTATCGTCGCTGTCGCCGTAAGAGACATTCTCGCCTCCCTGACGTCGTTATATCCGCGATTCGCGTCGTTACAACGAGAAAATCAAGCAAACGGCGGTTTCCGCGGACTTGGCGTCGAAACGAAGATAGAGAGAAATAGATAGATAGATAGATAGATAGAGAAAGAGAGGGTACAGGAAATTCGGGAACGGCGTTTCCCCGTAGGAGCAGTCGGCGACAGTCAGACAAACTTGTCCAAGCCGGAATAACCGACCCTTAAGAACCGTCGAGACGACGGAGAGTACCTACGGGAGAGGAAAGACGGATTTTCATCACTACCTCATTGTTTTCGCGTGATTCCCGAGGAATTTCTCGAATTTTCCCGCTTCCGTTCGAGGGCGTCGCAAAATTAGAGCGTCGAGTTCGAAACGGTGCACGGGACCATGGCCCTTTCAGCCATCTTGCCATCGGAAGTGTACGGAAAGTGGCAATTTTAAAATTTTCTTCGATCGAGCAGCTTTCTCACGGTAATTGTGCTTTGCGTTAGAAACGAATATATATTGTAGATAAATTGAGAAATGAACGATGATGCGATTGCTAAAAACATATTTTCAATGAATTACTGTCATTCGTTGATGTGTCAAAAGATTATCAAAAAAATGCTATAACAGTTATTTCTTTGATTGAATTTTATGTGTTGAAAACAATAAAACAAGCAAATGAGACATTTTGCAATGGAAGCATAATATAAATATAAATTTATAAATATCTGCTGATGAAAGCATGTTTTTTAAAAATATCTTTCTTTCTTTTATGAACTTCGAATAATCACGGGTGAAAAATCCTCGGCCAGATACACTGTCGCGTTTTTCACACGAATTTCTTTTCTTTACGGTCTTTGGGCCTTTATCGCGCTCTCTTTCGTCTTTCTTTTCCTCCGATTTTCACGCTTTATTTTGTCGCAACTTGACCTCCTCCCAACAACCGTAATGTCGGAAATATAAATATTTATACCAACGAGCCGTGCAGTTTCGCACGATATTGCATCATTTTTGACACGCGCGCCAACTATAATACATAAATCCGATGAATTGATTTTCCATAGGTCCATGCGCGACGAAAGTGGAATGTGAAAAAGAAAAGAAATGAAAAAATAACGTTTGTCCTTCATATTTTTTAGAAAATAAATTGTTCTTATAATAATCTGCATTATATTTTCAAGAGTTATTAAGAAAATTGCAAGATTTTTATATTTGTACTGAGAACGCGCACACACAGAAGTAGATATAAACTTATATATTTCATACTTTTTCCAAAGATCATAAATTTTAATGCCATTAATAAAAAATAATGCCAACTATACGTATGAACGTATAATAATGTAAAATTTTTCTAATAAACTGTATCGTATATATCTTTATTTTAAAGGATGAAAATTGAGATTCAAAATCTGAATAACTCAGACTTATCTCATTTAACATTATATTTATCAAATTAATAATTGAAATTTTTTTAATTGAATTGTTATTATTATTATTTATTTATTTATTTATTTTTTTTTAATAGCTATATCCGCGTCTCTATTGCGTCTGGCTGCAACAGTACGTTGATTTATCTTTCTCTCTTTCTAAACATTAAATAAAAATTCAACGAATATGCTATTCCATGTTCAACTTTTCATGCTCAACAGCATACTATCTTTTTTCCTCTTTTTCCAAATCCTTATTTTCAGACACTTGACATCCTTAACAAGTCCAGAGTTAAAGCGAGTTCTTTTCAATTCTAGTTTCGAGTGTCAGCAACCATTATAATCTCCTTCCTTTACCTGTGATCACTTTCCATCCCACCTCGGCTTCTCTCGTCATCCGAGAATAGGGTGGGATATTCGCCCGTGGGAGAGAACTAATCTGGCTTCATCGAAGTCCTTCGATATGAAAGGTGGCGAGGAGAGAGTAATCTTTCTTTAAAGTTGACGCCTTCGAAGAAGCGGGACAGACGCGGGGGTTTCGCCACTTCTTTCTCAATCTCATCTCAATCTTGTGATTGCCTTTCTCGAGTCTACATCAAAAAGTTCCGTTTTAACTACCAAGATCTTCAATCTCTGATTCAAGAACTTGTCGACTTACACATTTTTCGAAATTATATTTTGCTAGTAGAATTATTTACGTTAATAAGTCAACTAACTGAGAAATATATGAGACTGGAATAATTTACATCAAAATTTATGATAAATGTTATAAGATTTGTGTTATAACATTTTATATACATATAAGATTAATTCATCTCTAAATTGGTAAAATATTTAAAATAAATTAGTGTCATCTTTAAATAAATTAAAAAAAAAGGAGCATATTTTTTAAACTATTATTTTATCATTATTACTTAAAGGAGATGCGAATTAAATTACTTGATTTATTCGAATAATGAAGGGAGTTTGTAAATGTTTGGTGAATGCATTTTCACTATATTTCACTAGGTTTAAGATTCTTAAAGTCATGACAGCGAAAGAGTATTCTTTGCCTTCTTCGTGTCATACGAGCACGGTAGGATATTCTCTTGTTGAAGGAGATTTACCATGCTTCATCGGAGTTTTCCGACATCAAGAATGGCTCTTTTGAAGTTAGCATCTCCGTTGAAAAGGGATGATGAGATGTAATTCATGCCATATCGGATCGTTTGACCTGGCAATTGCTGACACTTTCAGCTCTGTTTCAAAAAGTCTAATATTTCATTAATGATTTCAAGTTGGATATTCATTCCTCTTTATTCGCTTTGCTCGCAATAACGAGCAAAATTCTATTTTACAAAAAATAGATTACGAACAAAAAATTTTTTTTAGACGTGCAACATTTCTTTAGTATTAGTATTCATTCTAAAACAAGTCAAATACTAATATATTTACGGACTTTTGTCTTAGTTGGAATGATAGAATGAGATCTATTGTTACGGAAAAGCAATCTGCTTTTATCGAAGTTTGAAGGATGCATACTCTCTTTGAAAGTATTAGAGTACTTTCATGAAATGAGGAAAATTTTCTATTATTATCTTATTATCTTCATCTTTTAACTGTCTAATTATAATTCTTGATTTTTTTTTTTTTTGCGTATTACGCTTAATAAAACAAATATCTAGAAAGAAGATAACGAGAAGATTGTTTGGTTTCAAAGTTGTCCGGATAAAATCTTCTTGCCAAAGATTGTTCCATTGTTTGTATTTTGTTATAATTTAGCGTAGTTTAATTCTCTTTTTTCTATTCATTATTCCGTAATATTAGTGTAAAATATTTTTATTAATGAAGATAAATAAAGAAACATACACATAGTATACACATACATACTTTTTCGCATGTTCAAAAAAAGGGATAGCTTATGTTTTATTAAATATATAATCATAATTTTCAATTTCTTTAATAAGTACCAATTTTATATTGTTGCCTATTAAATCGGTTGTAGAGAAAGAAAGAGAGAGAGAGAGACAGAGAAAAATTGATAAAACGGCTTTATAATTCATTGATAATAATTCGAGATTCTTGCATAATATTTTACTTGAATCGAGGAAAAAATGGTTGTAAAATGATATTTGGATTTATTTACAACTTCCTTAATCATTAATAGAGTTGTTTTTATACTATCTCTTTTCAAGTTAACGTCATAAACTAATTAATTTTTATGAGTCTTTAACCTCTTTGAATTGTGAATTTAAATTTTTATATAACGAATATAAGATTTGATAAGTAAAATAAGTTCAAATTTTTAAAATTATTTTATCTATATTTTACATACAGTTTTTTTTTCCCTTATATTTTTTCAACCATTATCATTTTAATCAATGGAGTAATTCCGCAACATAATAGATATTTTGATTCTAAATCTTATTCTTTTTTAAATTCTTGAATAATTTTTTTGCTGCTTAAAAGAATTTTGCTTGCTCGATAAAGGAATTTTCTAACCGAGACTAAAAATTCACGAGCAAGGCCAATTTCGCCGAAATTCCATCATCAACGGAAGCTTCTTTTCTGCGTGTTGCCGCAGCGACCACGCGTTCATATTTCCTTTGAAGCAGTCATTAGATCAAGAAGGTACAGTGTGTCTTCGTCTAGAAAGAATCTAATCTGGCTTCCGGGAAGTGCTGCCGCGGCCTCCTTTTGAAGTTAGCTCTTGGCGCGGAGAAGGATCAAAAACCGAGCTGTTCCAGTTTCTAGCACACGCGATTTCTTTATTGCGAGAATCATCGATTGTTCCGAGGAATTCGAGAAACTTTAAAGTAGAAGCTTTCTCAATTACTCTTATCTGCGAGAAAGAAAGAAGCTGAAACTTAATTGAAAATAGACTTAGCTCGGTCTTTGTTTTTTCGAGAAAGTTAAGTTGCGAAACTCTTTTTTTTTTTTTTTTAAGAGAAGATATATTCGCAATCTTGTACGATGCTATAAAATTCTGCCTAAAATCTTATCCTTAGTGATTATTATTACAGTTTTATTTGTTGATTTATTTATCCCTGTTGAAAGTATACGATAGCAATTCTTCTACGGCAACCCCGTTGTTATTTTCCCAGATTTGTTATTGTCAGGTCAAGAACTCGTGACTTCTTTTTAACGACATGCTTGGGATAAGAATGCTTCTGGAAGACTGCCAATCTCGATTCCCTCGAATCAGGAAGACGAGTGAGTCAGTCATACTGCGGTATATAGAATTCGAAAAAACGGACTTGCTTGCCGCTGGGCTTCCACAGTCAATACGCAGCCTCATGCCAAAAGGAAATCGTTTTCCCGTTTTATCTCGTTGCTGCAAAGAACGTTACGAAAGCGTATTCGCGAGAAAATCCCTAATCGGCCCAGAGAACGTCAGTAACAAAATTGTATCTTTACGAAAAGAAGATTTAGATGTTACGCGCGCACGCATATGTATATTACTTACATATACAGGATGTCCCAGAATTACCGCACCACCTACTAACGACAGATTCTTGAGATCATTTGAAGACGATTTTTTCTCAGCGAAAATGTCGAGAGAGGTCATTATTTTTTACATGTTTCCATTTTTTTCCATCTCTGTAACTAAGCCTTAGATTAAAATTCTCTTTCTCTATTAAAATAAACTCTATCTGAAATTAACTAAAGAATGCATTTTTAACTCTCTATAAAATTTAGTTTGCGACAAGCCCTTTTTTTCGCTAATCGCTCCCAAAATCATCTCCAAATAATCTCAAGAATTTGTCATTAGCAGGTGATGCGGTAATTCTGAGACACCCTCTATAGATATGTGCAAGTAGATATAAATTAACATTATAATTCAAAATAATATTATATAAGTTGAAATTAAATTTGCAGATCGTGTTTCATAGCGAGAATTTTAAACACGTTAAAAAATTTCGACTAAAATTATATATATTTAATAAGATACATATGCAGTATTATATGTTTTTAAATAATAATAATATATTTATTACATCAGTTTATTATATGATATTTATTGATATGAAAATCTACAAAATTTTTTTGCACACAAAAATTCATAAATGTGTGTTAGAGACGTTCAAATATCTGATACTGTAAGTGTAATATTTCTATATTAATAATCCGTCAAACATACTGATCCAGAACGAATAAGTACTATATTATTGTGATAACATAAGAATTGACATTCAAGGCTGCTTTCATAGCCATTCATTGTATACGGGTTTCTTCTGGAGCATCGCCAACGGTCGATTTTCGAGGGATTCGCTCGACGATCTTCATAAAAGTTTTCAAAAAAGGGCTTTGCAAAAGATATTGAGGAAAAAGATGAAAGAGGTAAAAAATACGGGTGCGCGTTCGTGAAGGTAATCGTAAGGCGGAAATTTGTGGGGCAATGCGCGATCGTTCCTCTTTTTGCCGACGAAAAATCGTCCTGCCCGCGATCAGAAAATCCTCGGGCGTTATCGGTTACGGGTATTAAATGAGCTGAAAACGTGACGAGAACATTGTCAACGCTCTCGTATCCCTCTCATGTCCTTGATAGCTTCGCTTTTATGATGATGGAAATCTCGGTACGCCTGGAGAAGCTTTAAAACGCGCATAAAAAAAATTGCGCAGATATCACAACGGGGCGTCGGTCTATAACAGCTTTTTTTTTTTTTTTTTATAACTCATTCTATGACTCCCTTGGCGATTCACGTTTATATGATCGATAATTTGCGATTTATTACCGCAACGAGCTTTTCCTCGAGCAAATCTATCTCCTATGTCCGCGTTTGCGAAGCATTAGGACCTACAGATATCAAAAGCGTATAAAATTATTTACCTGAATAACAATATTCGAAAAAGGATGATAAACTTTTATTGTAACACGCTATTGCGTCTCGATATATTTGTAGACGTGATATTTATTTTTAATTTCATTAAAATGTTTTGAAATCTCTCAGTATTTATATTAGTATTTCAATAATATTTTTCGATATAGGGCATTATACGTATAAATTACGCTACAATCGTGCTTATTATTTATTATTTACGGTATCACGATGGCATCTTTTTCATCACCGGGAATCTAAGTGATCGTTGGCGAGCTAGTAGTCGGTAGCTCGTGGTAGATCCCTCGGTGCCGGTGCACGTGCGCCATGTCTCATTCTCAGTCGATAGCCTCATCGGAACTATCCATCTTGGAAATTGCCGAACCTTAGTAATCTAAAGCGCCGAAGGCTGCCTCGATCAGCGTTGTGAGAAATAGGAACGCTTTACCCGAGATAGACTTTCGCATGTTCGCGTAAGCGAACATCGGCGACATGGTATAGGAATCAACTTTGACCAGCAATATTTTTCTATATCTATATCTACTATATATAATATCACGTATATAGGAATGGAGAATTCATATCACATATGTGCGCGACACAACGTTACATCTTCTCGCACACAATTCCGGACGAAAAGATATCTCGTATAAATGTGAAGCAGATGTGTACTTGTAATATGTGGGGGAAAAAAAAAATGTCATATTATCTTACAGTCGCAATTGATATTTAGAGACGCAATGTGCGGGAAGGGATTTTGATTACCATTCTCTTTAAAATTATTATTACCTTAATGTCATTCCTCTTTCTCTCTAGGTTTTTCCAGAGCTTGCATGTAATAAAGAAAAGTTGTTCCGCGCAAGGTACATATAAAAGAAAAATGTCGACTGTCAGTAGCACTGTTAGTAATGCCGGGTGCACATACCGCTCTGCTCGCGCTACAAAGTATATGGTAATCCCAGATGCTGGGAAGATTGTCGTAGAGAAGCGTCTGGTATCTTTTGCCAGGCGCATGGAGATGACTGCAATATATTAGCGTAACGTCTACGAGAATTTTCTACGATCTCTCGCTACCTTTTACTACACTTACCCTTCGTCTCTTTAATCGCGCTCCTGATAATCTTTTCGTACATATATAACGCGGTTTCTCGGTCGATTTTGCGATATTTTCTAAACTCTTAATATAAATTATATTACAATGTCACGAACAATTTACATGAGCATGAAAAATCGCATATCGTTTCAAGAATTAATCACCATGTCGCACGAACATTTCATAAGCATTTTTAAGACAGAAATATAGGCATATGAAGAAAAATTAATATCTTCCACTATTTTAATTGCGCTATTTATTTTATTGTACGGAAAAAAATTTATTGCTTATTTAAACATTTATTAATTCTTAGCGACGTCAATCTCTTGTACAATGCATACTTTATTCGTTATATTTCTATTAAGGAAATTGGAGGATTAATATAAATCAAGGAAAAGAGTTTGATAATTAAAATTATAAATTTCCATAGAATTATTTCGATTAAAATTCACGCGATAATATTATTCACGTAATTTTAAACTCGCAGGCTTAACTAGTACGGATACTTCTCTTTCGTATCGTTATTTTTCGCAAGATGCCGTAATTATTCGGTTACGTCGCTGATTTTTTAACCGCGATGCGACGTCACGTTACAGCTGACAACGTTTGACTTTGACAATCTCATCTCGCCATCGAACGAGCTACTTTCTTATACGCGTACATAGAGCAATGCATGCATGCATGCGGGCCGGGCACATAATGCGATATGCAAATTCCCGAGGCCGTCTCATCCCCGTTCACTCTTCTTCCGCGTTATTAACTCGGCCTAAGGTCCGCGACCTAGTTTTTGCATCGTCGAACAAAAGAGCCCGCGGGTCTATTAAGATGCCGACGCCTCGGTGCTCCGGTAACTTTTGATGCATCTACCCGACAGGCGCGTCTATGCACCTATACAACCGTCGAAGTCACTCGTCTCCCTCCTCGGCGCATTTAAAGCTTCCCTACCTCTCGCTAAGCATCAGCTCATCCGCTATTCACACCGCGTTTCTCGAGGAATTTTCCATTCATCGTACTTTACTCTCCGATAGTTATCACTAGAATTGTTTACGTGTAATTTCGATTCCTCTAAAATTGGAAGAGACGCGCTCTACTTTACCGTGGAACTTACTTTTTTCCTCGCTTTCGTCGCTCCTTTGTCTCGCAATCTCTTATCATCCCCCTTTCATCCTCTTAGAACGTGTCCGTTCCTCCTTACTAATTTTAATTACCTTACACCTTTATTTCGAGAGATTTTGCTCTCGAGTTTTCCTTTGATTTCACGTCAGAACCGTCTTTTCTTTGTCTCTGTCTTTTGTTCTGTATTTCTTTCCTTTTTTTTTTTCTCGATGATAAATCATATTATCCCCGTTCGCCCACCGTAAGTCGGAAAATACGTTTCTAAGAGAGGCGCGGATATGAAATCTTCACTTCGCTCCCAAGCATTCGTCTTTGAAGTTGTAAGAAGAGCGAATCTTTAGTCAGTCGCTTGAATTTTTATAATAAATCATACTTTACCGGTTCTTCAAACTCCGTCCATATTCCATCAAGATGAATAAGTAGCGGTAGTTTAATTGTTTTTCTTATTATCGTATAAATTCGATAAATCGATTGGCCAACTTGCCAATCACATTTATATTTATCATACTTGGATGTAAACGGATTACAGTTAAATTGCGGATGTTATTTATTATCAATATCCCCAATATTTCGTTTAAAATATTTTTAAAATATATATTATTTTTATTTGAAAAACTGATTGTGTAAAAATTAAGAATATCTCCCTCTTCGAGTATTGTACAATGCTGGCTCTCCCTTCCTTATGTTATATAGGATGAGAGAGTCAGCATTGTATCTGATATCATTACGATCCTCTCTCGTACAACAAAGCCGCATAAGAGTCGTACACACAAAAGTCACCCGCGTAAACTTGGTCGCACTTGTTCCGTTCCTTTATGTCTCTATTCCGTTCTTTCTATTTTATTTCGAGTTCGCGTTCCTTTTCAGCAATGCCGTTCAACTTCGACATATCCCCTCGTTGTACGCTTCTTATTATTTAGGATAACAAATAGTTATTGTTAGTTTTTAACGTGTCTTGACGTACAGATAAATAGGAGAATAGAATATATATTATATAAATATTACTATAAAAAAAAAATTAAAATTAATCTAAAGAAATGATCTAGTTTATATTTAATTGTACGCTTTCTAAGTCTTTTTTTACGTTTTTTACGTATTAAAATAAAATGTAATTTTTATTTTTATATTAGTGACTACAGACATGTCGAATAACAGAATATTGTCTGTTTGTCGACGTGCTTTAATTTAATTTATTTTTTCTTTCTTGTTGGCCTATTTTAGTCTCGAAAATTCCAATTTTTGATCGCGACAATACCTCATCCAATATAATGTAAAAAGCCGCGTGTCGAGTCAACTTCTATTTTCAGCTTGTCTCCCGCATCGCTTCCGGTTTCTCGGGTTTATTTTCAACTTCTGCTGCTCGGCACGATCCTGTTTTTTTATCTTTATAATATTTTTTCAATTAAACTTAACCTGATACACACGTGTGCCGTATATTCCCTTTCGAGAGATGATATCGAGAGTCCTTCTCAATAACAGAGATACGCCTCGTACGAATTTCTATTTTCCACTTTATCATTTTTCACTTCTCCGCTTGTGCTCAAGTCTCTTATCTTCCTATTTTCTTCTATTTATATATCTGATCATTAAAAAAATAAGATAGTATAAAAAATTATCTGAAATATTTTCATTGTTATGATAGTTCCGTCAAAACGTTTGTCGAGCCTACTTTAAATATCAAGTTCCCAAATACAGAATTAAGAATAAAATTTCTGATAGATAAAACAAATAAATTGTTGCCGCATAAGCGATTCAATTTGCGAACCTTAATTTATTTCTGACTTGTTTTTTGATTAGCCAACTTTTTCCCATTATTTTCAATCCTAAAATAAAATAAAATCTCTACTCGTGAATTCCAGTTCTCAATTCTCTAATTAAGCGAACCATTGTCACGTTTCGCTTGACTCGATTATTTTTCTTGCTTTCTTATCTCGTATCCCGGTATTGCAGAGACAACACGGTGAAAATTTCGTAACTCGATTCGTTTTCTCTCTTTCTTTCTATCGACAATCTCGCGCTATAAAGCTACGCGAAAGTCCTTCTCACACATGATCGCAACCCCACATATTCGCGGTAGTGCTCTCTTTCAGTTTATTCTCCGCATCTCCTTCTTTGATTGCCGCGTCACCTTCTTATCTCTCGCTCGTTCTTCCCTCGATCTTTTCTACTGTGTCCGTCCGGTCTCTTATTATCGTAAAAGACCGCGTATGCCGTGTTACGTAGTCGTGAAATGCCTTTGCAAAAATTGCAGCCGATCACGTTGCAAATATCTACGATAAATCTTGACATAACACAGGAAGAATGGGAGCGACAAAAGTTTATATTTTATATGAAAAGTCTTTTAAAATGGTACATGCCCCGAGAATACATCAGACCATCGATTTCTTTCATCAATGATATTCTTAAGCGAATGATGTAACATAGTGGGAAAATACATATTTCACATTATTTTTAAACACGTTAAAAAATTTTGTAATATTAAAAGAATATTAATATATTATAATAGCACTTTTTTTTTGCAACGCAATCATTTTATTTCGATATAATATATTATATTTAATATTTGATATATCTTTTTCTTCATGTATGATATATTAATCTTTGTACTTTCAAAAAAATATATGACAGTTCTATACATTTCTCAATGAAATAATAACCAACGATATGCATAATTCTCACTGAAATTCTCGAATATTTGACAAAATATCCGTTGTGAATTTTTTCCCGTTACTTTTTGCGTTCAGTTATATAGTTATACGTATATTAATAATATCCAAGATTTTCTCCCGTCTACGTTTAATCTTTCGTGCTTATATTCGCTGGGCCTAATTTCATTTTTTATATTTTACCCCGCGGCAAACAGCGGTAAACGGTGTTGCCACTCTTTACTCTAGTGGTTTCATTTCCCTCGCATTTGTCGACTCTCTCGCTTCGCTTTATCCCACCGCATCTTGGATTGTTGACCCACCTTCGGGCGATTCTCATCGAGAGGAAAATAAACGAGCCCCACTTCATTCGTGATTTTGCGCCGAAGATTTTATTGGCGTTTAAACCGATATTTCTTCAATTTTATCTCTTTTTCTCGAGGATATAAAAAAAAGGTTACATTTTCTTACAATATTTATTTATTAGTATTGCATTTCCAGAATTTCGCGTTTACTTGTATCGAAGCTTTATCTATCTCGGTTCAGCCATTGCTTCGAGATTATTGATCATTATTGATCCATTTGCTACTCCGCATATACCATATATAATTAGCATAACTTTTTGTAATGTATGACATATGAGACGTTGACGCGACAACACTTGAAAGAAAAAAAGATAATTTTTAATTATTGAAAAATATGCGAAATACATGATAGAATTACCGATCTATCTTCAATTTATTTTTTCCAGGTAAGTAAGAGTCATGATGTACATCGTAAACATCGCCGCCAAGTTTCACTGATCATCTCAAATTTGTTCACCGTGTTTGATTTTGATGTGTATCGTCTGCTAATTCACGTGCACGAAACTCAACAACTCTAAAGAGAGTTTGCGCTGTTGTATCCATGAATCCTTTATAATGCCTGCGATAAATTGCGCAGTTGCAATGAATCTCAGGCGGAGGGAGATGACTATAAAATAATTCTTTTAAAAAGATTATTGACTTCGATCTCCGGAATTCAATGCGGAAGCTTTACGTACGTATTAAACGTTTGCAATTCTTTTCCGAGATACATAATTCTCTTCCGTTATTCTGATCGCAAGCAAATTTCGATATTCCGTGGAGGCAAGCATATAAACTTTCGCTACCTTCTCAATTTATTTTATGTATAAATATTAAATATGACGGAAATATTTTTTGCGCAAATTAAGCATATATTATAAGAGAAATTTTTTTATTATTTTTATAACAGATAAGTGTAACTGAAAGTCAACGAATCTCGTGCAATTTAAAAATCTAAGAATATTTGTAAAAAATTCTTAAATTTTGAACATAAAAATGGAAGGACTTACGTTTTTCTGTATGTTAAATTTTATTATATTTTATATCTATTATCTATTATATCTAAATTAATTGGTTGGAGATTAATTGGAGAATTCTTGTTGTATAATTTAACTATACAAATTATTTTACGTATCTACGGAGCATTAATTTTACAATATCAAAATGATATTTATTAAGCAGAAAGATAAAGTTTATTAGAATCAAGTGTATATACAAATCGTAATTGCAAGTATCTAATTTGCTTCAAAGTACGCGTACTTACTGTAATGGAATGTTAAATGTTTCGATTACTCGAATTCGTCACGCGTTAATATATTGCAGCAATGTAATTCGTGTTATCATTTTTATGTGATATCATGTTACTTTATCGTCACTAAAACAAATTTTGTATTTTCTTAGTAAACATGTTATCGAAACTATATTGACAGAGGAAAATATTACGATTATAAATTATGGTTTTATTATCAAAGTAATCAGAAATAAAAGCTCAGCAATTGATTTATTGAAAAAGACAGTGATATACATATACTCTTTAATCTTCAGGCATAAAATGAATGTAAAGTCAAGTTAATATATATACAGTTTATTGATATATGTGTATATATATTTAAAAAAAAAAATATATATATATATATACTTTAATATTATTAATAATTATTAATTATAATAATTAATAATATATTATTAATAATATAATTCACTGTATTAATAATGATTAATAATATATTATTAATAATAATAATTTCACTATTTTATACGAAGAGAGGATTCATGCGGAGAAGAATCGAATTTCTATTTCTTCCCAGAATCGAGAACGATTATATGTACATAAATAGGCAAGCATTAAAATTGTAATAAATACTACTATCGATTTATGCCACGCTATTCCATCGCATGGCTCAATTAGAAAGTGCATTCGTATCCATTGCAAGCCATGAATCCACGCTTCTGCGTTCATTAATTTCTTCGTTTACTGTCGTATTGTATAATCAATACAATAGAGCATTATACTGTCATTCTCGAGTTATTGTTTATAACGCGCGCGAAATCACTTTCGCGAGGTAAGAAAAGCTGGACATTATCCGAGACTGATGAGTCTTCTCCGGGAACGACGATCGGGAAGGGGCGAACTCCGTATAGCTGTTTCGTATTGTACGAATTTTTTCCGGGCAACGCATGAACGAGATTATAGCGAAGCCTGCGATTTATTTCTGTTAAGAGACGCGTCTCCTTCGCTACTGTCGTTTCGTTATTCGTCGATTCGACTGTTTCGCGCTTCTAGTTTCGTTTCTGTTTATCTCTCTCTCTCTCTCTCTCTCTCTCATAGCACAGGTATGCTCGCGTTTCTTTTCTTTTTTTATTACCGAGTATTCGTTTCTTCTCGCGAAATCGAGGGGATTTTGAAGGGCTCTACGCCAAAAGCGGCTGCGATGTATCGGCGCCATTCGTCAGATCGACAGCGTACGACTTCCGGCGACAAGATTCGGGCCGGCACTCCGAAGAGATTTCTCGAAGTAACTGGTAACCGAAATGGATTTTTCCGAGGATATTCGAGGCATCTTGTATCCGAACTTAATATAAATGGTCGCGACGAAGAGAGCACCGCGATGTGCTCTTCGCGAAATCATTTCGTTCTCGCCATCCTCGGTAAATTTATCGGGAGAACCCGATCTCCCTTTGATACCTTCGATAAATAATTGAACGTAAAAATATATTGCGCTTTCGTAGCGAGAATAGAAATTTCTAGTTTAGTTTCACGAATTCACTTAATGCCGTATTGTGGGTATGTATTATATATGGATGACATTTCGACCATTTCACATTTCTTACAATTCTCAAAAACTACGTTCGAGGAATTTTAATTAATTAAATTGAAGAATAATTTCCAGAATGACAGTTAAAATGAATATATACGCGCTTAAAGTTAAAAGTGCCGTCTCCGCTCAATTGCAAAGCGTGAAAGAAAATGATTTATCGAAGGAGGCAGCGCTTCTTACTTATCTTCTAGTTAAATAGTAAATCACAGCGTACTTTTATTCATTCAGGCTTTATTATAAATTCAAGAGTTAACTGGCTCCACAGCGGACGGACTTTCTTGAATTCTATTACTTTTTAAACGTCGAGCTTCTATCTTTGGTAAAGCGCGGACTACGTAAAGATTTATTCCCTTACTTAAAGCTTAATCTCTTCCTGCTTGAATCTCGTTTCCGGATGTCATATCGCTGCCACGAAGATAAAAATGTATTATATTTTTCTTTGAATGATTATATACATATAACACGCGTTCGTGATACTGGATCGCCAAGTATCATACAATTGATATTGCAAATAGTCGCGGAAAAGCTCGTTTCTTTCAGTCGAGGCTTTTAAGGGAATTTTCTCACAACTTTTGGGATTGGAAATTATTTCACAGATTTTTATTCCTTTATTTAAAGTCTGACTTATTGAAAATAGAAATTTTTCCATTTACTCTGTATATTTGTGATATAGATACGACTTGCTCGTAATGCAAAGCTATTTCATTAAAAGTTCAGGAAAACCACTTTTTCTACTTTCATAAATGTCTACACATATAATATTGGCAAAAAAAAAAACACGAGTTTTTTTTTACTACGAGTAAAAAAAAACTTTTCTCAGTTTTAAAAAATTAACATTTTTACATATCTCTGTCTCTTTTTTTTTCTCTCCTTTTACATAGACATTGCACGCACATTTACGCACAAAATGCAAATTGTAGCGTCGAATGTCCTCCATGGCTCGTTTCATTAACTGCACGCATCCGTGGCGGGCGCGTACATTGACCCGCGAAATGCATGCGCATATGTATATAGATATATTGTACATGTGCGATTGTATACCTGTGCGCGAGTAGGAGAGGGGGAGAGAGAGAGAGAGAGAGAGAGAGATGAACGCGAGTGGAGTGCATGCGTTTACATACGTCGACGATGTGTAAACGGCTTAAGCTATTGCATCGGCCGCGGCCGGTCGGCACGTACGTCACTTAATTTGCCTATATCGCGGTATATGATCCTAGAATTTACATAGTTCTCGTAGAGAGGCTGCTTGTAACGTATGTTCACATAAGTGCGTAAACGCCACCGCGACCGGTATTCGGATACGCACATGTCACGTATTCTCCCGTCACTCGCGCGCGATAATTATTATTACGAAGCACTTCCCGTCACGAGTTTTGCTTAAAGGGGATCTCTATCGCGGCGAGAACGGTTCTTCGCGGAATTGTCTCAATAAGCGCAGGCGCACCCACAACATTTGCATCCGCGATTGTTTGTTCCTGATCGACTGCGTGAGTCTCATCATGCATAATACTTGTTGCGAAATTTCATTGTCTTCCGCTAGGCATTGCGCGCGGTTCGGATTGCAGACAGGAAACGAAAATCATACGCGATATTGAAGCGCGATCGGTGTTTATGCAACAGCAAATTATTGGAATAACAAGAGAGAAGTAATCTTCTCATGATTTTAGATACTTACTTCTCCGAGTTTTAAGTCTTTAAATATTCTTACTATATGATTTGTACGATATAAGAATGGAAGTTAGCATTATTTTCCATATGCGTGGAATCTCTTTTTATTCGATACATAAATTTTTTTGACAGTTTCATATATACATATATATGTAACTGTCATCAGTCAACAGTCGTCTTATTATTAAAAGATATATATATGTATATAAATATATATATATATATATATATTTTTTTTTTATAATAAAATATAAGAGAAAATATATAATATACATATATATATTTTTATAATAAGACGACTGGAAGCAAAATCGAGTTACATATTCTGTAAAAGCAACACGCGCGCGACAGATTTATATTTCGACTTCGTGCTTTGGCGCGGCCGTGTAAGCGAATCACGATTAAGATTGGATTTAATTCAAAATAATTGTCGCACATTTGCATAATCGTTCGAGTGCCGAAAACTGATACAGCAATCTGACTTTAATAGCGCGTCGTATCAATATTTCTGGCACGTTTCTATATATCGTTTTACGTGATCCAAAAATTTCCTTTCGTGGTATGCGTATTTGCCTTCGTCGTAAACGTAAGCGTGACACGTGTTTGTGTTTGTGAGCCAGTATGTGAATACGCACGACCGACGCGGATAATTGTTATGGGGACGATCACATCGTGCATCGTTTTAAAGGCGATACCACGGCAAGGCAACATCGTGGATTAGAATCAACTGGTTCGCAGGTCGACGGCTTATATACGCCATATCGTAGGATTTACCGGTATGCGTTAATAAAATCGGGGATCGCGCGACATTCAGATTCTGCGGAATTTCGATCAAAGCGCGAAAGAAATTCGCCAGGCGATTATGCGTAGCGCACGTATGCAAGTACACGTGACTAAATCCTATAAATACACAATTTATGTAACATTGTTGAACCCGAGCAGTATTTTCCGTTTGGTATTTTTTTATTTTTACTTTTAAAACTTTTTTCATCTCATCGGATACCGAATTTTAATCTGTATCTCTCGATCCGATAATACTCGTCAATCTATGAAGTATTAAATGTAAAGACTCGATATGTTTTTTGTACATGTATGTAGACATGTATATATATTTGCGGAGCATAATGACGAAAATTATTAACAATGTGAAAGTAGTTTATAGTGAGAAATATTTATATAAAGAATAATTGTGTGCTAAAGAGAAATATTGATGAATACGTGATGTTGAGTCTGTTTGAAACAATTTCGAAATATATGTAAAACTTGTTTATATAAAGAATATATGTTCTTCTTTTGTAAATTTAACACATTTTCACGTAATTGGACCTCGCAAAAAAATTAATTTTTTTTTTAAAGAAAAAAAAACTACACGCAAGAAGAAAAAAGATAGAAATGACAAGTTTATATAATGACAAGAGTATATAATTGATGATGTGGGGGCTCTAATTCTGGAACGAATCATATCCTGTATGCATATATATATATATAATAGATTACACACATTTGCGGATTAAAAAATACTATATTTTATATTTCACCCAAGATATATGATCTTGTTATTGCGTATTGCGACTTTACAAACCCCCTAGAAAATATTCATCGATTTTATTCGACAATGATTTTGAAAATATATCACGCTGACGTTATAGACTGCGGGATTAAACTTGCGAATATATAAAACACGAGGATTTCTGTATCATAAATGCACGTGTATAAAATAGGTCATACATTCCCGGATTAAAAGGAATATTTTACACCGAATTCCAGGATATACATGTGCGTATATATATATATGATCTCGTTATATATTCCGCATGTAGTCGCGATTTTAGGGTCTCCCTGTGTATATTTACCGATCGGTTTTGAGAATATCACGGTGAGACATTGCACGAGAGACCCTTGGGATAACGGCCGGGTATCGGTGTTGACTTGGCGAGCACTCAAGTTGTTAGTTTGGCCTCTCGAGCACAGTAATCCCTGCGTCTACTTGTCCTTTGCGGAATGTAGTTACTACGCGGCACGCGCGTGCAAGTGCAGCGTTCTGCTAGCGGCGACAGAATCGCGTTTGAAGAGGAGCGGTGCATAGTGCGCTTTAATAGAGTACCACTCCAGAATGCACTGTCGAGATCTTGAGAAAATAAAGTTAATTGGATTACGGCTTGATAAGAGAGAGTAGAGCTCTCTCTCTCTCTCTCTCTCTCTCTCTCTCTCTCTCCTCCGTTCTTTTCCTCTTTCTCTCCTTCTCTATCTCGTGAGTATACTCTTCATATTTTGTTTCGTAAAGCACTTGTAGCGTCGAGTCGTTGAAAATGAGCTGCTTGCAAATTCAAAGTAATGAGATAATTTATCGATCGTGCTTGCTGTTCAACCTGGATATTACCGCGCGAACGAACGGACAAATGATAATAATAGAAATTTTTCGACGAATTAATGCAATCATGCCTTTAATTGAACGAAATAAATTTCCGTGCCGCTCGCTAAATCGTATCATACGTTAATTACGTTAGAAGGAAATTTTCAACAACAACGATCGTGATCGCGGACGCGCCGGTAATTTCATTATTACGATTTTAATGGTTGTGTATCGCTTTTATTTATTTGGCGTATTGCATATAGATGAGATATCACACCAGGTACATAAAGTACATTTTATATCGCGCATTTTAATGATTTTACAGGATGAAATAAAGGAGAATTCTTTCGAAAATTCCAAGGGCGTTCAACCATTTATATTCCACTATTTAATTACGAGCCTTCCATTATTTATATTTATGGGCCATATTTTTTAAATAATTAGTCTAATTATTTATCACAAACTTGTATTTAAACTTTTTAATAAATTTGTACTTATGAATCGCCCATCACATTTTTCAATTTAATTTCAATTTAAGAGTGCGATAATATTTTATTTATGATCTCTTTTGACTTTTTTTTTTTTACATTATCAATTCCAATTTAATATTATGACCTCTCATAAATTATAAAGCGATTTTGTACACAGAGATCATTGCGATGTAGAAAAATCTCGAAGTTGTTTTTAACTCGTACTCCTATATCTTCTCCTTTCACGATTGCTGTCGCTTTTGTCTTGGTTAATACACATTTAAGATGCAGAGTTGTCACTTGCGGTCTCTTTCATCGCGGGTCTGCGTTATAAAGTATAAACGAACTGTACGGAAAAAGAGGAGAGCCTTCTCTTTCTATCTTCTTCGGATTTAAATTGGCACGCTCAAAGCGAGCCTCTTGCCATTCGTCGGCGGACTTCGAGAAAAAATCGCGACGAGCTTTGTTAAGTGTTTTTGCTTCACTCACCGTGACCGACTAAATCTCGACCGACCAAAAAAAAAAAAAAAAAAAAGGCTCAAAGGAGCTCTTTCATCTTCGGCTTCTTTTAATCTCTAGTTTTCTCGAATGCATGTTTCATCGGTCGAAATAATTATGCTTTACTCGAATCTATATAAATATCTGCATATATTCTCGTTAATTAAGCAACTGAACATAATAAATAATAAATATAGATCTAAAAATTCTATTCTGAAAGAAATATAAAAAAATAAAAATTTTTTGGGAAATTCTTAATCTAACAACTTAAATATAAATGATATGATAAAATTTGATGTATGATATATTGACAGTAATCAACACATTTAGTGATAATACAGTTATGGCATCTCATTTGATAAATATAGATGTTGATGGAGCACAACAAAGCGATATACGAATAAAAGACAAATATTATAAATATACGATATATAGACAATATAGGAAGTGATGCTAAATTAAACTTCGACGTTATCAACTTAATAAAATGCAATAAAATATAACATTGCTTCCTACGAGGCAGAAATAATATTGAAATCGGACTCGAGTAATTATGTAGCGAATATGTTTGTTGGGGGCTTCAATCAGTTAGCCAGTATATAACGGTTGCATAAATTAATCACTCGGTACGGTAATTTATTCAATTGCACGATTATTGCGTTAGATCGAGTATACGATACTCGAGATACCACTCGTGAATTCTGAAGAGGAAATGTTGTGTTGATACAATATTAATTTAAGAGAGAGAAAGAGAGAGAGAGAGAGAGAGAGTCTTTCATTAGGTATCATTTATTCTATTTTCTCGAGATAGCAGATCTCCCAATAAAGGAAAAACGATATTCCGATAATCGTTGACTCGTGGTGATATATCTCGTCGTCCTTTTCGTTTTCTCCCGCCATTTCTTTCGATAGAGAAAAGAAAATCAGGAAAAGAAGGTTATTAATCACAGGAAATTACTCTCTCGCGATTTCTCGGCGACTGAGGGTGTCGATGAGATCTGCACTAGAGAAGGGAGGATGGAATGAAGGGAAAGATAGAGAAGAGAAACGCAAAATCGGGCGGAAGCCTCCGAGCTATAGACAAGCAATAGCCGCTAAATTAGATTGGAAGATTCTGAAAAAGAAATCATCATTTTTATTCTATTTTTACAGAATCTTTTAAAATTTTAATCTTAAAAGAGAAGCACTTTTTTGCTATTATAAGAACATAATAGAGCGATAAATGCATTAATAAGCTTTCTTATTTATAGAAGAATCATACATCAAGAATAAAATTAATTATTATTATTTTTTAATAAGACTTTATGATGGTTATTAAATATAAATTCGTATCTCTCTCTCTCTCTCTCTCTCATGAGAGAATTACGTCTTTTGAAATTATCCTCCTCTCGTCTTTGTATTTCACGAAGGAATGCGTAAGAGAAGCTAGCGTAGGTATGACAGAATGGCGAAGCCTTCTCGTCGAACGACGTAGCCTGATTGGATTATTTGCTCGCTATCCTCCAGCGTGCCCGACTAAGGGCATACGTGCATATATGGGACCCTGGTAAACGGGCGATTCCTCGTTTCCCGCGGAATTTCAACGATAACGGCCCCGTGGGCACGCCCGAGTTATACCGAGCAAAAGCATCGGCGAAAATGGACCTAATCTCCGCGGTGTATCCCATAGGAAGAAGGCCGCTGGATCCTGACTCTAAGGATCCAGCGGCAATTTCGTGTCGCCCGTCCTTCGCACGATACTTTCTCGAATATGATTATTACGTTATCAAGGATAACACGCGAGCCCTACGAATTATTTCGCCGAGATACATGTAATTCCAGCACGAAAACGTTGTCATCATCGTATTTCAAATAAGCCCTCGTGTAATTCGTATCACGGAAAACGGCTGCTTATTAATTTTTCGATAATTTTTTTCCCGAGGATACTTCGAAAAGAGCGAATCTATCGATGACATATCGAGAAAGTGAGATTTTAATTTTAATAGATCGTTAGAAAAGATCACACATTAATTTAATAATTGCAATATATTATTGGATAAAATTCCCCTTTTATTAATCTAACGAATATTAATCATCGATAAATGTTACCGTGTTACATCCGACGCCTTTCATCTGTTAATAATTATTTCGATCATTCAATGGGATTGACAATTACGCGGTTGTCTAAATACTGGATAAAATCGAAATCAACTTTAATCGCTTCATCAAGTGATGCGTATCACGTGATGCGCACATGCGATTGTAAATTGTCAAATATGTTATTCAACGAATCGAGACGACTGTGTCATGATCGAATGCCCCTCGTGTAAATGCGCGACTATGCTCGATGATTAGAATGAATGCGACTGATCGCGCGGCCAGCATTTATTACACGGGCTTTATTAAGCTCGTTTTCGCGGTGCATTAAAAAAAAAAAAAACCAAAAAAAACCGGGGAGTCCCGGACCCGCGGTATAATGGAATTAAGCCGGTCGCGGCGAATAGCGTCGCGCGATATCCAGGGACGATTTTTCATAATTCGCCGATGAAAAACGGGCCAGTCCCTCTCCCCCCCTCTTTCTCTGTGCGACACAAAGCACACTGTCCCCCGGGTACTTTCTGTCGCTTGATTTAGCTAACTCTCCCCCTCGCGCATTAATTAACGATATACGGGCATACGGCGAAACGTTTTGGATGAGAGAGGGGGCGAGGAAGAGGAGGAGGGGGGGGGGCTTTCTCTCATGCATCCCAAATATATCGTTCGCTTCGTCGTCGTATCGACACGATAAATCAATTATGATAATTGGCCGGCAATAAATCGCGTATTACTTTAACGAATCGTTATCTCCCGTAATGCATTATTGACCAACGGTACGTGAAACGAGACTGATGATGGTGCGAGTGTATTCGCGCAAGGTTTTTGTTAAATGAAAATACGCATGAGCGAACGTGCGCGCCAGCTGTGTGGTCGGGCATTGACCAACTGTAAAAATAATTTCGGGTTGCCGTTGTTGTCTTTCTGCGCGAATAAAAAATTTTGCGACATATTTCTCGTAATAAGCGCGACAGTTAAATGCACGAGCGTGTTGCGTATCGCCTCGTCGCGATAAAAAAAAGCGAGCTTTATTAATCCGTACGCGAGCGTTGCGGCTATGTATTTGCGATGACAATATTGTCGATGATAATGCAAGCGTACGTCTCTCATCGGCGAGCTTTAATGGATCGGGAAAAGTGTTATTTTAGCTGTTATTTTTCTTTCTTCCTTTTTTTTATTTTTTATTTTTACGAGCACGATGTTGTTCCATCGATGCGATGAAACTCGTCCATCGCATCGTGATGAAAATTGTGTCGAGTTGCGTGAAATATAATCATCGATGAGAGATGGGGAGAACGAATGATGTTTTAATTATATTTTGGGAGAGAATTCCATAAGCGAACTTTGTGTGAAGAGAGTACGGGGAGGGAAGGGAGAGAATACAGTTTCTCCGCAGGAATCTTGCGAATTAATACTGTTTTATTCGGCGTGACTCTAAACTGCATTTATATAATTGCATTTATATTTGACTACTATATCCGGCTTGAATTTCGTGAAGTTTCGTCTCCGAAGCCGGAAGGAAAGGAAGAAGGGAGTATAGTGAGCGCGCGCGTAAGCGAGAGATGGCTTCCGTAACGATAGAAGCGTAAAGCGTACAAATCACTTTACAACTTTAACAGAATAATTGTAAATTGTAATACACGTAAGGTAATTATTTCTGCTGCCGCATTTATATGTAGCAAGAAATTTGAGAAAATCATTCGAAACTTTTTATTAAGGTGTAAATTTACATTTAATTGTACATTCTCTTTGCTAGAAAAGACACTATTGTTTAAAATTAAATACGAATCTTCACTTAATTTTAATTTATAAAATGATAAATGCCGAGCCTCTCTTTTCAAAAGTGCATTTGTATTATTCCGTTTTACGTTATCCATGATTTAAACACCTATATATAATGAAGCGGAAAAAAAGTACTTTTACAGAGAAAGAGTATCCTTGTTTAGAATCCAGCTCGAACCCTGTCTGCATTACTCAGGTTAGTTCGATCCGGAGCCAGTTTAGACTCGAGCTTAAACACAGTCTGGACCTATCTAGCGCACTAACCCCCGATAGTTTCGCCTAATAGTTTAGTTCACTCGCAGCGTTTTCACACAGGAAGACTCGGGTTTCTTTTTATCTCAGCAGCACCTACCTTCGCGCGTCGTTGCCCTATTTTTTGCTTTTTTTGCCACGATTATTTATTCCGCGTACATAATTCACTCGTCCCTTTTTCTCACCACTCGTGAGAGAGGGCCGTTAAAAATAAAATAAAATAAAATAAAAATAAAAAAAAACTGCTCAAACAAAGCCGGACGCTTGGACGCGGGAAAGCGCAGGTCGGAAAACTCGCGCGGTGACAAGGGTTGGCTACTCGCGTAGCCGCTCTCGGATATTTGAGATTCGTGTCTCTTCAACACGTCGCTTCGTGGACTGTGGATTTTTTTTCGGCGGAGGGTAACTGAAAAATGCACGCACGGGAGATGTAGAATTTCATTTGAGTTTCGAGTACGAAACGCTCGAGAGGGAAGGGGGAGGAAACCAACGACCGGAAACTGTCCCGCCGGGTCGATTGGTGGAACGGGGAAGCGGATGAAGACTCTCGATCGAAATCTTTTATTTCGTATTTTCCGTGTCACCAACGAGGTATCATTAAAGATCGGTAGTCTTATGGGATTTAGTGTGACTGGAAAAAAAAATTTGTCGCGCGTTATTTTTAATTCATCCAGTTATTGTTTTATTATCGAAAATGTATTTTAGTTATTATTTTATTATCGAGAAGATCTTTTTTATGTAACTGCCTCAAAAACAACAAAATAAAATATTTATTGTCAAATTACTGTTTTATTATAGACAATCCAAAGATTTATTATTTACCTACAATAGCGTGTGCTGGCGAGTTTTTTTTTCCAGCAATATGCTAAATCCCATAAGATCAGTCTTCAATGATATTTAAATGCTAAGAACTAAAATAACCGTATGGTTCACCGGACTTGCTTGATGGTCACAAAAATTTACCCAGGGCTGACAGTATTTAATAATATCTCGTCGATGCCCGTGTCAGTCGATCCATCGATGACTTCTCTCCGCCAATTTTCTTCCTTCTTCCGGCAAACAACGATTTTACGAAGGCTGAGTAATCGATACAATCTTCATTGACCATTCTCCTCTTCCCTCGAAACGATGAATTATTTATTTATCTATTTTATTCCTGGTCTCTGATTTTGATATGCTTGATCGTCCGCTGACGAGGTAAATTGGAATTTAGCGAGATAGAATTTTTAAGAGAAACTCGAATCTCTCTCTCTCGAAGAATCGCGTTGCCGAGTGCGGTACGAAAATTAAGAGGAAAGTTCTAAGGTTGAAATGCAAGGAACGAGGAGCTGAGGGTGAAGAGCTTCGTGAAACCTATTTTCTTTTCCGTATAAACCGACCGACGATTCGTACGAGAGCCTCCTTGATTTCCTTCTCTCTTTTCTGGCTTTTCTTTCTACGTTAAAAGGAAGAATTCGGAGCAATCTTTATTGGCGGGATTCCGGAACGTTCAATCCTTTTATTTTGTTCCCGATCTTCGTTTAAATATGATCATCGTAATATATTGAACCTTTATTTACGATAAAGTACGACCAAACGCTCTAATCGATCGCTCGTGCAAAAAAAAAAAAAAAAACACTCACACGTACATACAAGAGATATATAATTTCCCGGTTGCAGTCAATTTTAATAAAATACGCGCGTTGTGGATATAAAATATTTTATACAGAAAAAAAAATATATTGTATATATATTTCTTCCTTAAAAGAGAGATAGCAGACGCTACAATCACGGTAATATAATTTTGTTTATTCTAAACTAAGCGATTGTTAATGAAATGAAAAATAAAAAAAAGGAAAGGTTACATAATCTACGATTATTATGATGATTTTATAATTGCTTATACATTTTGTATAATTATATATAAAGTGCATTAAATTTCACTAAAGTCGATTATGCGAGCACGCGATAATATTTTTGCATGCACATCACGCGCGCGAGGTTTTGTAAAGTGACTGCCTTTTTTATTTCGTAGTGATTTCATAGGATGGAAAATATCTCGATATAAAATCATGAGCCCTTTCTTTAGATAATAAACGGCAAGAGCTACGTCCCCTTCTCTTTCCATCCTCCGACGAACGCGCTTAAGATGCAAAGTTATCACTTTTGTTTCAGCGAAGCGTTATGGAACGCAAACAATGTATACGCGCGGCAGATGCTATGCTTGAATTAACATTCCATTTTACTATCTTCATGCAGGATCTGCCAATATTCCGTGTCTGATTTTTGTGAGAAGATATGATTTAAAAAAAAAAAAAAAAAAAAAAAAATGATAATTTACCGATCTTATCGAAAACAAAATTCTTTCCGCGATCTTATGAGTTACACTTATAATTATTTCGTAAAGTTTTAATTTCTTATGTCAGATTTTTTTTTTTAGCAACGTAAAATCGACTGTTTCTTAACGAAAAGAAATATCGAAAGTTTCGAGATACTTAGTTTAAAGTAATTTCATTCCGATACCGACGATATTGCTTTTCCTCCTTTTGCCGTCGTGTCGCGTTAAAAAAAAAAAAAAAAAAAAAAAAAAAAAAAAAAAAAAAAAAAAAAACTTAAAAGAATATTTATCGATAGGATTTTCACGAGTGATGGCTTACATCGTTTTCGAGCGTGAGTTTAATGCAACCGATATTCTTGAGCGATATTATACTTGAGATCGTCTCAATACCGAGTTTATAATTGTTATGAATCTGTGATGATCGCTTTAATACCGATTTTTTTATAACTGTTAAAAGTCTGAAAAATGGCATTATAATTTTTTCTCTTGGTAATTGCGATATTAAAATACACGAAATATATATTTCGGACGATAATTTATAGATATCAGGAATAAGAAGAGAAGCGTAAACGACAGGTTCACAGAAGGATACCATAGATTTATCTCACAAGTAAAGCTAAAAGATAGGAAAGCAGGAGTCGAGGGAACGAGAAAAGTATGAGCGGCGGGGGCGTAAACTATGGCATCATGAAAACTTGAAAACTTTCTCGATTTTTATGATGCAATAACGGCTGCGATGCGTGTAGCATTCGCTTCGGCTTACTTCGTTCCCACTCAACATAAGGGAACTTTTATTAAAAATGCACGGCAAAGAGTACAATTTCCCGTTGGTAATCTTCCGATTTGGCCGTCACGGTGTATAGAATAATACTATCTCTCGAGGTTCTATATTAAAGGAAGAGTAACAAAACGAAACAGCTTTATCGGCTTTATCGGTCTTATCCTTTGATTCTTATTGCGTTAGTTTTGTATCTCGATTATACGATAATTGCAAAGCGCGCGCGTAATTATTTTAAAAGAGAAATCCTAGAGAGGATATAATTGCATTTTTTGTTTCATATTTCATCTAATTCGATTTATAAATGATTATTGTTTAAAAAAGAGACAGGCTTTATATAATTATATTTACTCGATATTATTGGGAAAAATATTTATCCCAAGATTACTACTATTTATTTTGCATCTGATGACGCGACTACAATCTCATGCACGTATACATGTATACGGAACAAAAATACAAAATACAAAAAAAAAATAAAATAAAAAGAATTGTACACGGCGTGGAGTTCCCCCAGGAATAATTCCCACGAAAGAGTAAAGCCTCCGGCTGAAGCAAGTGTGTTTCGCTGAATTACGGTCATCCGTTCCGCGTGCGCTCGTATGGGGAAAAATATTTTTGGTGTAGGATTGTGTGTAAATGTTGAATGAGAGATAGAAGGATACGCGGGAAGACACTCAAGCTTTGCGCGGTGCAAAAGCGTAGAACCTTAAACGCCCGCATTTTTCCTTCTATCTCGTGATCAAGAAATATTGGGACGAAACCCGCCGCGATATTTCGTTGATATACGGCGTACGCGCGCTGCGTTACGCACCATGATTTATCGCCCCTGTAATATGCGTTTACATTTTGTCTCTATCTTGATAAATATTTGAGAGTCTTTTTCGGCATTTACGAATATATACCGCCTTCTGTTTTGTGTGCCAAGTTCTTTTTATATTATATATGTAAAATATAAAAGTAATTTATTATACACACATATGTACATATTCCGTATTCTATCATATTATCTACTTACCTTCAAGTAGATTAATAATAATATGCTAAAGGATATCTTTTTATAACTTACTGGAGTAACATTATATCGAGATATTAATTTTTTATTGATTTGTAAATATAATATTAGTATGAATTTTTGATATTATAATCAAATAGAGATTGCTTTGTAGTTCTTTAATATCGAAATTTGAATTTATCGTAATTAAAATCAGAATCAATCGTGATAATATCATAACTAGAGTAACGGATGCATTTCATAGCAATTATTGTATTTTAATACGCAAACATGAAACTTTTAATTATTTATTATTATATTAATAAATATATAATATGATACAATAGAAGAAATTTATCTCAAATATAACCGATCAAAACTCAACTCAATTTAGTCGTAACATTTACTGAATTGTAATATTTTTTTTAGGATTTTATCGATACTTTTTTTAGAGTACGCACATTACCATAATTTTAATGTAGCACGACAACCGCTTATCTTATCTCGAGACGAAATGGACTTTTGGGCTCTTTGTCTACAGTGGATTTGCCACAATTGTTCTGGCATACAAATGAGCTCTGACTTTAGCATTTTTTATGCCCGTGGCATGTTTTATATAATCCCCGACCTTCCATTATGCTACTGTTATAATTTTGCATCACAGTCAGTAAATTCTGCGCGTTCTGGTTAAAACGTAATCGTTATCATTAAGCTAGCCTTTTCCATTTTTGAGCGAGCGGCTAAATGGATTTATATCTCGTTCCATTAAGATTTTAACTCCTTTATTATTTATTACACACACTGCGTATTTATAAATGAGCGATGAATGATGTAGGAGGCAACGAAAAAGCGCCGGATAACGAAATAGATTTCGTATATCTTTCAGCAGAATTTTCAGGCGAATTAATGAAATTCGTGTCGCTCTTTCTACGCACACGTTTGTTAGAAATTCTCATTTTCTCGTGAATATTTCACCCTTTTTTCTCGATTATCAGCACGTTACATTGAAAAAGTCCGCACGACTGTACGAGAAGGTAAGTTTTAATTCCGTTTCGCACGCGTAATGAACGTTAACACAATGGAGGGTAAACGGATCGAGGTAATCGAATTTAGCCAATTACTGCGTCCTATACCAAACTCTCGAACTTAATGTTGTTTCATCAGGGGGACATAGAGCCATATTCAGTTTTCGGCTAACCACCTGTGCAAAATTTAAAAAGAAACGATCTTACATTTTACGTATAATTCTATATATCTCGTCGCGCCTTATCGAGTACTTTCGAATTTCGCGTGAACCAAAATTGTCTTTTGAAAATTTAGCATTTAAGATGAATCGATGCCAAAATCGACGCGATTTTTACATCGTATATATCGTATTTTCGAAATAATCGCGCTTTCGAAGGAAGACGAAATTTTGCGTTCATCAGCGCGCATATACGAAGCCGCAATTACATCGATTCTCGTTAGGACGATTTGCGGCGAGAGGATCCGTGAAATTAGCCCCGCGAAACATATCGACCTAACCGCCACCCTCTCTCACCCCCATCGTCCGATCCTCGATCCGCAGCACGTCACGCATGACTACACCGCAAGATACAGATCGGCGGAATGCATCGCGGCCCGATCCACCCCCGTGATTCTTTCTCGTCTTCTCGCTTTCTGTCGCCGTATCCGTGACTGCACGCGTACACACAAACACACGTCGAGTCGGTTCTTTATTCCGCTCGGGCACGTATATCCGCGCGAGGAAAACGTGCGACGAAAAGAGAACGTGTCGCCGCGATGCCGGCAAATTCTGTCCCGCGCACGTCGTTCGCGTAACGGCCTTTACACGATGGCGGAAAAACGCGGGACAAAATATCTGATATGTGGCCGAACCGAGTTAGCACCGTCGCCTCGGATGAAATGTATTTTTCATTTCGCACACGAACACGGTTATTATCACGATGGACCTCGCCGTCAATGGAAGACGTTCGATAGAGGAACCTGTTTCGCGAATAACTTTTAATTATCCTGCGTAGCTGTATTGCGTATAAAAAAACGATGAATTTGCTTTATTATCGCAACAATTGCGCACTATATTTTACGTACATATTTATGTGATATCAAAACATTTATCATAGTATTATATTATAAAAGTTTTATATATTGTACATTACAGTTACACAAGAGAATTGAAAATTATTAAATGATTTAATAATTATATCGATATTTGATAATGATACTGATGTAATTTAAGTTATGTAAATTTAGGTTTTATGTTAAAAAATTACGAGAAAACGATCTCTTTATTATTACAATTTCAAAAATTGAGTTTATATCAATATTATATTATCCATAATTAACATCTCGATATTATGTTATTGAAATAATTTATAAAGCTACTTTAGTTATTTTATTTATTAAAGCTATTTTAACATACACTAATATTGATTTACTATTTCTAAATTTTATATAAATATTAAAAATTATATTAAAAATATTAATAATATATATATATTGATAATATATTTTTTGTAACATAATATACAAATACTAGAGATAATATGCTTTTGTCATAAATTAGCGCAACAATATAAACTTTTCACACAACTGCGTTTATTATGCGTACCAGGAGTATTAAGTTTTTCTTCGACCGTGTTCAACAATGGGATGGTCAACTATGAACGATGATCCCTTGTGCATATAATCCGCTGCACATCGTAGACTCAGGTGTATGTATGTAGGCGAAATACAGGTTACTCGTGCATACACAGCTACGCGCGAATCTCGCGTACGTATATAGCGAGATGATATTTCATTAGGCGGATCGTGTGGCAAATGCTTTTATTAAAAACGAATTCACCCACAAGATACGAACTCACCCTGTAAAAATCGCGGTGGATTTATAGTCGAGAAAATCGAGGAAAATTCCTGATCACTTCGCTCGCATTTTTTTTCACATCTTTTCATTCGCAGCCGTAATCGCGATACGCCCCGCAATATACTTAGAACTCTACGCGAGTTTATTAAAAAAAAAAGAAAAAAATTTTTTTTTTAATATCTCGAACGAGTTTTGCCGCATTATCTCTGCCACAATCTCCGTGATTTACTTGTGTAGCGAACTTTTAATCTAGAATAATCTCTCTTAGATCGCGAAATCTATCTATTATTTCCTATTCTTGACACTTTCTATTTAGCTTTATATTTGTATATAATTACATAATACATTATATAATGTAACTATCTTTTTTATTTATTAAATATTTTTAATTTATGAGTATTTTAAAATAAAGATGGATACATGTGCGAATATAAATATAATTTAAATTTAACTATATATAATATAAAATTAAGCTTTAGTTTTGTGGCAAATTTTGGGACGAGAATTCTAATTGTAATTTCATATTGCCGTGTAATATAGAAAGTATTTAAAACGCACATATAAAAATACGAAGACACCGATATCAAGCATATAAAAATTATAGATTTTTCTTTTGAATCTTGTCGCTGATTATCATAATAAATTGATTTTATTAATCTTTTTAACTTATTTATTTTATAATTTTTAAATATTTTTCTTGCCATTATATCTTAATCTATTAAAATAATGTTTTATTTGTTATCGTACTAACTGTTATTTATGTTTTATTAACGAAAACTAGATGAGCAAGAACTATAAATGGAGAAGAAATTTGTTTTATTCTTTTCGCTTTAATAATTCCCTTGTCGTGCTATTATTTCGTTGGTCGGTTTTTAGACTTTGTTGTTACAAGCAGAGGAGCTATGAAAAGCTCTTCGCTTAGGTCGAAACTCTCTGATTATTATGAATTCATTTGAATTTTGCGCCGCCGGCAGTCCTGTTTTGTCGTTATCCGTTTTTATCCCGTTCGTCCATGCGTCAGGATGCATTTTGATGCGGCGCAACGTTGCATCCGTCGTTGCGGAAATATCAGTGGTGACATGCTGCGACGCATAAATATAGCGCATATTATTCGTTGGATATTAAAAAGAAATTTCCTTAAAACGCGAACTCAGAAAATTAGCGACTTGTAGAAAAGCATTCTTTACCGTTAGATTTTTTAACTTTTTTCTTCTTCCTCTCTCTCTCTCTCTCTCTCTCTCTCTCTCTCTCTCTCTCTCTCTCTCTCTCTCTCTCTCTATCTCTCTCAGTGCGCGTAACGAAGATTTTATGAAATTCATGTATATTCTTGGCATTCATGTATAATTTCTTATATAATTTTTCATGCAATTTTACACGTAATTGTTCTGTCGAAAAAAAAAGGCAACTTTGTGACGCGTGATATGGCGAACGCTTCGCGCATGGAAAGGTACGATATGAAGCCAGTTTGTTTAATTATGAATAATTATGAGTATATGAGCGTTTTATGCTGCGTCGTGCGATAATTTGAGTACTCGATATATAGTTGAAGTGTCGCAATTAGCTTTATCATGATGCAAGTCATCGAATTAATGGCGATTAAATAACTTGCGATTACAGTTAATTGCGAACAGTTAAAGGAATACATTAAAATTGATACGATCATACACATATAATGCATGCAAAACACTACATATATATATATATTTATATTGTAATATGTTTACTCTTTGTTATATTTTTACAGTTGATAAAAATTGAAATATATACTGTATATATATACAAATGATATTATATTTATATTTTTCACAAAGGGAAAAAGAATTAATTGCGAGAGGTAAATACAATTAAATTATTTAATAGACCCGAAAGTAATATCTGCATATTGCGTTTCAATACAAATGGCTGTATATAATATTGTATAATATATATATGATTGTTATATTAATTGTACTGGCAATTAATTATTCAATTCAATTAATTTGTGACTCACTTTGAAGTTTAATCGAAAGGGACAGTGAGGTGTGAACCCAATGAAATTTTTGAACAGTTACGTTTCTGTGCGTTGCGGTGAAATTTTATCGGAAAAATATTTTTTCCATAAAATCGTTAGAGAGCGCGCATTCTTTTTTTTCCCCTCTTTTCTAGATCCAACAGTCTCTCCGTCCAGCGACATTCTCCAGATTTTTACTTCGTTCGCTTCCGAACCATCGATCGATCGTCCATCCATCTCGTTGCCATCGACGGTGAGAGCACCGTAATTCTCGTTGGGGGTTGCAATTTCTCTTCTTCCGGAAACATTTAAATCTAACCCAGCTCTTCTTTCTCTCTTTTTTTTTTTTTTTTTGTAATTCTCCCCGCTTGTCGTCGTTATGAATATTCTCACCTGCCTGGTGCCGACCACACGTACATGTTCACGTATGAATGTGTGTGTCCGTCCGACGCCACCGTCGCCTCTGACGTATGCATTTGCGCGCAATATTTTGACAGTGTTTTATTTCTGTTTGTTTGTTTAATTTAATTTCAGTATTACACGACCACGTCTCCCATTTCTCGTTGCAATTGCGTAATTCGCGGCGGACGCTTCAAATCTCATTAAATGGCGTATTGCATTAAACATTTGTCTGGACGCGCGCGTCCGCATAGTCTCTCGTGCAAACTATCATAATACTTTAAACTTGGAATTGAACTACTATCTAAAGCCCACTTTAGACGATTTATAATCTGCGACACAAGTCGAGATGGAATTCTATTTCTAAATTTTTATCCATCGTGCATTAATACAAAAAATACATTACACGTTAATATATTCATTAAGATATGCGGCGCGTCAAATTATAGATTCTTGTCTTGAATTGTATTGCAAGTTTCAAATCGTGTAAAATGGGCTTGAAACTTGTCACGGATATTATAAGATACTACTATTATATATGCTAAAAGAAGGATAAGTGACGCGATGTTGTTCAATTATTCTTTTTGTCGCAAAGACAATCTCAAGTGTAGAACTGAGGACAGACGGAATATCATAGAACGCGAATTCGAGATGATAGATCACGATTTGATGAAGCTAATGCATACGAAACTTTTCTGTCTTTAACGGAAAGCATAGTATTTGAATGGATGTTACAATCGAACTACTGATATAATATATTGAAATGTAAATAAATCATTTATGTATATCCGAACGGAAAGCACATTCGACATGAAGAGAAAGCCGTTTTAGAAATTTATACGATACTGCTGCATTTTTGTTGTCGTATGTCTACGAAGGGAACGTATGCATTTGCGGAAGAATTCTCGGGATTAGTAAATTATTTGTTTCTCGTAAGTATCGGTACAGGAAATATCGATCCGTAGACAAATCTGTTTTACGTGATACGGAACTGTTATTATTTACGAAATTACATCCGTTCGTTAAAAAGCCAATAAAAACTTTTTAATCAGCATTCTACTTTCTTCGTAACTGTTGAACTTTTTCTTTAAAACAGATAATATAGAATCTATTTAGCTTTTTAAAAGCTGTGAAAAGTTCAGAATAACTGACTTCAATAAGCGGTTATTACTAACTTTGGCCGAAAGCGGAGAGATAGATGGACAAACAATAGAAAACACGGAGAGAATAAAACGTCAGATTTATTTTCAGAAATAACGTAGATATGAATTAAGATATAAATAGTTAGTTAAATTTTAATTTATTTTTAAAACATATATATAATCTTCTTCTTTTTTTTTTTAAATCTATTATTACGACCAACAGAATAATTATTATATAAAGAAACACACAAAATGTCACTTGCGTAATCGCGAAATTCGGTTAAAGGATCTAAGTTCGCGACATACATTCGCGGGCACAGCTCCTTTTTTTTTTTTTTTTTTCTTTACATACAGCGAAACTTGGACGAATAGTTCGCGTTTTCGATAACATGAATGTCCTCTCTTCTCTCGCTCTTCCACCCCCGTAAAATCGGTACGGGGGAACATGTGCACCTGTACCTGCAGCTGTCGCACTTTGGAAGGAGATTCGAATAAGTTTTTTGAGAGCAAAAGAGACGATTGGAGCGAGGAGGAAAGCGACTCGAACACGCGTATGTCCTATCCTTTACCGAAGTGCCAGATATAAAAGCGAGGTAGATCGTAGAGGGTAGTGGCTCGTAAAAAGTCCCAACTCCGACGAATATCCCGACTGTGATTCAACGAAAGAACGTCTTTCTTATTATTACTTAAAAGCCGAACCGGATGCTATCCACTATCCGCCGGACTCTGCGCGGATCAATTTTTTATTTCGGAGCATCTGCGTTTATAAATAGCTACACGGATAGCTAGAATAAAAGATGATTCGGATAGACATTTTATACAACGTCCTACTTAACACTCAATACAAGCAAACATCTAATGAAATAGCAAGTCGATAAAATAAAGCCAATAAAGTTACACATATTTAGGATATATATTTATTTCATGAAATATTTGATCGAAGAATCAAGAAGTATAATAAGGATTAAATAAATTCATAATTTATTCTATCAATCTTAAATAAATCCGTATCTTCTAAATGAATCTTCCGCGTTACTTTATCAAATTTTTACATCGTTGGCTATATATATGGCCTATCGTCTGAATATTGGTTAAATCAGTCCTTTGATGCGCATAATTCTTGGAAAAAAAAAAAAAAAAAAAAAATTCTCGACGCCGTAAATCGAGCGTGTCTGATAGATTGTAAAAGCGACGTGTTCGCAGGGCTCCCTTGTAATGCGCGGCACCGTCTTTCTCACGTTCCGAGCCGTGGCCGACGTTGAATTGGATTTTGTCGGAATAGGTGTATTCTGCTGATAAATGAATTACGTGATATTTATCGCGGATCATCGTTCAATTACGCTCGTGCAATCGCATTGCTCGCAAATTTACAATTGCGAGGAGAAGCGAGTATAAATACACTCTGTGGCGATCTGTTTGTGGACCGAATTTGTTTACCGCGTAATCGCGCGACCTCGTCTACTTATTGTTGGATTACCGATCGATTTCGCGATATCGATGTCCGTGACCCGTCGCATTAGCGTAATGGCGTAATCGATCGACATATAGCACGTTGGCGAGTGTGTATTTTATTTCGATGATATTTTACCGTCGACCAAGTATAAGAAATCCAATAATAGCGATGGCTAGAATAAAATATAACACAAGATTTTCGCAAATCTTCGAATAATACCAAAGATTACACGCATATATTATATAATTATCTCATAATACAAATTAAAATCTACTCGTATGATTATAAAAATATTTTTTATATAACAAAAGAATCGAAGGATATACTGAATTTTGAAACATTCAAAAATACAGTCGAACAGTTTCTAAAATAATAAATAATTAATCTGAAATAATAAATCTTTGAATAATTCTGGAATAATTGATTTTTTTATATTATAATCTTACTGCTATTGAATTTTGCATGGGGGAAAAAAAAAACCCCCCAATATATGCATTTCCCAAACAACTTATTTTTCGAAATATATATACACTGCCAAACAGTTTTCATACAAAGTTCAGTTGCAATAAGATTATAATATCGAAAAATCAATTCTTCTAGAATTATTCATGTAGGAACTGCTCGAACAGTGATTTTCGAATGTTTTAAAATTCAGTATAATAACGTAGCTTTGTTTGTGTGGATGCTGTAGTAACGATATCGGTTTGCCGATGATACTACAATATGGGGAAGAAATATCAATCGATAGGTCGGGAAATGGGTAAATTTTACGGATACCACGGACGTCGCGTGTCTGCTGGACAAAGTCACGAAGTGCTTCGTGACTTTGCAAGCGGATGCAGTCACGCCTACGCTTGTAATGGCATATACAGGGTGGTCCCGAACGTTCCAGCCAGACTTTGAGATCTTATACGAAATTTAATTCTGAACAAAAAATTTCCTATAAACATGGGTCGGAAAATGCCTTCTTAAGAAGTTATCGGTCAAAAACCTCTGAAATCGTGATTATTATACACATTTTTCCAAATATCATGGAAAATGTGCGTCTTTTGATAAAAAAAACAAAAGTTGTAGAAAATTAAATTATCTTTCAAACGAGATCAAAATGATTGTTGTACGTTCCATAGATTTTGATATAACCAGTTTCAAACGTACAAGAAGTGCTTTTGTTACTTATTGTTAGATCGATTGAAGTCGAATCAGGAGGAAATTCGTAAAGCGACTAGATCGATCATTACTCGATGCCGAGAGTGTATTGGAGCTTAGTTTAAAAAAATTAATTTTATTTTCATAAAAGAAAAAGATCTTTATTTTTCATCTTTATCGCTTCTTCAAGAAATTTATTAAGTTTCATTCTCTTTTTATTTCATTTTCTTTTCACCTTTTGCTCTTCCTTTGCATCAGAGGTTTTTGACCGATAACTTTTTAAGGAAACATTTTTCGACCCATGTTTATCGAAAATTTTTTTGTTCAGAATTAAATTTCCTATAAGATCTCAAAGTCTGGCTGAAACGTTCGGGGTCACCCTGTATACTGCTGCGAGCAACGATATTGACGATATCGATTCCATTACGCATAATCGAGCGCGCATCATTGAAGAAGAACACGAATTCCGAACTGATTTGTTACGCTCGAGACGGATATAATATTCATCTCCGCTGTTATCAGTAATTAACCTGGCTCGTAATTAATTATACATGAATCGCACGAATGCCGCACGTTGACGCCCGAGTATTTCCCGCAAGTTTCGACGTTTATAATAATGTATTATTATTGAATCACCGTATTACTTTCAAAGTTACAGCTCTTATTATTTTATAGAGTTAACATAATTTTAAATATTTAAATAATGTGTGCTAAGTTTATAATATAATGATGGTAAATAACATGATTGTAATAATGAAAATGCCTCAAAATTACGTTTATATATAACAATGAAAATTCTATTTATATACAGGAATAACGCGAATGTTGAATAAATATGGCGGGAAAATAGCAATGTAATACACGCTAGTGTATTATAATGGTGCGGTATAATTAAAATGCACGTCAGTAGAGTTATAGTATACATATAAGCGATGACGTTGCAGACCGATATGCGATGACGGCTGTTCCCAGCGTTAGCACGCAGCATTGTAAATTTGTAATGGCTTTGCAAAATTCACGTCAATCGCATCTATGGAATTGATTGGAGCAGTGACGTATAATGTAATGCTGGGATTTATGTTGGAAAATATTCATTTTAATAGTTAGATGGAGATGCAATATTTGATTTTGATATATCCGCGCTCTATAGCAATTTAAAATCGATGTACATAAATTTACGTAATAATATTATTATCGATTCGAGAAAGCAAGAGACGATTTTGAATTCGAAATTGGAAGAGTATATGTATATTTCGCGCACATACGTATAGGCGGCCGTTTATCGATCTCTTTACAATATATGAATTATTTCACGCGCGTCGTATAATTTTCATTTCTCAATTCTTTTTTTTTTTTTTCCTATTAATCTTTTACAAATTTTTCGATTATTATAAAAATAATAAATTTCAAATTTATTACATGTATATGTGCTAAAAGCAGAAAAATTAGATAACGTTCTATTTGAACAGCATTCAGCGAACGCATCGATAATACATGCATGATTAATTAAAATACCTATCGGGAGAGCACGAGGTGTATGTGTGCGCGGAAGAGCTCTTGGTGTACGCGCGTGTGTGTGTGTGTGTATAATGTAAAGGCCACGCGGGTTGAATCGCCGAAATCGATTTGATTACGACGAATTTGATCGAATGCAAATTAACGCGCTCGCGTATCGGAGCTATTCGGGAAAGCTTGATCCTCCGGCGGCCGGTTTTCGAGATTTCACCTCGATTCCCGATTCCATTCCCCTCTCTCTCTCTCTCTTTCTCTTTGTCGAATTGCGATCGGCGGTCAATGAAACTACGCTGTGATGTGTGCATAATTTCGCCAAGTCGAAACTGTGTTGCCGAGCTGAGCAAGGATGAGATCAGAGTTCGAGAGATAAAGAGAAAAAAATGGAAAATTCAAACGGCTATTTTTTTTTCTTCTAGAATCAAGTAAAATATATAAAATTCGAAGTTTATATAGTATCATTATTTATATATTGCATTTAATATTCACGAAATTATCACATTGTCATCCTCTTTTTTACTTTTTATTTATTAAATAAAAATAAATTAAAATACCAATTGAATTACTTCACGATTCTTGTACTAATATCTACATTATTTTTTGATCTATATTAATACGAATAGATATATCATACATATTAATCAAATATTGTATTAATTGCTGAGGATTAAACGCTTCTGGTTAGAATTTTATTTAAATATGAAAAGAAATTTTTTGTGAGCATTTTTATGCGATGTAAACATCTATATAAATTAGACAAAATATAAAGTACTGATTTTGTTTATTATTTATACGAATATCAATATAATGTTGATAGCGTTCATTTCCTTTGCGCAGTTTCTCCGGTTAATGTTACACGATATAATTTCAAGATTGATTATATTTACTACGAGATTAATTTTCTGATACATAAGAATGCAATAAATATCTAAATATTTTATTATTTATTATTACGAATGATCTCAATTTGCAAAGAAAAATCTTGCAAAGCTTCGAGAGAGATTATATAATAAAATGCATTAAAAAATATGAATCTATTAGAGATGGAAAAATAATAAAGAGGGAAAAGGAGAAGAAGGGGAAGAGGCGGCAACGAGGGGAAAGAGTTAGGGAACAAGAGAGACCTTTTTTAATCTGTCGATACTCACTCCGCGACAAATTACTGCAGTATCCTCGCTTCCGAGGAAATCGTGAGGCAGTTTTACCATTTATCGTCGATAATTACCGCAGCTGCACGCGGCCCCGCAGTATTTTTACTTTCGACGCTAATCGAGTTAATTATCACCAGCCGTTTCACTCGCATTACCGTTTCCCGCGAGATACATTTTAGCAGATACAATTCACACAGCTAACATCTACGAAAATAATTCATGAATTTTAAAATAGCTTCTCATTATTGATTACTTTAAGAATATAAATATGTTTGTTTCTAATATATTGCAAAGATGCGCTTATAATAACGAAGTGTTTATTATGAAATTAGGAAAAATTATGTGATTCTATAGATGTATATAATATATTAAATTTATTAAATTAATTAAAATAAAATTGTGGATATATTATAATAACATTTACACACATGCGCACAGTGTGCCAGATTTTCATAATCTATCGAAAGTAGAATACGTGCAATTGTGAACAAGATTGCAGTTTGATGAGAGAAATCGTCCCACGGAAATGTGATAGCCACTGTGTTGTTACACGTGCTCGGATATTTATTGCATTTTGATGCATGAAGTGCTACGCATCGAACGTAACATATTGATTTGGCGTCACGTCCCGCTGCTGTCAACAAGTAATCACCATTTGACGTATAGCACCGATTTTCATGGCCGCGGCAAAACTCGTTTTTCCATCGGTAGATCATGCCGATTGATCCCTGTTGAGTTTCGTTGAACCTAATCGATCTTGATGGTTTCAAGTGGTAACAGAAAGTAAAAAGGCAAACAGTTCCCGCGACAGAAGAACATGATATGTCACAATCCGTGTCAAATATAGCCGTTCGTAATTCATTCTCTTCGTATCCGAAAAAAATATTCTATAATAAATATTTATTAAAATAAATATAAAATTTACTAAAATAATGCGCGCAGTGTTTCAGCTCTTATTCGAACGAGATTATTCAGCCCTTAATTCCGGCAATGTATATTAAATGGAAAAGTGAAGAAACGTATGGTGCCGTGAACTGATGGCGGTGGGAAATGTAGAAAAATTTTCAATCGTAAGTTGAATTTTAGATCGCGGCTTGTAAAATCCGACCGTGCACCGACGATATTTATTACGATATATTTTACCGCACCGACCGTATCTTAGGATGAAAGAAAAGCTCTCAACGCCGACGACACGACGCCAAGTCCGTGCGAATTCGTGGACTAAAGCGCGATTTTTATAGCTGAGCTATCGCCGTTTCCGTGTCACGATGAAATATCACGGCGAAAAAACTTCTGGTACAAATGCTCATCGTAATGGCATACTTGAGTAGATTTTCAGAATATAATCGGCTTTTTCGAATTGTTAATATAATATGAGTATACTCCGTGCGCTATATGGCGTATTTCCGGTTTCAATTGTTCATAAGAAATATCTCGTAGCTAATTATTTAATAAAAATTAATAATATCTCGATAACTTTGGCGATCTATATAATAGATATACTACAATATATCTTCAATGAATATTTTAGCATTTATTATTTTTTATAGAAACATGATTTCACATTACACTGTCCTTTTAAAGTAAAGAGAGACATAATACATGAATTAATTTATTCTATATCAGCTTCAGTTATATTTCAGAGAATTATTAGTTAAGAGCTCTCTGTAATGTATGAGCAATTATATATCAACAATGGTAGACACAAATAGCAAAACAAATAATACGAGACGAAGTTTCGAGAGATTATCATTGATACATTCTTGATGTCTAACCGAAAGCCACGTTTACGTTTCATCGTAAAGTCGTCCGGTTGTTCTAACGAAAGCTCTCAAAAGCAACGAGAGGACCGACATACCGGAAACTCGCGGTTTGCCAGATCGCGGCGTAAAAGGCAATTTTCGCGACTGCTTCTCTCACTTCCTTCGATATCGACTGGATATATCTGGATATTCGGCGACACAATGGCAACTGCACACACATAGATATCACGATCTCGCAGATACAATCGCACGAAAAGCCGCATACGGACGGACGCGTCTCCCTTTTTGTTCCCCTTTCTGCACGGACGGATGATGGAGCTTCGACGGAAAGAGGAGAATCTGGAAAAATATCACGGTCGCGAGATCAAATGGAATGGCCGGCTCGCTTCTCATCCCCCGTTACTTCTATCTCCGGGACCGCTGGAGAAAAAGACAGATGGTTGGGCTGAAAGAGAGGCCGGACGCGAGGAGGAGATAGAGAAAGAGAGCGCGAGAGAGGGACGTTTTCAATCTATAAATATAAACCATCAATTCCACTTGCTTTCTGTTGCCTGTATTGGATGCCAATTCCGTCCACGGACTATATAGCGATTGCGATTTTCGTCCGCACATTTTCTCGCTACTGTCCTTTTGCGCGTCCAGTCGTCTATCGACTTTGTTATCGTTCAACCGTTAGCGAGAGGACGGTTTTTCGATTCTTTTTTCAGAAGCTCTTTCTGAAAGTTGACGCCTTTTTCATCTTTCGAAAGAAGTCCCGGGGATAAAACCAAAATACCGTGCGAAGAATAAAATTGGCGAGAGGACACAAATCGCGTTATTTTGAAATTAACAGTTGAATTTAATGTTCTAATTTTTTTTTTTATATTATCAATAAATTTAAGGATTTATTATCGAAAAAATATATGATTCGATCGCTTCGAGAATAAGATTTATTAAAATTTTTGAAGAATTTAATTTCGAATAATTGTCTTTTCTTTTATTTGTTGTTATATAATAATTGTATACCATTATATTGTTCTATCGTATAAGATTGTCGGGATTTTCCAATTTTATATTATACTATTTGACGTGAAATGTGATAAATCTAATGCGTAAAAATAACATTATTACTGTCAGATTTATCCAGATATACGTTTGTACCCTTTTATCATATTTTCTTCTTATTTTTCACAAATTCAATCATATTGCCATCTCTCTTTGATTGAGATATACAAATATAAATTTTTGCGCCGATGGAACGACAGCCGCGCTCTATTCCCTTTATTGGATGTCGATATCGACTGGGAATTCTCGCGGCGCGGTTTTCTCTCCGGACTTCACTTGCATTCCATCGAAACTTTCTTATCTTTCAAAGTGTTCGATGTCACACATGCATGATAACGCAAACGTAGTCTAAAGTTAGGTTTTTCGCGAAAGTATCCGAGATAAGATCCAGCTTCGTATTGAAAACTTTTACATATATTTATTGCAACAAAAAATCAATATTGTAAGCTTCTATTTCACCCTCCTTTTTACGATTCTTTTTCTCTTTTCAAACATCATTAAATAAAAATCTTGCCGGAAATAGAGAAAAGTATGTAGAGTCGAATCTATTCTTTGCTGATCCTCTTTTTTTTTTACTATCTAAAAATTTCGAATCTGCATAAGTGAACTGTAACGAAAATTCGAGCCATTCTTTTGTCGAAAACGCTAACAAGGAGTGGAAAATCTCGTATTTTTATTCTTCGCCTTCTCTCTGCTCATTCTCCTTCAGAAATTCGTGAAAGACAGCGAAGCTTCGTCTTCGCTGATTCCTAGTTTCTCCACCTGTGCGAGCGCACTCGTTTCAACGAGAAGAAAAAATATCTGACAAAGGAAAGAAATACAGATTCGGCTCGGAACTTCCTGCAGGCTACGGTGCTAATTGAACCTTAAATCCGACGATTAGCTACACCGAGCGCGTAACTGTGAACGCCCGTAGGATATGCGATAGCTAATGTTAATTTAATTAAATCCTGCTATCGTGTACCAAGAATATCGTGATTGCGAAAAGCTTGAGAAATCCGCAAGCTTGCGCGGGGATTGAAATCGGCGTGATTTCTATTAGCGAGATTATCCGTAAATGTTGCCACGATGAAATGCGTACATCTTACAATATGGCGTTTTCGTTCTCGCGAATAAAACTGTAGAAATTATTTTTCTTTATGTGCGTATATATAATTATAAAATATTTTTATTAAATATTAATAGAAATATATAATGTCATATATTTATCATTGAAAGATTATACCGAGTTTCAATTTCGCCCCTTTTAATTGAATGCTTAATATTTAACGCTGGCCGTATTTGTAACGGCCCATGAGACCGAGCGATTTAATTTTTTAGAGCCAAGTTTTAAGAGGGGCTTACGTGGCATCTCTCAGTTGGATTAAATGGCTACGAGCACGCCAGGAGATCCTCAAATCTCGGTTTTAAGGAATAATTTATTTGTATCCTCTAACTGTCATACAATTATTAATCGCTATCGTATGCGTGTAATATTGTATAATGTATATTTTTTCCTAAAAATATTTAAAAATATTTTTACACATTCCATTTTATTGTCCGCGATACCTCTCTGAATGGATTTTAGAAAATTAAAGATAATAAAATATTATAATAATATAAACGCAAAATATGCGTTTTTATGAAAAATAATTTTTGTCTTCCGACACACATATCAAAATATTGTATAATATAAAATATCATACGTACGCAAAAATCTTCAAGTAGAAAGTACGGAATAAAAAAAAATTAATTTTTTCATTTTTTACATGATTTTACAGTAGATAGTAATTTTAGCGTTACGTGAAAAATTCGGAGTGCATTTCTGTTTCGAGTTTCGCCGAACATTAAGAAGACGAAGTCATTCCATTAACATTGACGGAGCTTGTCGATTGATATTTACAAATGAATCCTTTCGAGGACAAAGCAAACTGCTACAGGTAACCCGTATTGAAATCACAGCGAGATGGGATTATTTCGGATTAAAATTGCAGCGAGATCGGATTATCGCGAACGAGACGCATTTTTCACGACGAACGTACCGCGACCTTATTCCGCGACAAGCGAAAAGCGTCGCGACGCGGCGCGTTTCGAGCGCTTGAGAAATAAGAGGCGAATTCTTTCCGATAACGACCGCAATTTAGGCCGATAAAGGGAATCGACGAAGACCGCGCTTTATCTCGTTGTCTTCCCGCTCGGCGGTAATCAGTGTTTGTCAAACTGTCGTCGTGAAACGCCGCAGTGCCGGTGACTGCTCCTACGGGAGCCCCCTATATAACGAGGGGAAGAATATAAATTCTGCGCGATTTGTATGTCAGCAAGAGAGCATATCCAGCGTATGAGATGAAAAAGGATTAAACTAATGGCTCCCGCGTAAACGCGCGATTCTTTTTTTAAAATAAAAATGTAAATAAACGCTTGAAATTAATTTTTACGTTCTCTGGTGCACAATTGTCTTGTGTTATGCATAGTGCGCGTATTATATGTCTAATTTACAGGATATGATATTGCTGCATACTTTTATATGCGAATCGTAATAGCAGAGAGATAATTTCTCTATTCTTAAATATTAAATTACAACATTTAATTATCTATTGTATTTTTTAAATTTATTTTTTGCAACTCAATACACACGATTGCATTTCAAACTCGTGCGATCTTTTCAAATGTTGCCACTTGCGCTTGACAAATCAATTTTACGAATTTGTAATTTTCTTCTAGATCTGATTATTAATTGAGATATTTGTGAATGATAATAAATTCTCTGTAGGATTTCTATATAATAAATATTTGCTTAGGGCCCCTTGGACTCGAAATCCATCGCTAATCACATTTCGCAAGGAGGAAACTTGCCGTCATTTGCGCGATAATCCGATTTTTCCCTCTCGCCGAAAATTTAGCGGCGTACGAGAGGAAAGAGGAAACGTCGTCTTCTTCCCGCGTTAATCGATTTCTATTAGCGAAAAGCGCCACGAGACTGTCGTCGCTTCCGCCGCTGTTAATGATAATCTACGCGATAACGCCAGGAAAGTGTCTCTAAAGCTTCATTTCAGTTTCGGTTGCACGACGTTTATCTTGCCGGGATATCCGGTACCGCTTTCAGATCTCTGACATCCTGTAGATACCTTTTACCGCTGCGCCCTAGTGACATCGATTATCGAGATTCGAGGAGCTCACGAGGAGAACGCAATTAAATCGATTGCCACGCGTAATCAGGGATTGATCAGCGTGTGACCAGAGACTTATAACGGAGGATCGATGAGATTAAAATTCTGTAGTGGATGATCTATACATTATTGTGTGTTGATTAACGAATACGATAGATTAATGAATGAAAGAAAATTGCTATCGAACTTTAATTCATTAAAGTAATAACGATTTGATATAATGTCTGAATAACATATTGCGTATTAGATTGTATTATAATTAAAAATAAAGACACACACACTAAACTTGTGCGAAGATCATTTTTAAAAATCGTACGGATATCGTAATATTAAGTATAGAATATTTTTATGTGAGATTGGTATTCCTTAAAATTCTTTAATATGAAGAATCTTTTTAAACCTATTTTCTTAAGCGGCCTATATTTACTCTATCGACAAATTCTCAACTTTCCTTCGGTACGTTAGTTAATATATATCGGCTTTTACTACATCAGATTTAGATAATTGTCTGCTGGGGATATCAATAAATGGATACCGTAATAAATACCAGATACAAACTAGGAGAAAAAAATATTTATAGAAACGATTATGAGACACCCTAATTAGTCGACATGGCGAAAAGATAAGCGAGAGGAGGGAGACAAAGTGTAATTACAAATCGAGCGTTGTTACACGCCCGACATGTGGGCGAGCGTAGAAAATACAGGTAATTAACGCATCCGCTTGAATTCGCAAAAGCGATCAAAGGGGGAGGAAGAAGAGGGGGGAGGGGGAGAGGGCGGAGGGGGAAGGAAAGGGGCCTACAACGGAGCGGAGCTGTAGCGGCAAAACGACCGTAAATTTCCGTCCGGAGAGAGGTGGGACCGTTGATGGTGTACGGGCGTCCAATGACTCGCATCGCGTGTCTTTTCCAATCGGACGAAAAGCTCTCGGGGACGGATAATGAAACGCGCGCGGACGAGCGAGCGGCGTTGAAAAAAAAATAAAAAAAAAAAGAAAAAAAAGAAAGGAAGGGCGGGACATAAATTCCGTACTTTCGCGCACGTCCGGAATGATTGACAGCCGGCGACGCTACAGCTGTTGTTTATCTCCCGCTACCCTTCCTTTTTTTTTCCGGATAGATAGATAGATAGATGAATATGACAGATACGATTATTTATTATGCGCCATCTCGACGCGCGATCGAAACGCGCCGTAGGCAACGGGCCGAAATAAAAAATTGGATCGACAAAATCTGTCGAAGTGTCGTCAATATCGTCCACTTTTTATTGTCGTAATATATGATTGTTTTATCTTTCTTTTTGGGCGATTACGTACGAATGTGAATGTACGCGATATCTCTTGAGGGATGGAAAATGATAACTCCTTTCAGAATGGAATCGTATAAATTGAGTGCGTTAATGACGTTCGGTGCACCTTCATTCATAAGGATACTTCGGAACACGTAATCATGCGATTTTTTTGGCCAATAAAAAATGATAATAATCAATGTCAACAAAAGTATATATTTTTTAAATATTACAGAGAAACTTGACTGTAAGCGCGCCCCAAACATTAGTGCTCGATTATACGTGTTAGAATTGATGTATATATTTACCCTTGTTTAGTGATTGATAAAGCAGAAACTTTGATAAATTAATTTAATTCGCAATCATGTATTATCATTATATATTAAATTACATTATTATTAATATAATATCATCATTATTACGTAGTAAAACAGCGAGCAGCTTTCGCCGCTTCGAGATGTCTAAGCATTTTTATAACACATAACTGTAATAATTTAGAACTTTCTGATGAAAGGCGTAAAAGAAAAATTTCTCCTACATATTAGAAACATAAATGATGTCTGTTTAAACAGCAGATTGTGACACGTGAGGCTTCGTGACACTTGGTTTCTATTATAAAATTCTCTCGCTCTTACAATCGCGCGATGGAAAAATTCTATTTTTTATACATGTAATCTTATATAAAAATTTCATCTCTTTTTTTTTTTAAATCATCGACGTGCGATATTTCTCCAACGCGTTTATCTCGACGTTGTCACGATGATGTGCGTCTGCACGGTATTAATAATGGTTCGACAGGACCGAATTACCAAATATACCTGCGCAGTCAAATTATCCGTTCGCCATTAAACGCAGCGGGACGCTATCAGTCAAATTTGTTTAATTTCTCGCGACGTTAACGCGCCGCATCCGATAAATTCGCCTCCGCTTAAACGCCGTTCTCTCCGATCTCTCTCGATCGGAGAGAATGATCGATCGAGGAACGATTGACAATTGTATATCGCGGTACCATCCGTTATTTACGTCTCTCGATATCCGGAAACGCTGGTAGCACGTTCATAAAATCCGATCGTACCAGAATATCATTCCACGTGTGAGAAAATTTCATTTAACTCTTGAACTATAACCGCGACGAACAAGCATCATCGACGCGCGTGTCTTCACGTATCGCGTCAATTGGGCATGTAATTCGTGATAATATTAGCGAAGACGTATGAAAACATTCGCGATTGTTGATCTTTTATATATCTGTGTTAATTTTGCGCTTGTTAATTGATCGCAATTTCTATATTAATACGGAATCGCGACATACGAAGTGTTGTGAAAAGTAATCATTATTTTAAACGTATACACATGTCACGGACGTTTCGTTAAACTTGCGAATTATTTATCGATCGCGATTTTACATTCAGTTCGTATTGCGATTGTGAAATCGTGATCTTTACTACAATATTTCGCCACGTGTCGAGGGTATTTCATTACCTCGTAGATAATGACACTTATGACCTTTTTGCTCTACGAAATGAATCGGTTTCGTTACCTGCGAATGGCATTTTGCGATAATAGCGAGACACGACAGAGATATCAAATTAAAAGATACAAATGCTTTGAATTCCGATACTCCTCATCTAAATCTATACTACAAATTGATATCCGCTGTGTCGAAATTCTCACACGGGTCACGTGAATGGTCGATACTTGTCAGCAACGATATCGAAGTTCCACGACAGTGTTTCCGTATTCGTTTCCGTTCGTTAAACGTCGATGATTTCGTTACAAAACGAGACAAAATTATATCTAACGCTTTATCGAATTAAGCCTTCTTATTCACATTTTTTTAATCGCAATTTGCGTATTATTTTCAAACGACATTAAAAATAAAAAAGGATAAGCGAACAATAAAATAGCAGTAATAGAATACACATCTTATTGTAATAATAAGAAATATATAGGATGATATAAATAGAAAAGATGAGTGATATACTACAAACAATATTTACGTCTTATTAAATACGTAAAATAATTGATAACGAACAAAAATATTTTATGCAGATTTATGAGAATTATAAAAATAAAAAATAAATTCGCTAAAACTCATTCGTTCGAGAACTAAATAAAGTTATATCTTTTAATATTATACGATATATATTTTTATTATTAACGAATTAAAAATTAGAAGGAAAAAAAAGTAAAAATAAAATATCTTATTTTAAAATAAATTAAATATTAAATGTTGTGATAAATTTTTCTAATATATTACTCTCCTGTTTTTAATATAAATAAAATCGTTCTATAATATTTCAAGTGAAATTGAGACTGAGATTGGCAGCTGCTCGTCCAAGCGAGAAATATTATTTGCTAGGCTAGACGGGGTGATACGGGAGCTAACTAATTAACATGATTATACGAGATACATGGCGGTTCGATCGGGTGGACCAAAGCGTTTCGCAGCATCACTGAGTTCCGAGGAAGTGAAGGAACTCGTCGCATGAGACACTATGACATTCGGATATCTTCGATATATCTATTTAGCCTACATTATCATTTTCAACTCGATAACACGCTTGTGTTATATCAACAAATCGAATAATTGTAATTGTTACTGGCTTTACGATCTCGAAACATTGGGATAGATTTTATAATTGTTAAAATAACAGTAAATTTTTCTGATAAAAATATATAAAACAAAAATACATTCTTATATTTCTATAAATATAAAAATAAATATTTTTACAAATTGTAAATAAAAATAAACATATGTAGGCACAGAATAAAAGAAATCTTTTTACACATAGGAGTACTATAGGATAAATTCTGTATTCTTTAAAAATGTCTATATTATTCGCGATTAACGACGTGTTAAAAACAATAAGATTTTTAATAGTTGACAACATTTAGATTCCATAATTAATATATCAAGAGTATACGAAAATAATCAATGGCAATACGTTTCAACGTCATTCAAGGATCGCTCCTCTATTCGAGAGGCTATTTTAGAGACGTAATCCAAAATGGCGGCAATATGAGAGAGAAGGCCGGCGGTGGGAAGGATAAAAGTGGATAATTAACGCGAGTATGCGTAAGGCGTGAAAACAACGAGCCCGCTGGCGGAAACCGAACGTCTATAGATTTCCGTCCAGCCGTCCGTACTAATGACCACATGCTAGTGGCTGGTGCATTTCACTGACCGATGAACACGTCCGGGACAAGGCTGCGTTGCACCGCGCCACCGCCTCACTCTCGCCTCTCCCCCGTTTTCTTCTCGCGCCCGCCGCGTTATATCATTTATCAGGGGCGCGAGGATACTTCACTTCGTGCAAATTAACCGGCGAAATTAATTAAAAATGCCGACGAAGCTCAAGTGCTCGTCTCGGAACGCGTTTGCGCTTCAATTACGTTATTTGCAGCGAGGAGAGATCTATTAAGCGGGACAAATGAGCAGAAAGAATTTTTCATTTCGATCTCTTGCTAATGTAATGTTAATGCCGAAATGGAACGTCGATTTTTCGATTTATTTTTATCAATGATATATATATATATATATATATATATTAATATATATAATATCAAATAATATTATAGTGTAATGCTATCGTATCTCATCACATGGACATATATAAATCTCATTGTTGAAATTTTGTGAAATAGAAGCTTTGCGCATACTATTTTTTCAGTTTGACGTATCATGCAACATTCAGAGTACACAGGGGGAAAAAAAAAAGCGCACTAAAAACCGTAAATGTAAACTGGATCTTCGGTTTGGCTAGGATGCTTTTAGTCGGTGTAACAAATATCTCTCTATCGTCACAGTTTTCAAAAAAGCATCTATAAAAAAAATAGCGTATATTTTGTTGCGATACAACGTATATAATTGCATCTATACGTACTATCCCTGCGTATGTAGTAATATGGTAAATATCGATAACCATTGCATTTTTGTGTACTTTGTCGATAATGCGATAATATAACTTGGGTATTTAATATGTCGATGGATAAAATTTGTGGACTTTTTTATATTTTTTAAAAGTCATAATGTTAGATATAAAATAATTTATATAAATCCATCTCACTCTTTCTCTCTTTCTCTCTCTTTATACATTAAAACATTTTTTTTTGTCGTAAAAGAATATCTAAGTTGATATTTTATTTTATTAAATATTTTTAGTTTTATGTTATATTATAACTTTCTCAAGTGTAATACAATAATCAATAATTATCTCAGATAAGTTTTGAATATTTAAATTCTTTCAATATATAAAAGTTTTTTTTTCCATTTTATTATTTACAATTTTCTCAGCAAGCCTTAAGATTAATTCTTTCTATATCGATTATCTTTTACTATAGTGTGTCGTAATGTTTTTTTTTTCTTTTAAGACGAAAGTTTTAGATTTAGAAGAACAAATAAAATGGAACTACGATTAAAATTAATCAACGTCGGAGAAATCGGTCCATTTGTCATTCTCACTAATGAGAAGATGTGCAGTATTGCCAAAAAGCTCCGCACGTTTGTAAAGATTCGCGTATGCGTCTCTGCGGCACGTTGCAGAAAATTTATGGAAAATATTTTTCGCGCTGCAAGCGAAGACCGAAAATGTCGTCGATTTTTCTCACGCGTCGGACATCCGAGATAATTATCGATTCGCGAGGATCCCGGACAAACAGGACTGTCGCGCACTCGAATCCCATTTTTATTCGAACTACTACCGCTATCAACGGGACTTTCCGAAAGATCCGCTGGATAGAGAGTGAAGGAGAGCGTTAGAAGCGGGGAAAATCGAAGGAAAAATCGTAACGTTCACGATTAATAAAACGCGCTTGATATCATTATCCTCGAATCTGATCCTTGCCGGCAAATTTCTTTGGCGACCTTATGATACGCGTTTTATCGTGAAATTTAATCTTTACAGGAAACGTCTATAAATCTGTGACAGCGAAGCTATTATATCCGGGAAATATATTTTTATATTTCATTACAACTTTACTGATCAAATGAAGCTATATATAAAAAATTCCCGCTTTATCCATATCATATCTTACTTTCGTATAAATTTGAGTTATCCGTTTGCGTGCTTCCGATTCTTTTCTCGAAACAATTTTTATTGATGTTTAATGTTTTATCCCGCGTTTATATTCTTTCCGAGCAGAATTACAATATATGAAAATCACGTATACGAGAGGCATCCCGCATGAGATCCGCAACGACAGTGGAATTACTGCGAATCGAATGAATTAGCGCGCGCACTTTGTTACAGTCATTAGCGGATCTATTGAGTTAATTACCGTTTGTTCGTGCAGCTTTAACCGCTAAAACATATCGAGCTTCAGCAATTAGTCGAACGGACTTCTCGCGATATTGCATTCGCAGATCAAATTAAAGAGCGATTACGATACATCGTGCAAGTATCGTCTGCGTCCCATGGATAATATAATCAAACTCGCCGACGATCCGCGCGTGCCTCGCGACCATAGTCAATTTACGGTACAAAAGCCATAGAAAGTTTGCGAGAATTAACAGCGCGACTCGGCGGAGCGAGTATCTTCTTCCCGAGAGAGAAAGTCGAGTAAATTAATAAGTTTGGGAAGCTGCCAAGAGAAGGAAAGATCGTAAGCGCACGCGTCGCCAGATGGGGAGCTTCTCTTACTTTAGGGCTTAGTGGCAGGAAATTTAAATGACGATTCGCTTTACCGCACCGCCAGCAACGATTAACAATTGCGATAAAGTGCAGACGATAAGCATCGCGAGATAAAATATATTGATGAAAAATTTGCATAAAATATATATATATATAAATACACATAAAATTTTATCGCGATTATTTTATGACTTTTATGAATTTCTTCGATTTTGAATCGATTCTTCTTCCTAATCAAAATGTATTGGGCTACTGATGATTTTTGAGGGATCAAAATTGGAAAAAAAAAAATAATAATAATAATAATATCTAAATTTAACGTATGCGATGGATGATCGCGCTATTGAATCACCAGATGAAATGTAAAGGCTATCGTTTAGAATATTTTAATGATTTTTACCTCGAATTGAATTGCTTGGTATGAAATTCTCCTCTGGAGTTTCAGGAATCGCGACATCGATTGCGTCGCGTTTCGAAAACGTTCTACGGGAGACTCACTAGATAAAGGCGTAACGTAGTTATACGACGCTTTACAAACAATGCAACAAAAAGTATATCACGCTGAAAGAGCTCTGTCGAACTCCGGAAAATGCCACTCGCTATAAATTGCGGCAAATGCGTCGCTCCACTTTCCCGTTAATCAATGGCGAAAGTTGAGGATAGTAAACTGGATCACACATTGTTCGTATTCTCTCACGCGACAGTTTCTTGTTGTCAAATCATCGTAAGTCGCGAACAATGCGACCGCGTCCGGATTTATCGCGTCGTATTAAGCGGCTAGAAATATTGAATGCGGCAAATATTGTGACGGTTACACAAATCGGTACAATTTTGATTTCAATTTATTATACATGCCGCTTAACAAATCTGCGTAAAGCGATATTTATGTTTACTATTTATCAATAATCAATCTATACAAATTTACGCCGCGCACAGTCGCACGTATTATCGTGTTGCATTTTATGCGCGAATTCGCGCGATTTATTATTTACACATATATACACATTAATATACATGTATGTGTTACATGTACGTTTAATATACATTTTTATTATTATGTTATTTCTGTTATTTAGAACAAATGTGAAGAAAAAGAACTGCCTATTTTATCTAACAAGATATAGTTTTAAAACATTCGTTTTAATTTTACAAATATAAACATATGATATAAATATATAATATATGTGAAATATATACATATACAATCTTTAATATGCAATATTGAAATGCATTTCCGCGGTTGATTTCTTGCCCGAGAGAAATACCATTAACTGGTCTTGTTTGTGCGAGAGATGCACGTGTCTCGTTTGTTAGAGTTTCCATCTCCCGAGAGGCATAATTCGTATAATTTTCATATCGAATCGCCACCGACCCCCCACCGTAAATCTTACGCTTCGCTCGCATCTGCGTGTAAAGTCCCGTTTTGAAACGCGTTTTAGATCTGCTGTGAGAATATTTTTGAAGCGCGGAGCCCGTTTCGCCCGTCAGCAACGTGTATCAACCCACCATCGATGATCGTAAACCGGCCTCGATATTTTCCCCGTCGGTTCTCTAAAGGCCTTTAATGGCACTCGTAAGTTCGCCGTTATGAAAAACCATCCCGGGAGATCACGTGAATGTCACCGGGCGCATCGTCGATAAATGTAAGGAGAGTGCCTCTAAGAGAAAGAGTATTAATGTCTCGCAATTTTCCACAGGACGATGTCATCGCCGTTCTTAGAAATATTTTCTTTGCACGCGGACGTTTAGGTTAACTGTAAGTGTACCCTGTACATTTTCTCCTGCGATTAAGTTAATTTTTACAATCGATAAATAAACTTTAAAACACCCCAGACGTACTACCAACGTATATATTAATAAAATAGAAATTTGGAAAGTAGCTTAATACAAAAATTTTGATTGCGTAATAATTTGTATAAAAAATTCGTTTTCGTGGTTTTTTTTTTTTTTTAATTTTATTTTGAAACATTATTTTCTATCAACGAGTTGATCCATCGTAAATGAACAACTGTGTCGTAGATTTACATATTTATTTATTATTTTTTATTCTTACAAGAAATATTATGTGTGTATGTATTGCGAATACTTAATGAAAAGGGACAATTAAAACAGAGTGAGAATTCACTAGCGGGATCAGATTGATAGTATTTACGAGACGTATTGCCGTTTTTCGTTTCTCGGATATAGAACGCGGAAACTCACGAGTATGTATCGCGATGTAAGTATCGTGTTGCTTTCATGTTATTCAAATTTCAGAATAAATCAGGATCGACGATATCCCGGCACTGCTTACAAGTTGGAATGTAAAGTTTTCGAACGTAAATTTCTCCGTTCCACCGCCATTCTGATGGTTCCATATCGATCGTCGTTTGAAATATTGCCGAGCATCGTAATTGACCCTTCGTTAGTAGTACCACTTTGGCAAGAGCTGTGCCAGCGATCGAGTAGCGTCTGATGGCATTTTCATAGCATTATGTCGGAAATAATTTAAAGTTCAATACTTAATATTTTTGATTAATATTATATATTTTTAAGATGCGCGAACGGTTCGTGCAAATTAATACATTTTACAATGTGCATTCTTCACTTAATGACATATTAATAATGTACATTGTAATAATATTTTCAGGGCCCAATCTACTCTAGCATTATGAAAAATTTATGATTTTTAGGAATTTTTTTAAAGAATATTTACGGAAGAAATTGATCTCTCTTTTTGGTGTTTTATTTATATTTTTATTGATGTTTAAATAATATATCAGTATTTTCGATTTTTTTTTTTTTTTTTTTTTATACGAACCTGTGTAGTAAATGTTCAAAAATGACGGTGTGTCTTCTACTCCTCGCGTAATTGTCTGAAATGAAAAAAGTCGGTCTAATTTGATACCGTAATATTTTTAAACATTAATAAAAACATATTTAAAAAGATTAATTTTTAATATTCTTAAAAAGATATTTCTGAAAATCATTAATTTTTCATATTATTAGAGTAGACTATGCCCTTAATTTTGCCATTTTTAACTTGAACGATGACAATTTAATTATTTTATTATTAAAGAGATATTTGAATCTACGAATGATTCCCCGAACATTATATAAATATCTACATATATTTTCACAATCCACTTATCCACTTATTTGTTTAATGTACGCCTGATTAATCAATTTTGCGCGTGGATTATTGTAAAGATTAACCCTCCGAAGGGAATCGAACCGAACCTGTGTGCGCGGACGCGCATTAGATACGCTTTTAAACGGCATAATTAAACGCGACGCGCGCATTTCCGCATTGATGTTGGTGGTCGCCGCTGCGAATGACAGAAATAAAGGCCGAAATCGCTGCCTTGACACGAGGTAAACGCGCGCGTCAGCCCGGCTCCCCTCTCGGCGATTATATCGTGCGTCGAGCGCGTTCTCCCCCTCCGGTAATATTAATCGCGTATAAAGTGTTTAGCCATTTTATACGGCCGTGCGCATCAATGCGCCGGCGGCGGGCAGACGCGCGTTCGGAAATTACGTGCATTAAAGCTAAACAACGTAACGGCTCGCGTAATAACAACGCCTGCCTTTAGCGCTTGTGCCGCGACCGCGCGCACAATAATGTAGCACAGTCATGAATACTAAATGCAAATGTTACAAGCAAATGAAACAAATGAGAGCCCGCCATCACGGTGCGGCACGACACAAGGCGGTGGCGAAACAGCAATCTTGCGGTAATTGCATTAATTTTGAAGCCCTGAGACGGCTTAAGCGGGATATGCGTCGTGTCGGCGAGGAGAAACGCGATCTAAATATTCCGTCACTGGGATTCGTCGTTGTTTCGGATGCCGTTTGCTTACGTAAATAAGATTTTTCTGATCTCTGTCACACTGCCGAAACGTAAGCATCGGATTATTCCGCGTCGCACAGAGCCTCGGATAAAGGTTTTTATTTGCTTTCTTGCGTTTCGCTTGAAGAAAAAACACTCTATAAAATTGCAGCTGTATAAGAGACATCGCAATGAATATTGAAATTTTAAATATTATGTTATCGCGGATAGAAAAATGTACACAAAGATTCACGTAAATTTTATTTCATAAATTTTATATGATGTAATTATTCCATAATATTCTCTTTAGAAAACCGCAGTTACGTAAGTAAGACAGATGGTAGTTTTAAATATTAGAATATCAGATGTCGTATTTTATTGTACATAGAAAAATCTTAAATTTTATTTAATTAAACCACGTTAATGTGCACGTATATCTTTATTCAATCGCAATGAAAAATATATATATATATATTTTTTTTTTAATCTTTTAAAAACTGTTAAGTTGAGCATGAAAAATGAAGTATTCATATTTCTTTAATGATATCTATGTATTATATTAAGAAAATACTCATTAATTGTGTAATAGTTTGTACAATTTTAAATCACCAATAGGAGAAAATAAGATCAAAGATTAAGAAAGAAACAGAAAACACGCGAACTCCGGCTTTTCTCTGTCTTTCGAACTTGGGCGGAATTGCATTGTGTTAGTTGTTTTGAACGACTAATACCTAGGACTTTTTATCAGACTTGGCTCAACTTGATTCTGCTAGCGTATCTTCCCATTTCGAAACGGAAGTTCTTTTCCCGGAGACGACGATGATGACGGTGAAGAAGCCCGCTCATAAGCCCCGGTTCTCTCCGACCACGAAATTCATGAGAATTCATTTAAATCGGAAACTAGCTCCGCGGAAAATCATCTTGAAATATTCTGGCACGATTTACATGTTTGCGCGACGATCTGTTCTTGCACGGAACGGGAAGCTTTTTCATATTTCCGTTTCCGGGTTCGTCAATGTCTCTCCGTTCTTCCTCTTCTTCCCGTTTCCGATTCCTTTCTGAATTTCTACAGCCGGATTCAATATCTCTTTTTTTTTTTTTCATAATATGGCAAATAATATAGCGTGAAAAGTGTGGACTTTTATCGTCTTCTAAATCTTTCTCTTTTTAAATCGAAATTTTTTTTTATTTAATTAAATAGCACGAGTAAGGCGATGTTAAGAAAATTAATTTTACAAATTACTGACTTACGTTACTCGCTTAGCTTTGAATAATAATAATAATAATTAAAAAAAAATTCAACTTAAAATAAAAAAAAAGAAGAAAAATGACGCGGAAAAAATATCCAGTAAATAAGGAAAATGTCCCGGACACTATAATAGACTTTTCGTCGCGTCGACGATGACAGATCGAATGTAATCACGTTGTCACGTGCCGCGAATCAGAAAACACGCGAGACCGAAAAAATCCCACGAGGACGGATGCTGTGTAATTCCATGTAACAGTCGTTGAGACCGCTATATAACAACACCGACGTAGACGGAAAACTGTTTGGTGCTCGAAATAACGACGTAATCGAGACACCGAATCTTCACATGTACGCGTCGTCTGTAGCAGTTAGATTTCATAATTAATCGCCTCGTCCTCGACGCAGACGTTTGTCAAGCTTCTTTATGGACGAATTCTACAACTCGGCTCGAATAGAGTTTCCGTTCTAAATCGCCGTAGACGATAGTCGTATGTCGGCAAATTTCATTCCCGGTGAATGCATGAATTTTTGAATATTACGAGTGCGACTTGAAAATGTGTGACAAAAGTTTGAAATGCTCACGCTTACGTCTTTCTTCCGTGAAAAACAACAGATAAATCGAATATATATAGAACGCAACAATTCAAGAGATATTCGAAAAACGATTAAATAACATTTCAAGATAGTCTTAAAAATGTTTATTCTTATTATTAATTTTTATCTTCATAAAATTGTTCTTATATTTATTAATCACAATTTTATGTTATAATGCAGTTTTCAAAGCTTTATTAGTATATGTGTAATATATATAAGAATAATTTTTTATATATAAAAAAAAGAAACAATTATTAAGAAAAATTTTGTGTTATATATAAGATATGGAAGAATTAATGAAACTCTTTAAACTTTTTGGAACAATTTACTAATTTTTCACTAGTCCAATTATGCAATTTTTATATAAGGAATGCCCCGAGGAAAACATTTGAAAACAATCATTGTTTGTCCAACGAAGGACGTTCGATCTCGTTATAAATATAATGGCTTTTCCTTTTGTCGCTCTAACTTATTCGAAATAGCTTTGACGAGCACACAATGTCTGTACGCGATTTCATGCAATTATGCATAGATTAATTTCAAGGCAACATGACTCCATAAACGCCGGAAGAGCAGTCTTACACAATTGTAACGACTAACTGTACAAGGTTCAGAAAATTTTAGTATTTAATGAAAAGAGGAATATTTTTACGATCTTTTACTCCTTTTCGTCGTGGAAAATTAAAATTTTTTTGTTATCATGAGATTATACCAACTCACAGAAAAATATACATATTTATATTTATTTTTGTTCCTAGGTTAATTTGACGAATAGATAATTGGTAATGTAAAGAATAAACGATTTGTTTTTAACAGAATAATTAGAATCATTTTGAGATAATATTTCGCGATTTAATTATTATGAAATTTTCATATAAACTTTATCATAATAATATAATCAATTTATAAAGCTTTATATGATTATATAATAATATATAATTAGAATCTAATATATATATATATATATTTATAATATTAAGTTTGCAATATGTAATTTGCATATTGCATAATATAATGTAGCTATACAATCAAACTTTTGTTTTACTCAATTCCATATACATGCTTATGTGGCAAATATGAAATATTGTATTAGGGGAATAGCACAAGAAAAGAAAAGATAGATTATAAAAAACTGCAAGTAAATAAATTATATGAAAGTTCGTCCATTTTACTTATAACAATCGTCAGATATAATTATATTACGTCAAATCTCTCTCTCTCTCTCTCTTTTTTTTTTTTAAATAAAAAAATGGGATGAAATATTTCTATAAATTTCGACAGCTTTTTAATGAGATACCTAACAGGTACCTTGCAAACTTTCATACACTGCATCATCTAAATCCAATAGGTACGTTTCACATATATACTTCCGAGAGAATAAAATCAATGTTGTTGCAACATGGCTTGACGTAGTAAAATTGTTAACGATTTACTTCGGACATTCATTCATAATGATGAATCACGATATAACACAACGTGAAAATCCGCATTATATGCGTGTCTCTTTAGGAATATGCCTCGTTAGAAATTATATCGAGAGAGAACTATTTTTTTAATATTATAAAGATATTAATATATATTTCGGTGCATTTGATAAAATTATATACATATACTGGATTTTATTATATATCAAAATTTTATTAAAAAAATATTATATATTATAATATTATATTTATACAAAAAAAAATGTGTGTAAGATAATATTATTTATATACATTCAATTATATCATAAAACTTTTTTGTTAGCTTTTTCAAAGAAACAATTATAATTATGTACATATCTTTTTTTCATACACGAATATTTAAAAGAAAATTTATCAAAATTATATCTCCGTATCGAATGACCGATTGTAAATAGTTATTAAAATTTAATCCGCCGTTTGGGAAGCAACACAATGCATTCAATTGAAAACTCAGAAACGGAACAATTAATTACGCTATATTAATCGGGTTTGTTCAATGCGAATTAACGCGAGGAAGAATCCATATTAAGATTTTTTTATTATTACATCTCACGTTCTCGAGCCTAAACATGCAATTAAGCAGATAGCACACAAACAGAGCAAAATTTAATTTACTTCTGTATGCGTCGCAGCAATACGCAGAGTTATTTTGCAGAAATTTACGGATTAATTTACGGACTAATTTATACTTTATGTCGAAACAAGAACTATTTTCTGTAATATCTTTGACACTGCAGGTAAATTATTCAGTGCAGGAAACTAATGAACAGACATATATAAACGAGTATAATATTACTTTGTTTTAGCTTCAATAAGAATTGCATTGAAGGTTAATTTAACTCTTTTCTAATGCGCAATTATTATTTAATTTTATATATATATAGTTACAGTTTACTACTATATATAAATAATATATATTATTTATTATAAGAGATATTGTTATATAGATTTATTATTATAAATAATAATTAATATACGACCTTAATTTTATTAACGCGCAAAGCAAATGTTTTCATCTTCTTTGCTACTTGTGACAGTCTATAATATATGATATCTATCAGTTTTAATATCGTACGTTATTATTTGTTTATCGGTTATTAATCGAAATAATTTAATTAACGATTATATACGAAGATATTTATCTTAATATATATTAATATATTTTTATTATATTGTGCAAACAAGATTTTGAGAAAACTTTTAAAATATATTGAACATATGAACACACAACCCTCTTAATCAGCTTTAGCATATTGTAGACGGTTTAAGGGTAACGTAGGTAATTTTTTCCATGTGTGTGAAGTTGATTTAACGTAATTAAACCTCGCTTCAAACAAAGTCGATCACTTTCAAAATGTTCACATAAGTGGAACGACAAAGGGTGCAACTTTGCCGTCTTTGACCAGTTTTGCGTTTAGCAATTAATTTTCAGCTTTATTACGCTTAAACGAAGACACGTGCGTTCAATGACTTTTTCGTCAATTTAATACTCAAGATTATATTTAAATTAGATAATTCGATGGTTAATTATAATTTTATAGTCAGTTTCTTGTATTTGTGTCATATTTTTACATTTATATACATTCTGGCAATAATATTTATTTTCAGGAAATTACAAAGACATTCTGCTAATTATACGAGTACAAAAAAATACCTGTTAATAAAATAACGATTGGAAGGAAAATTATAATCAAACGTCACAAATTGATAATAATATAAACGATAACAATTAAATTATAACGTATTTAATCATTATTTGAATTTGACAGAGAATTAATAAAATATCTAGATTTGATAATTTGGCTTTAACAATTTCAACGCGATTTTTATCGTGAAATAACAAGGCGTGCTACGTTTCGAGTATCTCGTTGTAAAATGACGAAATTATTCTCTCGTGCAAATTTTATTCATGCTTGAGATACGCAGTTTCGCATATATAAAGTTTTATAATATATCAAATTTTATTTGCACACCGTAGCTTTACCTGGAATACCCTGTGTACATCACACTTTACCATGATTTTGTAATCACGTGATATTATATTACATACATATACGTAGCAATGTAACTGATTCCGAGTGAGATCGTGAACTTTTCGAAAATTCCCATATGACGATGTGGGTGCGTTTCTCGTTTCCGGCTACTTGAAACAATCGATCATCTCGTAATGTTTTTCCCGAACGACATTGCATATTCACCGTAAATTTAGAGATTATTTTAGGACACACACACATATACAACGTATGCACTCAAACACGGTTGCGATTTTGATTTGTGGCCGGCCAGACAGCGACGCGGCATTTTGACACACGTTCACCGTACGATCGCCGGTAATGTCGCCGGGATTTCGGAATATCAAGGCTTCTCGACAGAAAGTCGATAGGATGTCGCTGAAAATTAATGAGCCAATCGTAGGTATGTAACTGGTACTCGCGCTACCGTGGAATAATTAATGATGTGAGCTCGACTCCTCGCGAAACTTTCGACGTCGCAAATTCGCGAAAGGAAGTCACTCCCAATCCCCGCTGACGAGTACATATTCAAATATTTCTCTCATACAAGGTGTATCAATTGATAGAGAACGTGTGAAAGAGGGTATAAGGTACGTTGAATGAATTCGGTGATTTTTTAAACGAGGATACGCGATATATTTGATGAAAGAGACACATTTTCGCGGCGATCAATGGCTTCGAGAAATCATTGCGCAATTCAATTAGATCTCTCTGCGTAATTTACAATTATCACAGACACGAAGGAGAATCGTCAATAATGCCAAATTAATTAATCAATATTATCTCCCTAATATGTAGTGTGATCTGATGGATTAATGAAATCCCGTTTCTATCTCCGACAATGCCTGCGTTTTAGCTATCAGTATGATAAACAATGCCTTCCAATGTGTGCATTTATGTCATTCCTGTTGTAATTAAATATTCCCTAAGAGAACATTTGGTATGTGCATATATGTTGTGACGATTTGTTAAATTATCTACGTTCTTTACCGACTAAACATTAATCCTTAGAAAACTGCGATATTTCTACAATCAAGACGAACGAGCACTATTGATAACCAAAGTATTTCACGCCAAAATATTCTGAGACAGATAACTATTAGATGTCTAGAATATTTTATATATATATATATATATATATATATATATATATACAATCCAAGACACAATAATTCTGTTCGTGTAAAATATGTATCCGTTATAAATAAAAGAGATATGAAAATATAATCTCTTATAGAAAGAGATATTTTTATTATTAGCTTTTCGACGAATTATTTTCGAAAATATTATTATTTATCGAGAATTTTACTCAAGATGTGAAAGAGATTTTGAAAGGGACTTTGGGAGCAAAATAAAAAGCTCTTCAAAGGGATGTTAGTACAAGAGAGAATTTGTGCTAAGCGCGACGTGGGATCGAGCTACGGTGGTGGATTTCTCTCCTCCATTATACGAGCGATAATTCCGGAGGTTCTATACGTTCTACCCAGGTCATCCAAGCCCATCGATATTCGAGGCGCGTCTTGGGCGGCCACAAATATCGACAGGTACGGAGATAACGCGAGCACACACCTCCGCTTCATTGTTCTTTGCGCCGCGCGAGCTTCTAATTACGGCGCCGGGGGTTCGCTCTCGGCGTACCGCTTGATTTGCGCGGTCCACGGACCGATGGTGGCGTTACGTTAATTACACGCGGACAGGTACATGGTTTTGCCGGACACGTCAATGCTTCATTAAGCCGTACCTCGGATCCCTCGGCTGCCGCACGAGCGTATTCCGACGAAGTCCAAGTTTCGTCGGCGATTAACGCCCACCGCACAACCCAACTTGCCAAACTACGTCGTTGCGAAAATATACTTCAGATTCAACGAGCGCGCGTACTAACGCGAATTTTCGCATGTCTGACAATGGTCGAAATCGACAATACGTATCGCGTTTATATACGTATAATTTTACCTTTCCGCGGTAGCAGGCAATTCAATAATTATGGAAAAAAATTTTATTTTATTTTATTTTATAAAAAAATGAATGATCTTATTTTGAAAAATAAATAATCTAATGCGTTTTTCATATCGTAAGCTGAAAGAGTTTAAACATTTTAATATGATAATACGGGGGTATAAGGAGGAAAAAATAATGCAATGAAAAGAGATAATCGTGGAAAATATTAATATTCGTTTCAATAAAAATGCAAATTAGTCTTAAGATTCATTTACAATATATTTTAAAGATATAATCTCAAGATATTTAAAAACATTCACGGAAATAATATCTTAGATTTTCAATATACTTTCGCTCGTGATGATCTAATATTATGCAGTTATTATTATCCGGATTATTTATAGTCGGTAGAATCTTATTTTATCTCGCACCACGCAATATCGCGTAAATTTAACGAAACGGCGGAAGTGCAGCGCACAAAGCACCATTCGCAACACGGAGAACAACGAGTTAATATCATCGGGCTCTGGCACGACGATCTATTTCCCCATTCAGAATTGATATTTCTGAATTATACTCGGCGGCGGGCGAATTATCATTTACGATGTCGTTTTCGCTGTGGCTGTAAACATGGAAATACGACCGTCGTACATATTATACGGACACGCCGGTGCCGTGCACGCACGCACGCACGCACGCACGCACGCACGCTCACCGCATGCGTTCACGCAGGCAGATAACCGCGGACGAACATTCATTGACCTGCGGTCGAAAGTGCATCACGCGCTTCCGTTTCCGCGGCTTTGACCCGAGTTGTTTGCGTTCTTCCTGAATAATATGCGGCTGATATAATCTTTGTCGAGAAACAGACTTCAAAGGATAGATATAAGTAAAGGATTTCGCAATTCGTAAGAATGTAAAGTTCCGAGAATCGGCTGCAGATTAATGGAAGAGAGTAAGAGAGAGCGCATAATTATATTCTTTTATATTTGCGAAAATTGAAGTACACGAGATTATAATTTAAATGATGATAACAGTTTAAAAGATATGTTTTATTTAATTCATATTTTTTTTTAATCGTGACGCTTCAAATTATTTGATCCAGAAATAAGAATAGAAATAGATCAAATTAGTAAACATTTTTTTTTTATTTTTTTTATTTTTTATTTAAAGAAACAACTTAAAAATTTGCCGACAAATTGTTCAAGAAACAACGTTGCAGCTTATAAACAAAACCGTCTTTGTAAAAAGAAAAATGACAGAGAAATAAGAAAAACGATATAAAGAGGATTAAAATCTGACGCTTTGGAATTTTAATCTTTTTCGGGGGGGGGGGGGGGGGGAGGGGGAAAAAAATATCAATAGTTGTGCAATGATCTATACAATTTGTACTTGTATTAATGAGATATTTTATTCTGAGAAAAGAAGAAACAATGATTTTTGGCGATAACTTTTAACTCGTAATATGAAAAATTACGAATTATCTTTTCGGCACAATACGACATTAAAACAGATTTAGATTCATAGTTATTCAAATCATTCGAATAGCTGTGGAAAGCGTGTGCACGCGACTTAATTAGAAATTACAGCTTTTGTGGGCGCTCCGCGCAAGTTAATCCAAGGCAATAATGCAAGGGGCTAATAATACCCTCGCCAGAAACTACTCCGAGTAGTATACAGTTGGCTCGAGCAGCAACACTACTGCATTAAAGGAAAGGAGATAAACTTCCTATAAACGACTGTCTCCTTCTCTCTCTCTCCCTCTTACTCTTTCTTTTTTTAGCTTGCAAAATATTTGCACCAAAAATTTGATGTGCGAATTTATAATGAAAAAGGTACATAAAAATAATGACGAAGTAATAAGATAATAAGATAATTAGATAAATTATTTCTAAAAGTTTTATTCACACGCAGTAAATTTATAATTTAATAATTTAAAGATAGAATTTCAAAGATGATGTAAAGTAAAAAGGCTATTTATCTTATTATAATATAGAAATTATCTGTAGAGAGAGAGGGGGGGGAAGATAAAAAAAGTTTGATATAAGATACGGAAAATATTATAGAAAAAAAGGGGGGAAAAAAAGACGTAAATTATGGCTGCTATACAAAAAAGAAAAAAAAGGTAGACGAAAACTACGGCTATGGTTCTCACGATATATTTTTATACGAAAAATTTAGTGCATGATCTTATAACGAAAAGGAAGTGAGAGAGAGAGAGAGAGAGAGAGAGAGAGAGAGAGAGAGATAAAATTATTATCTTATTATAGTTTAACGATTAACTAAAAGGATTAAAAAAAAAGATTTGATTCAAAGTACGAAGAATGTTGTGATAAAAATATCTTGGCGCACCCCAATGAAAATGAAACATTTTTAATATGTTTCAACAAGCTTGTATGCATTTATGATATGACGCAAAGTACGCGAATGTAGTTAGATATGCATTCGTTAGGCGAACATTGCATTCGGGATGCATCAGTAAATGAGTTCGTTCGACAGAGACAGAGAAGCGATGTAATTGAAGAGACGAACACGGGCGCGATATGCAACGCGGTTTGGATCACCGGACTAAAATACGGACTATAAGAGAACGTGCGCCACCCTCTTCTCTTCTGCGTTCACTTCTCATGATCTCTTTGTCCGATGGTTAGTGCTCCTTTGTTCGATTCGTGTTTTCGGGTCATCCTAGAATTTGCCGCTGAATTGTTGGCACGCCGAGTTTCGGTTCCTGTGCCACACCACGAAACCGGCGGATGCCCACGAAAACCAACGATTTCGTGCAATGCCGTTTGCTCTCTCCTCCCGTTCATCGGTCGTCTCGGTCCAGAAACGCGCGAGATAGAGTTTTAAACCATGGGTCAGCTATGGGAATAGTCGATGGGAATAGTAGATGGCTTTAGTTTGATTGCGGTGTACAACTCCGAAGAATTAATCTTCGGATTAATCTTCTCTCACGTGTTCTTTTTTTCTTTTTAAGTTTTGTGCAACTATATAAGATTTAATATATGTATATGCGAATGTTACACGCAAAAAAATATTGCTCATGTTCGCGAAAATAATAATTGAAAGCACAATAAAACACGAATCATTAATAATAACAAAAAAAAAATAAATAAATAAATAAATAAATCTTAAACCATCATCGAAGCATACTCGAAGCATTGATGAGATAATGCTGGCATGAAATTAATAAAGGAATGAATTTGCATTTCTTTCTTTTATTTCTATTAAGTTATAAATTTATTTGAAAGTTAGAATTGATGATGAAAACTATGACTGATATGAAAACAGATTGAAAAAGTTTTAGAAAAGATAATAATTTTATGTATCGTACATTTATATTTCTTATCAAAAAATAGACCAGTGAGATAAAACAATAAAACAATTTTGATAATTAAGCCCCGTGCATACAGATATTATGTTTCATACACATACAAATTATTCTCTATTAAAAATGTGAAATAATATATATAATAACTTGTATAATAAAAATATATTATCATTATTTTATTTATTAATTATTGATACTCCACAAATATCTTTCTCTTCCTTTCATGATAAAATCGATCAGTTTTATCATTAACTCAGTTTATACAACATCCTATACGTGACAAGTCTCCAATAGAAACGTATCGTTTCAAGATTAATCTGCACGTGTAAATGTATTCAGGCGTACATGGCATTCTGCAAATTGCTCCGCGAAACACGTCTTTCGCGTCGTTACGGGATTTGCGGCTGAATTATAGAGAAGGAGGCTTCTACAGAAGGAGCCGAGGAAAGCCGGCGATATCTGCAAACTGTGAACTGCCGAAAGGCCATTTTATTACAATAGCGCGGAAGCTGTAGGAGAACGAGAATCGTAATCTTTGGATCGTAGAACGACGTGTCACGGCTCGGTGATTGTCGTTAGATGGAAGAGGAACTTTATAAAAACGAGTTCTCTTTTCGTAGAGTTGTCCGATTGAACTCCTACTTTCCCCATTTACTTGAGTACTTCCGCTCTCCCTATCCCTTTTTCCCCTTTTCCCTCGTCTTATACTTCTGCCAGAGAACTTCCTGCCGCATTCCCGCAGATTCTTTTGTCCGGATAAACAACACGTGTAACGCACTTCTTTCATTCTATTACGTGAACGTTCTCTATCGCAAAACATGCAGTTTTAAGTGTTGTTAAATTAAAATTATATTAAATCAGGATATTTTTTTCTTTATAACATAAAATTGCGACATACGCAATTTTCTATTTACTTAAGAAAATATTTCACGGATTCTATTATTTCGAATAAATCTCTACATTTTCATAGAAATAATAATCTCTCGAAATAAGTCTTTGAATAGGCGTTTTAACATATACATTTTTTATATTTATTATATTCTGCGTTTAATCCTTGTCACGCGCAGCGTATGATACATATTTTACCTAAAATATAATTCTTTTTATTCGTATTTTATGCGAGATATATCGATTTGCATTAATGATTTTGATTTTTTTTATCTGTTTAAGCAGGTACCAAAATGGACGCCGAGGCAGCGTTGTTGGAAAATTCGCCGACTTTGTCGACGATCTCGTCGGATTCCACGGATGCAACGTATTCCGGACCCGGCTCGCCCTATTCCCCAGAATCGCCGATCATTGTCACGTCCTCTTATAAAAAAAAGCGTGACAATGAAGTCACGCCTAGACCAACGCCCAGGCATCTATCCAGCAAGCCAAGCTTCCGGATACGACCGCCATACCTCATGATCTGCATAAGCATCATCGAGGTGAGTGAATGATCGATATATGAGCTGCATCAACATCGTTGAAATGAGTGAATGCCGGATGTGATAAATAGTTATGTAATTACGAGATGACATAATAATTAACGATGTAATACAAGACCATCTTGTATCTTTAAATCATTATACTTGACAGTAACAGCTGTTATTTACAAAAATGTCGCGGTACTTTTTCTTTTGCGTTAGGTCGTCTCTCTCACATGCACTTTGTTATTTTTTTACAACGTCTTCATATTCATATTTCTATATTTCTATTCGAACCGACTGCTGTTCTTGCTAGAAAATAAAACTCTCTCATCGGATAGGACGCGAAATATATTACAGACATTCCGGCGGACGTAAGTCGAGCGGAAAAAAATGGTCACGAAGCGTAAGCTTGAGGATTTCTCATTAACAGAACCAACCGTGTCGTGTTGAGTTCTCGAGCGAGAGGACGAAAGGAAAGCGTAATGGGAATCCTTCCCAATTATACGCGTGAATTCACCAGAGAATATCCAAGAACGATACCCCGAGAGATGTCTGACGGTGAAAACTCCAAAAAGTGCGGAATCTCTCCGTGTCTTTTTCGCTCGATAATAATCTCGGAAGCTCCGCGCGCGCTTTATTTTGCATTTCAGCCGGAAAATGAATAAGCAGCGACGGATACGCGCAATAAAAATGCGCGAATTTAAAACCGCAAAGTTATACCGTAATTTCTTACTCGTTTACCACGGAATACGACGAAAGTTAATCACTTAGTTTCATTCTCCCCCCCCTTTCTTTTTTTTTTTAGTCGTTGCCGCGAAACGAGATCAAAGAGAATGTCCATTACAGATGCTTCTTTCAGTCTAAGCTCATTTTGCAAAAAGATATGAAAATTAAGTATATACACGGTGGGCCGAAACGTTCCGGACTCTTTGAGATTTTATAGGAAATTTTATTCTAAACAAAAAGTTTTTTTTAAACATAGGTCGAAAAATGCTTCCTTAAAAAATTAGCGTCCAAAAATTCCTGAGAAATCGCGGTTATTTTATGCATTTTTATAAATATTAGATTATAAAGTATATGTTTTTTTTATCAAAAAGTATGCGTTACGTGTCATTGCGCAATTTAAAACATATCGGAAAATAACTGCGCAATGATACTTAACGATATCGTTAAAAGTTATAGAATAGACCTTTAAATATACTGCACATGTATCATAAATGTAATTTTTAATTTTAATTAGTATTATTCAAACAGTAACATTATAATTTCGGATTTGATGAACAATTAATTCTTCTGTAAAAGCGATAAATTTAATTTCAAAATTAATATCGTACAGATATAAAACGCTGAAATTTCGCTCGAAGTGAAAAGCGAATGTAATTCCGTAAGTGGCATTTGAAAAAGGGAATTCATTTGAAATTAATGATTCTCGGATTACTGAACCAATCCTAAAAAAATTTAAATATTTGAACTTAATTAAAGCTAAAGTCGGTGAGAAACTTGATAAGATAATATTAGTGCATGATTTATGGAAGATATAGGATATAATTGCATTACAAAAAATTTATATACGTATTTTTTTAAACAAGTCTTGATAAATATATCACATAATACGACGCTTCATAAAGTAACATGATAGTTACCATTAATTGAAAACATATATATCAATTTTCGCGCGCGATAATATTAATTCTCAGACATTTGGTTGGGAATATTTATATAATAAAATTAGATGCTATACCAGATTCTCATAATCAGATAATCCTGAATAAAAATTTTTTTTTAACTTGTAGAAATTATAGAAAAGTTGTAGAGAAGAAAACTTGTAGAAACAAAAGTATAAAAACGATATAGACGTACAAATTTTGTTTTATGCCAAAAAGTATTATTAAATCTCTCAAAATTTTAACGATTTGCCATAAAAGAAAATTTAATATGGATTCATAAAAAATAAAATTGTCATTATTAGAATAAAATGTACATACTAGAAAAATTTTTGGATAAAAATATTTTAAGTATTAAATAATTTCTAATTCAATAATTATACATATATGTGTTTGAAATATGTGTTATCTTAACGATAAACAATGATTTTTGAAATGACTCACACAGCGAAGTCTTCTTTATGTATACTTGTATAGATAGAGAAATGAGGTAGAGAGAGAATTAAATTGTACATTTTTTAATTTAATGAAATACTCAGAAAGTAACGATATTCGAGAAAAATTATTAAATAATTTTTTTCTGACTCGCATATATAACAATATTCGAGTCGTGAAATTTTACTCGCGGAAGAATCATTTGCAAACGGATGAACACGTGCGCTAAAGTATGTAAACCTAAAACCGCGGAATTAAAGGCGGCTATTAATTCACAGCCGCAGTCGGTGAATTTCAACTTTAACGCGGCAGTATTGTCTGGTGAAAATTCGCTGCAAGTGGAGGATATAATTTGTAATATACGAGACAGCGTGTGTAAACACACGTTTGAGAATATACGCCGAGGTGCTTTGCACTAAGGGTGGAAACGAAGAGCATCGGCAACGTTTTGCGCGATAAAAAGGAACGAATCGCAATATTTATCGCCTCGACGCGATTCGCCTCCGCGAATCGTTTCTTGAAATTTAAAAGACTTTGCGTCCGAAACGCAGCAGCAAGTGTAGAGCAAATAGATGAAAAATGATAAAGCCATTACATTTCATCTTTAACAGGATTTATAAATAATACGCCTATAAAATTAAATGCCTATGAATAAAAGATTTTATGCGCATTTCGATGTGCATGTGTATAATATAACAGAAAAATTGTAAGATCCTGTATATATATTTAAAATATTTATCTTTTATGGGGAGGGGGGGGGGAAGGTTTAGATGTCTTTTAAATTATAGAGAGAGTTAATGACTTTTATTTTATTTTGGCGCCAAATAATTAAGACACAATCGAAATCTAAGTAATATAATTGTATGATTATATGTAACTATTAGTGTGTAACATAGTTATGTAGAAGAATGATGCTTTCATAAATTTCATACAAGTTCTGTAATGATATGGCGGAACATTAATTGGCGCTTTAAATGCATAGACTTAAAATTAAATTTCTTATACGCGTATATTCCTTATACGAGTCTGCAGAAACTTCTGCTCTTAACATGACAAGAAGACCACCGAGTATTGCTAAAGGAAGATGGCACGAGGAGAATGAAAATGGATAGATGGATGTGATTGTCAATGTGTAATGACCTCGAAGTGAGAAGCAAAATGAGAGAATGTGAACAGTGGATTTCATTTTATAACGTTCTCCAGATCACCGGAAATAAATGTTTAGCGTCACGATTAACACGATAATGTACAGTGGTATGAACGAGGATAGGAATATATTCGGATAATGTTGGGTTTTTGTTAATTTTTAAATAAAAAAAAAAGAAGAAGAAGAAGAAGAAGAAAAACACTCGGAGAAAAATATTTTCTGAAGAAGAAAGAAGGATACAAGGAGGACATAGGAGATATATACGTGGCATTACTACTTAAAATATATATGATGTTAAATACTCAAAATACACATTCAAATAACTAAATTGATATTACTTGAAATATTGAACACACTTACATGTGTGTATATTGCTTATTCCAGGTTTATAACAAGATCAAAGGATGACACGTCTCGAGATTTTTGTCAAAGGAAAAACGCATCGGATAATAATAATAGATCGTATGATCAATTCAGATTGACAATATGATTGTTCTTGCGTAAAAAGAATATATGGGACACGATTTGACGACGAAAATCGTCGGATCGTGAAGCAAGCGCAGGTTTCGCGGTTTCTCGAATTCGATTCCATATGAAACAAAGTCTTTTTTATATTTAACTTTAGGCGACGCGAACGTATTTTTCGCTTTTACGAGAAATATCGAGATTCAACTTGGAACCTCCCTTGTATCCAGCCACTTTATTGCACCCCGAGTAGATGATATCTGAAACTCGTAAAACGAACCTCTGTGATTTGTGTACGACGCTTGCTGTCTGACACGGCGATCATTCCAAACAAGTTATCCAGGTTCAATCAAACTTGTTGGTAAACCGTTGATATTTGTGCGCATTTTCTCTCTCTCTCTCTCTCTCTCTTCAATATTGTAATATGTCGTAGTATTTGAATAAAAGAAATAGTAAAAATAGAGAGTAAAAGATAATTGTAAGCTTTCTTGCATAACTAACATTCTCGTATTTCTTTTATTTTTTTATATCTTGAGAAACTTTTTAATTTTGCAGATAATTAATTGCGTCGAATGTATACAATTATACAAACAATTTTATAAACATTTTATATATTGTATATAATATTTAATATATTTAAAAATATAGATCAATTTATACAATTCTGAATAAATTTAATTTATTTAATATATTTATTTAATATATTTTAGAAATATCATATCAAACTTATGTTATGCTTGGATTAATTAATATCGCAAATAATGCAAAACTATCTTTGAGATACTCTAATCAAATTTCTTTACACGATATATTTCAACGTGCCGCGAATGTCGATATTCGCACCGCGTTACGTGAATACTACGGCAATATTACGTTCTTCTTCTCTCGCACCTTAGGAAAATGAAATTCCTACGTTATAGGGGATACGGACATCTCTATAATTACGAACTTCGATCAGAGTTCCGAGTGCGCTCTACACACATATACACAGATAAATACATGCACATGTCATACAACCAATTATACGGGCTGCTGCAAACATTTGCTTAGAATTCAGAATTAGAACGCCATATTGGACGAAATCACTGACTGTGGCCGCGCCAGGCTGACACGTGGCGCATTTGACAATAACCATCCGGATGTTGTTCGCCCCTCGCTCGAATAATCCTCCTTCATTCTCATTTGCAAGGAAATTTGGAGTGACACAATTGAATCGTCATTGGACAACTGGAATAACGCAGTGGGTTTCAAATAAAAAAATAGTTATCATTAAAATATATTTGAAATAAATAATAAAATAAATAGCTATAATTTTTCTTGAAAATTTTACAATTATATATATTATTTTTAAATATCTATCACATATTTTTCATGTTTATGATAATCATAATCTATAACGTAATTGATAATTTTATCGTGGAAAAATTGTATTATCCTATTTATTTAATAGCGTTAACTATTCCATACCCGCATGGTATATTGGATCTCAAAACATCGTAGATCAAATATTTTAGAGAAAAATATTCAAAATTTTTAAATAAATTTGTTTATTTCAAGCATATTAGCACCACGTTATTTCCTAAAAAATAAAGCGCCATATAAATAGATATTTGAATAACGTGTGTTAGTTTCTAGATTCTTGTATTATTTATTGCTTATAAATAAAATATCATAAAAGCAAATTGTGAATCCCAGAGTTAATAAAATCGGGCACCATAATTTCACATTCACAAACGACAAAATTTTTGATTAACCTTCTTCTACTCTGCCGAATGAATGGGATTAATGGAGGGGACACATTGTCCAATTAAAATATTGTCGCGCGACAGATGTGACGCGGGAAATGATCATCCGCCGCGAGTAAAGCGCTGCTGCGTTTTAAGCGCCCGTGAGACATACTCGGTCCAGAAATGGAGAGCGTAAAAGCGCATTAAGCACGAACGGCGTCGAAATCTAGACGGAAAAGTCGTAAAAACTGGAGTAGCCGAGCACGGAGAGGGATCCAACCGGGCACTCTACCCGAAAGAGCAGGGCACCTGCTGACACGTGTGATTTACCGGCGGGAATGTCCCCGTGAGCGCGTGCACTTTGCGCAATTTCGTCGTGATGCGAGAGAAAAAAAAAAGCGACAATTGTTAAGGTATTATTTCCGGTCACTCCCGCGCGTATATCGTATATATGCAATCGCCGCTCTTTATTACGATTACGATAAATTCCGGATGTAATTGAATGAGCAAGTTATCAAACGTGCTGATAAATTGCACGCCCCGACTACGTCCACGTGACAAATATTTTGCGAGCTGCGCGATTAATATTGAACAGAACACCCGATATCGATGGTGAACATACACATGGGCCGCTTAATAGGCTCGTTGGATCTTCGTAAATCATTTTGATCGATAATGCGATTGATCTGGTATTTTGCTCTGGTATGGCTCAATCGCAAAGTATTATACAATATTATATTATGCGTTATTGTACAGTTTATCACGTATAATAACGGTGATATAGTAATCGATATGAATTTATGATTCTTTGGAGAGTTTATCGTTCAGACAAATTTATTAAATTATAATTCAATATTTAAAAGAGAGGGAGGGTTCATTTTTTATCTATAAGAAAATATTAATTAAGCAAAATTAATTTGTATTGTGTATTTTTTAGAAAATTGCGAATAGTTGGAAATAGTTTAATTATATTAATCAATAATTATATTAATTAATCAGTATTTTTATATATCATTTATAAATAGAGATATAAACTTTATAATCTTTTTTTCTTTATTAAAAAAGAGTATTGATATACTCTTTCTCTAGAAGTATATTATATTCATAGAATTAAATGAAGAGAATATCACACGTCGAATCAAGTTATTTTAGATTTTATGCAACTTGGTTTAATTGAAAGCACAAATTTTTTTTTTCCCCCCCATATTCTTTTCATACTTCTTTTCAAGGTCTTCCGACGATAAAAACGCGTGTAACACGTTTTCTATCTGATATGAGAAAACTAGAGAAGATCACTTTACTTCCTAAAGAATTAAGTTTTGTTACAGAAATATCTGGCGTACCAGCGCTTTTATGGAATCTGAGATAATGTGCTCAATTTATATGCTACTGTATCTTTATTTAGCTTCTAATATACAATAAATCTATTCAAAGCATATATAATGCAATATCTAAAACACAATTTAATATAATATGAATAATACCACAAAACTGTAATTTAAAAATTAAAATTATTTTAGCGATAAAGTGATTATTATTCAATACACTTATAAGTAATATTTAAGACATCGCCAATTACAATTAATTTCATCTCTGGCATCTCTGGCATGTCTAGCTACGGCGGCGTATAATTATTTCCATGTTTTTGAATATTATGTTCTTTCGCCGTATAATGTTCCACGACAGAGGCGAGAAACGCACATTAAACGTGCTTTCACTCGTAACAGATAACCGTCCACTGCCTGGGAGACGAGGCGACGTTACGGAGATGGCTGGTCTATGATCCACGTCAGAGGGTGCAGGGCTGGAGGTTCGCCTCCTACATGCTACTGCACTCGAACGCACTTCACCTCGCACTCAACGTGGTCATTCAGCTGGTCTTGGCTACTCCACTCGAGGTGAGCCAATCAAGTAAATTGCGGGAACGTCGTTCAGCTGACTGATATGGATATAGCGCGTTTAAGGAAAAGAGGAAACCTCTTTTCTCGATTAGACCAGATAACAGTCGCATATTGACAGATAAAATCGTTTTTATCGTATGAAAAATATATATTAGAAGCAGCTAAATATATATATATATATATATATATTTATATACGCGCAAGTATATTTTTAGAAGATTTAAAAAAAAATATGTTAATCGACATTGTGTTACATAATGGCATTCACTCGGATATAGTTGTACGATTACGATAAGGATAATATTTTATTTTATGAATGAACCTTTTGAAAGCCAAACTGATCAATTATACTTTTTATAAATTTTCTTATTAGGTATTTCAGAATATTAAAAATTAAGAAATTTACAAAAAATGGAATAGATTAGTTTGGCTTCTGAAAAGTTTATATCTATCTTTTACTCTTATCAATACAAATATTGATGAAATATTAATTAATTTTATGAAAAATTGTTTTGATAAATTAAACATATATATATATATATATATATATATATTATTATGTTTTATGTTGTTAGTTAATGCGCATCACAATCTGTTACATATAAATAAAATTGTCAAATAAAATTTCTGTTATTTTATTGCGTCTGAAAATATATTTTTGCCATCAATTCAACAACAAATTATTCTTATGACAATTAAATAACCGAGATTGTCATAATTTCGCACGCTTGTAAATGGACAAGAGGGTGTAAATACAAGCAAATAAAGGACGTGAAAAACTCATGATTGCAGGTAGAGCAAGGACGAATAGGGGTAGCGACAATCTATTTGGGCGGCGGAGTTTGCGGTGCTTTGGGAGCCTCGCTTCTGCAACCCAGTCTTTACTTGGTCGGCGCTTCGGCAGGCGTTTATGCACTGCTCACGAGTCATCTTGCTCACCTTTACCTGGTAAACGCGACAAAAAGTTTCTCAATTTCTAAGAACGCGAATCTCAACTGACATAAACCGTCCGTCAACGACTTTGCCCGCTAAAAGCCCGCGCAACGTTAAAATCCATGCACCCACGGTATAAAGAAAAGAAAAAATGACAAAAGATGCTACATTAAAAAGCGTTGTTTAGCACAGCCAGAAAAAGCCAGTTTTCGCTTGAGATATTCTCGTGAATCTTATTTAATAGTAGCGAATTGTGAAAAATGTGTATAATAAAAATTTTTGATAAAATATCTACACGTACATAAGATCATGATTTTCGATTATATTAAGTGTTTCAAGAAAACATTGGAATTATCTATTCTTTTAAGAGAATTTAATAAGAATTTAATAAATATTTAACATCTTTCTTTTATTCAAATTTATTAGACATTGAAATATATTTCTTTTAATATTAGATTAAATAGTACATCAGTATTTTTAAATATTACTGTTTTTTTTTTTTTTTTTTTTTTTTTAATGAGCTTTGGGGTGCGTAACGTGTTCGAAAGTGACGGTGCGACATACTGCTCCACGTAATTATCTGAAATGAAAAAACTCGGTCTTTATCAAATAGGATACTTTTGGGATACTAAACCTGAATAAAATAGAAAAAAAATTAATATTAAATAATTTTCTGATTTTTAAGAAATTTCAACAAAATTAAATGATCTGATTTTTAAATGACAATACTTTGTTAATTTTGAACTTTTTTTTAATGAAATTAAGTTTAATGTCTCAAAAAGATCCTACGGTATAAAATTAGCCCGAGTTTTTTTATTTCAGACAATTACACGAAGAGTAGCATATCATATTATCGTAACATACTATGCTTATTAAACAAAAAGAAAAGCTAAATATCCAAGATTTAAAAACACTAATATACTATATAAACACCAATAAAAACGTATGTAAAACGTTATGTAATCCGTAAGGATCATGAATTTGTCTAAAAATCACGAATACTGCTAAAATAAGATTGGGCCCTAAAGCAAGAGCCGATAGTGTGGCAACCTTTTGTTTCTCGTTCGTTTCAGTGTCACGGCGAGCTGCGATATGCCGGTTGGCGTCTCGGCGCCGTGTTGCTGTTAGCCGGCGCGGACGTCGCGTCTCTGCCCATCCCGGCGTTGCTCGGATGCGGCCGGGTCGGCTGGGCGGCACATGTCGCAGGCGCTCTGGCGGGTCCGCTTCTGGGTCTGGCCGTGTTCCCGAACCAGAGTAAGAAGGACGCCCGCGGCCGCAGATTCGTGCGATACGCGCGATTGCTGTCCGCCGTGAGCGTGATGCTGCTGATCGTCGGCGCCGTCCTTGGCAACGTCTACCTGATCGCTCTGCCGCAGCTGAGGAAGCCGTCCTGACAGAGGATCGAGATGCTCGTCAAGCTCTGCAGACGGTCCTTTCTGATCGTCAAGATTCGAGAGGCCGCGGAAAGTGTGTTCGAGTAGAGGCTCGTGTGTGGGTCGGAAGAAGAACAGATAACGCGGGAAGCGAAACGCGGACTCGTATCTTGGGATCTGAGCATCGATCTGCCAGGTGAATCTTTTCGCTTTCGAATCACGCAGGGATCTCGCGCGATCAAATCTCGTCGTCTATTACGGAAAAACGCGATCGCGATTTCGACAAACGCGCGTGAAAGTTTTTACTCCGGAAGGGAATCGTATGATCGATACGCCAAGATGCTTGTAAAGAAACTTGAAAATTCTCGCTCAGTAAGTCGATAGGAGAGCAAATACCAAAGATCGACAATTCGTCGAACTCGTTCATGCTGCCAATAGAATCTCTAAACTCTCCGAGAGTCGTTCGAATGAAATGTGCGGTAGAATGATAGGAATACTTTAAAGTGAATATAAATTGTGACTCTCTTCGTGTCTGATACTTTGACAAATTTGATATTACAGACATTACGAAGGTAAACGTCGCGACTTTTTTATGGACAGATAAGAGAAGATATAACTGCCGATTACAACTTTTTAATAGGATCGAATTGCACATGATTAATATTTAACGATACAATTCATAATGACTTCTCGTTATGTCAATCTCGCCGCATTGGCGAATAAAGAGACTATGAAAGTGTGACGTGTGTATATAATAAAAACGAGAAAAATTATAATACACAATTTAAGGTGGCTGAAACGATTTGTATTGACGGCGCACGCAGGTAAGTGATCCAGCGACGAGAACGAATGAAATTTTATTAATAGAATGTGAAAAGTAAATTTATTTAAATAAAAATAAGGAAACAGACGGAATATTGTTATAGCTCGCGTGATAAGAATCACGATTTCGAGTATGTTAACGTTAGTACATCGCTAACAATGTTGAGACGACAATGGAATACTTTAATTCTTTCTATTATTCATATTAACGATTTAGCGTATACGAGATATGTAAGAAGGTGTATAAAAAAAATAAAGCCATCACAATATTATTAACGTAAACGTGTTATGATATAACGAAGATTTTAATAATGGCAAGATAAATGTATCGATCGTTAATAAAGCAAAGTTTAACAACATGCGACTGACTTCGAAGCGAAACTACGTCAATTTTAAACCAACTAATTTCGCTATTGTAGAGATATGACATCGTAATCTTGAATTATCTTTTGACGTTATCAGCTAATGTAGAACGAGAGAGGGTAACGGGATGTGCAAAATAAATTTCTTCACATTAACCCACAGTCCTGCCATATTTCCCGATAGATGTCCAACAGCGAGAGCCAATCTCTTTTATAACGATAACCATAAAGTAAAGATAATCGCGTTTCTATCTACGAAGCTGTAAAACTTGCAGAATATTTCTAGCAGCGTAGTGTCTTTGTAATCGCGATGTGCAGCGGTCGTTAAGAGTTCGTGTGTGTTCAGATTCAGAAACGTTCATCAATTTTCGACACCCCGTGCTGTTTCTCTCCGCTTAAATTTAACGATTAACGCATCGTACCGAAAGCGATAATAATAGATATCATCGTTACAGCTTGAACTAATACACCGCTCGATTAAACTCGCGCTTGTCAGAATTTTTTAACAAACAAATCAACGAAAGTGAGGAACCTGCGATGACGCGTCGTGTCTCGTTTCTTTCGACATAAAAATCATATTTAAGCGATCTAATCTATTATTTTTATTCGAAGTACTTGATTTTTAATCGAATATAATTTCTAATGCGTGTAGTGTCACACATTTTTAAAGAGATTTCGTTCATATATTTCGGATATTACTAGAACAATTTTTATTGCGCGCGCTATTAAAGAGATTTATTGGTGCCGAAATGAATCATGGCGTGTAATACACGCAAGCATGTAATGATATAGAATAAAAAGAATCATATATGTGCGCGGAGAAAAATAACGTGTTCTCCTTCAGGCAATTAGTAGTATACCTACTTATTTATCAATGTTACGAGGCAAACTGGCTGTGATTATGTTAGTGTTATCGTCGACACAATTACATTATGGTACCATGTAAATAGAAATTATTAAATATATGATTACGTATACGTACATACATACACACACACACACAATAGTATTGTGATTCGCCGCGAGTACATGTAATGAGCCTCCCTCTCTCTCTCTCTCTCCCTCCCCCCCCTCCCCTCTTCTCCCCCGTTATTTCCACTGTATGTCAAAACAACCGATTGCCTGCAATAAAGTCGAGTGAATCGTATGATGTTTCATAATACAAACTGATACGACCTCCATCGAAATATTCTCCTCTCTCTGTGTTCGCATTATTAAAACTGTTCCCATTCAATATCCGCCATTATTATTCCGTTTAATTTCGAAAGCATGATGTTTCAAAGATTAAAGTTAATTAGGTTGACAATTATTTTGCGTTAATTACGATTAAACAGCACATCGCCCCTTTTAACAGAGATATTCATCTTCCTAGGCAATTTCCGATGTGTATACTGATTACATATTTTAATAATGTAATTGTTACTCAATATTATACACGCGCGTTTTCTATATTAAAATAATATCTTCATAAAACTTATTTCTTTCAAAAATATTATATTTTTTTTTTTTCAAAACCAAAGTGAAACTATGTGCTATATATATATATATATATATATATATACACTCTCTATGAAATAAATAAGAATGAAAAGAAGAGAATAAGAAACAGAAAATTAAAGTGGGATGATATAAAAGTTTATTACAACGGGTTATATATGTATATAGTACAAGAGCCTCTATGCGGCATTCAAAATGGAGTCTGTTAATTTTAAAATTGATTTAAGTAAATAATATATTATGGATAAATATAACGCGCTATCTGTTTTTCTTCAAGAAGAGCGAAAGATTTTATTATTTGATAAAGTATGTGATAAAATTTTTTACGCTCTTGTTCAAAACGAATATATAAGGATAATATAAGAAAATCGCGAATTTTCTCTTCGAAAGGCTTCGTGAAGGCTTGCAAAAATATGTCGCGACACACATATAAAAGAGAAGAAAACTCTCGAAATATTTAATAAACGCAACGTTTTATATAAATTACAACACACAAAGCATTCCTTATACGACTCTCGATATAATATAATAGTTGCAACAGAATACGAAATTTAATGTGTGCTTGCGTTTCATAACGTCTATTATTATTTTTAACGTACTTCTCTCTCTCTCTCTCTCTCTCTCTCTTTATCTATGGCGCCGATTCAACAAATAAAACTAAAAATAATGCATATAACATTAATCAAGTCGACGTATATTTATATATGTATATATAATAGACATTAATATAATTGTTGAATCGGTGTTGCTATTGAGATCGTTATCATAACTTAAAAACTAACATAAGTATTATCTCTTATATTGTTATTCATGTTCACATTTACAGAAGATTGGCAAAATTCTCCATAAGTTAGCTCTTCTAATATCAAATAACATTTTTACTTAGGCTTGAATATTGATTTGTGTTGAAAGGGAAAAGGAAAGATTATTTGATTCGAAGTAGATTCGCAACCTCGTGCAAATTCATTTCTCTTTTGTCAACATTTTAATCTGTTATATAAATGTTTACAAAAATTAATCAATAGCTAGTGTACAATAGTACACGTCACAAATCTCATTAGTCTACAAAAGATATGTAGTAATTTAGCGAGATAATTTGAATATTGCAAGAGCGTCTCCGCGTCTCAAATGATTATTTTCCCTTCTCCCCATCCCGCCGTAATATTCCACAACCGGGTATCTTTTGCATTCGGTTTAGTGAGATAAATTACAAAGATAAATCAAAACGACACCCCGCTTCCTTGTCGTCTCTCTCGACTCGCGATATAGACGAATAATTCCCATTAAAGAGGAAAGGCGGTCGGGGCGGGCGAATACCGCGCTAACTTCCGCCTTCATCCACTTATTCTTCGAGGCACGGAAGAACTATTCTTTACAATTACATCCTGTGATCGATCCGGTCAGAACGTGGATTCTCCTAAGGCTCGCGTTTATGACCGTCGGGCGACATCCCCGGAATAATGTTCGCCGATACAAGGGAGAGAAAACGACAGATACGAGGGAAATTAGAAAGAAGAATCTGAGAATCTTGGGATAAGACGATGATCGCGGTGAACTACGAGCCGGATTACCGGTGATACCTCTAATCGAGGGAAGGATCGATTATGTGCGCGGAGAAGAAGACGAAGGAAAATCACAAATTGATATTAATCAATTGATAAAAAACCGCGATTATTAAAGGAAACGTATTCTCTACTTTCGAGTGTAATATCCAAGTTTTATTACTATCTCCCGAGAAGAGTGCTATGTGCGTATTAAAACTTTGAAAGCTCACTAAATCTCTCGCGCAATATTATACTTTTATTCTCTTTTAAACTTTGCTTCAAATTACCTATATAATTCACAACAGAATTAATACACAAAATAGATTTGAAAAAAGTAAAATATATATGCATACGAAAAATATATATCCGGAGTTACATTAAGAGATATGCAACATATAAAATTCTATCTTTATCAATAGAATTGTTGATGATTCGAAATAGGTTTTATGTCGGAACGCAAACTATTCCTCGTTAAATATATCTTTGAAAAATATTTTATCCCCGAAGAAAATTATACCCTTCCATTAACAATTTCGGATCCGATGCTTGAGCTTCATTAGTTTCTATACGTAAACTCGCCTGTGCACATTCGAGACGAAAACTCGGGGACTACGAAGATTACGGAGACTACATAATGATCCGACCAACGCGATACAAATACGAGCGTAGATATTACATTCGGTTAGAGTAGTAATCTGACCACGAACGTCGGTGTCTCGTTATCGAGGGTCATCGAGACCGAGTATATCGGTTCTACCTGGATAATTACGTGGTCCAAGTTGTCCGAAGTTTTGGGCGAAGATTCATCGCACTGTCAGAATGTCTTGGCGGAAGATACAACGGTGAGCAGTCTTGATAGTTTCAGATATTCGTGCTTTCGGACAGTATCTCTAATTATACCGATAGTAAATTATATCAAATTCTACGATTGCAGTAAAGATATCAAAAATTGCGGGAGAGAAACCGCGAGAAAAATTTTTATCAACTACCTTTCTCCAGCAAATTTCATAAACGTAAGATATAAAAATAAATATTGCAATGATTTTTTGTCAACCCGTGTTTCTAAGGCCATTGATTTCATCTAACAAGATTTATCGTGATAGATTTTTTAGACATTAATATTTTTGAACTTAAAAAATTTTTTTTGTAAATATCTATTATATAAAATTATTTATATTTAAATATCGTTTCTCTCTTTCGAAATCTTAATATAATTATCTATAAAGATTACATTTTTTACACACACACGTACGTATACAATTAGAATATCTCAGATTATTTTAATCCCAAAAATGTATTGTGGATTTTTCATTATTGTCGTAAACTTTATAGATTTCAACGAAAAAAAACAAAATTTAAAAGACGGAACTATTGTCCGCACTAAATCATAAAATAGCTTTTTTATTCTTTCTCGGAAATATCCCACGCAATATATATGCACTTTCAATCTTTTCCACAGAACAGTCTTATTTCATTCTCGAATATTCGCGAGATGTTTTCTTACGATAATGTTAAATCGGTATTTGACGCACGAAAGAAATCGGTGTCCGATCAACATTCTAACTGTTTGCACTGGACACCAATTTCCGTGCACCTGCACTCCATGCAGGAACTCGAGAGCTCCGTGATGATTCTACCGACCCGATACATTCGGCCGTATATATTGCAACCCGCCAGCTTCAGCAAACTGCCCACGGACATTGGTATCTCGTTGTCGAGGACTTTCGAGGACGTCTCGACGGTTTCCGTCTCTTCGGTTAACCTCTCCGCACTCGTCGATGAAGCGACAAGAGTCTCCTCCTGATCCTCTCGTTCACCATCCACGGAGGAAACATGTGGCGTCTTCGTGGTTTCGAGCAGCTTGTTGCTAGAACTGCTATTTGAGGAGAATAGCAACTCAAGGATACTGTCCAATGAAAAGATAGTGTCCTCGGTGGTCCTCTCGTCTTCGTTCAGCGTATTACCCGATTCGGTATGATTGTCGTACTTCGTGGTACGATTGTTCATTTTGCTGGTGAAGTTTCTATCGTCGACGTTGGTTACGTTTTGTTTCACGAGCTTCTGCTCCGTGATGTTACTCCGACGGAAATCGTTCTTCGAATCGTTGCTCGTGCGATTTAACTTGGTCAAGCGCGTTCCATCGTAGCTGAAGACTCCTGCTACGGGATTTTCGACGGGCTTACGATCCATGATGTGATTCTTGGAATCGTACGTTAACGAGACGATATCCATTGAAGGTACTTCACGATTCGCTCCGTACTTCGTTTTCGACAAGAAAGAGGAATCGACCGTTTCCTCCCTGTAATCGAAGAACGGCCGTATGAGCGACACTTGCTCCGTAAAGTCAAAGTTCGGCGAGGGTTGCAATCGATCCGCCGAGTTCTGGACCGACGCCGTCATAGACGTCGGCCTGGGCGTTGTGATGCCGCGTTCAACCAGATAGGGGATCATGTCTTCGATTAGGGAAGGTAAGTCTGGGGCTGGCTCGGTCTTGATGACGTCGCGAAAGGGATCCGGAGACACTGTAGACTGTCGTTGAGAAGGCGCCGTGGCATCGGCACGATCGAGCACCACCGTTGGCGATTCGCCGTCTTCAACTGTGACAGTGGATAAAGTATATCATAAAAAAATACGAAGAGAAGATATATATTTCAAATCTATATTCTTGAAAAGAAAAATTATTCTCGTGATTCGTGTATAATGCAAATTTTTAAACAAGACTTAATAAGTTACGACAACTTAATACACACATTCTATCTCCTGTGTAATATATTTGAAAAGTATGATCATCATTAACGTTTCGTTAAAGAGAATTATTATTTATATATTTATAAGAGAATATCTTGTTGATAAATTAATAACTTATATCTAGTTCACACGCGCGTAATAATTAACTTATACGAGAGTTCATATATCAAAATCGATTATTTTATAACAATAGAAAAGAAGAATAATGAAATATATACCGCAAATAATTTTTCCGCAACACGTCTTCTCGGACTTGATCCTATGACAACTAATTTTCAATGGGGGACATTTCTCTGAGGAACATACAATTTCCCCGTAATAACACATGCAAATTACGCAGAGAGCAGTCCGTGGCAAGATCTCACCGTGACGGTATTCCATAGTTTCGAAATGACATTCACTAGACAAGTCTGATCAGGCAAAACATGTCAATTAGGGATATAAAGCACTGCTGTAAAAATTTGATAGATTAATAAAAAATATCGTATATATACCGTGGTTTTTTCGATACGGCTTCGTAATCTGAGCTGGAACCACCGTAACTCCAGTACCAATTTCAAGATTTAAGTCTGTGGAGCGATAGGGAACATCGAAATACGGCGGCTCTCTAGGCACAAAACCACCTACATAAACGAAGTTCTATTACTCTTTGAGATTTATAAAGACGCGCGATTAATCTTAAAACAGCAAATCAATGGCTACAGCATCCTACTTTTTTCCAAATATAACACAGAACATAGTTTAATCAAAAATAAATAAATCTCCTAGAAAAGCAAGGGAATAGATATATGAAAGCAATGTAGATTTTTTGAATTTATTTTCTAATATCCATATATCTAGTTCTCTCTTTTACAATCTCTCACTCTTATTATAACTCGTATATTTACTCTTATTACACTCTTATATTTTTGCGTTCTCCTCATTCATTTGAGATTTCATGTAAAAAAATCATAAAATACCTTCGGTCTCTACCGGTGGGCTAAATCGGTTCTCCTGGGCGATATCGTAAAAACCGGAAGTGTCGGTCGGTCGTAACTCAGGGGACACCACTACTGAACCAGGCGGATATCCAGTCACAGGCGAAGGTACGTCCTTGCTTTTCACTAATGCATCTGCCGCCACGAAGGGTATTATCCTACAATAGCGATATTTAATTTTCTATTAAAGTGATAGAAACAATCTCTGAAATAATTTTAATTATATTTTGGAATTATTGTCACGAGGAGAAGTTAAGAGGAAAATAATAGATTTATAGTAAGAAAGTAATCAGTTTTCTTTAAAGATCTATCAGTTATTTTTCGTATTAAAATCGTTTGCGTAAAAATGTGACACAAATAAATTTTAAAAACTGTTAGAGATGCGAACACCGGGTTGGCGTTGTATATTTTCTGCCGTTGAAGCGGTAACCGCTATAAATCGGTATCAATTAGTTGTTTTCAATTTAATTAAATGGCAATATTCTCCGGCCAAAAAAACTCAAAAAAAGCAGTTCCATTATAAGCGTGAAAAATTGATTGCGCATCACGCTGATTAATAAAAAAATAAAATAAAATAAAATAAAACACTATCGATTACATCGACCTGCCGATATTTCCATGTATTCTAAAAGTATATCACAATTATGAAACTCATTAAAAAAAAAAAAAAAAAACGTTCTTCCTTCGCGCCGCTCGCACGTGTTCGCGGAAGTCCTGATGTCAAATGACGAACGGGATAGAGAGTGAATGATGGATCGAGATGTGATAACAATCTCACCTGACGTTTGGCAATGATGGCGGCAAAGTCTGCTCGCTGTAGTCGTAATCATAATCCTCGCCCTTTTCTCGATGAGTGATGTTCAGAATGGCCTCAACGTCCGGCGGGATGGATCTAATTGGATTTATCGTGACACCTTGTATATGACTCACCGAGACATTCGTCTTGACTGTCACGTTCATCACGAGGATGTCGTCTGGCATGAGTATCGTCGACGATGGACTGTTGACGGGTCTCTTATCAACGGCCTCCGTTCTCTACGCCATAGGTGCTTAATCGTAACAAATTTACTTGCCCTCTCTTCGCAAAAATATTTCAAGATAATCTCGTGAAAATATTTGGACATAATTTACAACATTTAATCTAAAAATCATATAAATATTCGCCATAAATCTATATCTATAAAATAATTCGAGCTTATAAAAATCTCTGATTTTTTTTTTACTTGACTTTAAGAAAAATATCTCATTGGTATGCATTATTTTTTTATGAAAATTTCAATCATTACTTCTCCCCCCTCATCGTTACCTTAGCGAGCGAAGTGTTCTTGGATAATTTCTCGTCCGGTATAAGCGCATTCCCTACATCCGTGGAAATCGCGGAGGGATGCGTCGTAGCTTTGTTTTTCTCAATTATATCCACCTTTTCCCCCATCTTCGTCCCCGCCTTGGTAGTCTTGTCCTCGTTCCGCTCCTCGTTTTCTCTCGCGTTTTTATTTTCATTCCCGTCGGTACCTTCGTTTTCATCGTTTCCATTATCGAGCGATAATTCCGTCGCCCATTCCGGTGATGAGATCGTCGAGCCATCCGTGCTGGATGGATCCTCCGTTGACGCGATCGTAGAATCCGTAAACGTGTTCGTAGAACACGTCGTGCAGGAATCAGTGACAGAATCAGCGTCTTTAGTGGATGCCAGCGTCGACTCGAATGCTGTTGTTGATTCAATGTTACTCGATAACTGTCGAATGAGTACAAAATAATAATTAATGCATAAATTGATTTATTATATATCGGATTTGTCGGAAAAAAGAAACAGTATGTTAAAATATTAAAAATTGAAAATTTTTGTTATGTGAATTATATACATCATGAGATTGAAACCTCGTTTGTCGAAGTCGCCGTGGTTGTCACTTCCAAGGTCGATTTGTATTCCATCGTCCCTATCAAGATTTCATTGTCCATCATGTCGGTCTCCATGGTTGAGGGCCAAGCAGTAGAATAAGTGGTGACTAACGAGTCCTCCTCGAGATCGATCGTACTAGTGCTAATTCCTTCATCCACCACTCTGTGACCTCGTCCTTCGACGGGCAGACTCGTGGATTGATCAATCGCAGGCTAAATAATTAATAATAATAGAATTCGTATTTTAATTAAAATTATTTAATTTTATTAAAATTATTTTATAGAAAGAGAGAGAGAGAGAGAGAGATTTTTTATAAAATTTTATTTACGCTGGCTTCAAACCTTTTCCTCGATTGTCAATCGATTGAATCAATTTAACGATCCTGCTTAGCTCGCGTTAAATATCAGAACTCAATTTCCATTACATGTAAAATCCAATTTTTTGACAACGGACAATTATATAGAAATCGATGACAATATGAACGTCATAAATTGTTAAAAAGCACGAATTTTATGCCACAAACGTGCAAATTAAATAATGCAGAATTTTAATAAATTGCAAAATTTAATAAATTAAACACGTGTATAAAATTTTTTATTGTTTATGAGATACAATTCTTAACAAATTTATTACATATTACATAGCATTATAATAATAGACTTTGTAATTCCTAGATAAGAATTGTCAGATCTCGTCATGTTCTTTAAGATTAACACGCGATTGACGTACCCGCATATTCAAGAATTGCGACGAACCTCATCGGGATCCGCCGCAGTCGTCTCCATTGTCTGAGTAGATTCCCGTGTATCTCGCGAGATTCAAATTCTCCTACATAAATGGCATTCTGTACTAACGACGCTACACCCATTAATAATAACGCAACACGTCCATAATAGATACATCGTCTCCTAATCGACAACTCGTATCGCGTTACGTGATCCAATAAGGTATGCCTCGTTCCCAAATTCCTAAACTAAGTCGAATGTCTAACGCGTTTATAACCAATGTTTCGGGTAGATTTCATTGATTAAATTCCGCCGACTACATAAATCACCGCCCCTTAACTTCGATCCCCCGCGAGTTTGTTCCTACTATTTGGTAACTTTGGGATTTGGAGAATAGCATATAAACTTATTTAGAATAGTTAGTTACAATTAATTAGTTTTATAGTTCGAGATAGGGAGAAAGATGATAATTTAGATAATTTACAACATAAAGCGTAAGAAAACATAAAAACGTACGAAAAAGTTGGTCTCCTTGCGAAATTTGGCGTAGTCCTTGCTGATAAAGGCGTAGGATGCGTAGTTTTGGGTGGCCTTTACTTCGATGTTGCCGCCTTGAATGTATAAATCTCTCAGTTTCTTACTCAAAATAGAACATTTGAATCGTAAAATCATGCTTATAAAATCAAGATAGAGAATGCTATTTTTTTAAGAAAAGATAGATCCCGCTTGTGTTTTCCTTATCGAAACAGTCGGAATTTCTCTAGTCGGAGAAAAATCACAAACATCGTATCGTATCAAAAATATGCTTGTAAATTTAAAGAAAAATCTGTTGTCTCTGCTATTATTTTTTCTTTATTATTACATACGTAACTATAAAAATATACGGGCATTAAATATAAGAAATCAAGTAATAGAGAATCGATATATATTATATACAAATAAATATTGTACATCGGTCAAAATAATAAGGTCTGAATGAGTGAAATGTTTGAAAAGAACTGCTCGTGTAATTACGTATAAATATAGCTATAAAAAATAATATAAAATCAAATTTTTTAACGTAATGAATTTTTTTAAACGCGACGCGGCAGATTTGTTAACGGCAGTGTGTGAAACGTGCTTTTAAGTTATATGTGGCCAATTTTATTCGATAGATGTATGTTTCTATTTGCCGCGACATTAATATCGATGGCTATCACATTCGCGGAGACGCCATATTGACTATCTCGAATAAACGCTCTCTCGTGCGGAAATTAAATCCCATTTTAATTCGCAGATGTTTCTCGCTTCCAAGGATCGACGCGTTTGATTCGCTTACGCTCGTGGAAAACCCAACAAAATATTTTATTTTCCTTTCGCGAACGACGAGATATCCGGTGAAATATTTTTAAATACGGAGACGAAACGCTCTGTTTGTTGACAGCAACGTTCGTTATTCTCTCGCAACGGCATCGAATAAATATTTTCGCTTTCCGTAAAATATTTTTAAATTTAATCGAGCGAGACTCCGATCCTTCGCGTTAATTACGACTGGCTTCCGTTACTACCACGCGGGATGTTGAAAACTGTGTGCGTGTTTCGAAAATAAAGAGATAAAGAAAAACATTTCAATTTCTCGTTAGATAAATTAAAAGACTGATCTTACATATAATTAACAAAAAGTTTTTTATGCAGAATTTTAACGGAAAATAGGGAATTGAAAGAACTAAAATTCGCAGAAATTTAAATCTGTGTAACAAAGATATATATTTTTATAAAAACTTCTTTTCAAAATATTTTTTAATTACAATATTACTGTATATATATATATATATTTGTCACGTTCTTTTATTTATTCCAACATATTTTTTAAGGAAAAAGATTTATCGGAATATTATTCGAAATAATATTATTTATACGATGCATTAATAGTCCCGTATTTTTCGCGCTATTTTCGCTAATTTCGCTATTAATCGCCCTTTTTTATATTTCAATATTGAATAGCATTTTTAAAAAATAAAATGGAAGGAGGATTCTTGGGAAGATATTCCCAAGAATTTCGCGATTAATTTAGCGGAAAAGACAATCCGGTCGTGTGAATTGTGCATGAATGCACCGGATATGCCGCGTACGCTCAGCAGGCTCGATGCAACGAAAACTTTTGCGTGTACTTACTGCAGTTATAGGTGGACGGGCAGCATTGTCCTTCCCGCACGATCGGGCTGCAGCCTTGAAGTGGTGGCGCGCACGCAAGCGGAACGCACCGTATGGCGCCCATCGCGCAGAAACAATTGTCGCATGCGGCCTTCCACTCGATGTCGCGGACCATCTCGCCCTCGGCGTAAACGCGATCGCCCACGCGACATCCTGGATGAACGTCCGAACCGTGAGAACGCGAAAATCTGGCCCCCGCAGACGGCGCGATTCCGTTCTCGACTTATCTCCGCCCGCGCGTATATCCGGATATTAAAGGAGCATGTCCCTCTAATATCGACATATCTCCCGAATGTACATACGGATTTTTAGAGATCTTATGGTACAAGAAAAGGGAGGGAATTTTGTATATTTTACCGGAATGCGCATAAAATTGTAAAATAATCTTATAAAATCGTAATCATAATTATTATAAAATCTAATTTTTTAATTTCGATTTCAATTCTTCGCACATATTTCTATATTTTTTGGATATTTTATTTCAATAAAATTATATTCCTGTGATAATAACTTTGCTCTTTCGATGGTATCGTCCTATTAGCCCGTAATAGCCTCCTTCTGACAAGCAAATGAGACGATCTCGAGGATATTTGCTCGTCCCGGGAGAAATTAACGAGCGCTTGTATACGGTTCGAAATATTTATTTACCGACTTTTCATTGTCAGTCGCGTCAGAGGCTCGCAATCGCCCATTTGACGGGGATGGTTTCCCGTGTGCTCGTTTAAAATTAAGCCCGTTCCCGAATGTCCCGGCAGCCAGTGACAGCCGTCGCGTTGTAGCGGCCGAGATTTTAAGCCCGGCTTAAATTTAAGCGGCCACGTAGAAAGCGGGCGTTAAATGAACCTCGACAATCTCGGCAATTCGAAGCGGCGCAGCTTGCAGCTTCCGTTCCGGAGCAAAGAGTATCGGGCGCCATCCTCTTTATCGCGTTATACACGTTCCTTCACGGATGTCGGATCTCTTAACGAGAGAATCCAGGACCCCGTCGCGTCGCGGTGTACAAAACGTGTTTTAAAGTCGCGCACCCGGACCGCAAATATCGATAGAGAAATTGAGAAAAACGACGAGGCGTTTACAGTTTTCAAGCGAGTTATGAGCGAACTAAGAGAATTAAAAAATAAGAAACTTTTAATCCCCCTAGTTAGTCCCTCTAGTGAATTTTACTTTAACGGAAAATTTTAATACGAGGCTCGTTAGCGCCCTGTTTGTTGATAGAGATTAAACACTTGCGGTAAGAGATCGATATTTCGAATTTATAAAAAAAAATCTCTAATTGCATAGTTCTTAATTAAAATATATCTATAAGAATATCTTCTAATTTCTTGATTTCAAAAAATTAACACCGCGTTTAATTTAAATAATACACATTATTATAGTATTGTTATAGTATTTCCTTAAAACTTATAGTTTAAACCATACCGATGAGACTACCGAGCATTAAATGAACCGCGTCGGTTATCCGGAGGTAGAATCCTTGTGTCGTGAGGTGATATAACGTTAGCGGTAACTCTTCGTTATTAACTTACACATTTCATCACAACTTTCGAGAGCGCGCTTCGGCGGAAAGCTTTAGTCGCACGGCGGTGAATTTCGGAATAATCCCTAATAGCCCGATTTTCTTGAAGTTTTCTATTCCCGGGGGCGAACTTTGATAAGTTATCCGCTCGTACACACAATGCCAATATATGTAGAACAATCTCTGTTTGCTCGCGCTGCATCGCATTTATCATATTAAGCTATCTCTACTAGCGTTGAATTTATATTATAGATCGAAATTTTCGCAAAGCGAAACTCTTAATTCAGTATCGGAAAAATTGCAAAATATCAAAATATCTCAAATTTCAAAATATCTCTTTCTTCTCGCTGAAATGACAGATCGGAAAAAAAAAATACAAAGATTCTCTCGCGTAAGCGATAAAGCTTGATCGAGTCACTCTATCGAGTTTCCAGAAAATCTCTCGCCTAGCATCATCCGCCTTTTTAGAATTCAGTTAAGAGAACTGCCTCGTAAGTGCGACAACAATTCAAACTCACCGTTTCCCGATAGCGGCTCCATTGTGGACGGATGGTGGTCTTGAAAAGAAATAAAGAGGACCATTGGTAAAGTGATTTAAAGTAACTCGGGCGTCTCGACGTGATAAAAATACACTCACAAGTGCAGTTATAGGCGACCGGACAGCAGGAATGGGGCGCGTACAGCGGGATACATCCGGGCAGCGGCAGCAGACACTTGGGACGGACGCATCTCCTTGAGCCGGATATGCAGTAACAGTACTCGCATCGTCGCGAACCCATCATCGCCGATCCCGAGCCGTATCGAACGCCCTCGTGCAGACATCCTAGTGTATTCCGAATGTAGTTCGCTTTTTTTTTTTTTTTTTTAATCCAAATATACTACAAGAATTTTAGTAATACCGTACAAGTCCATCTATATATCAGAAATACATTTCTTTTTATTTTACCCGAGACTTCTTTCTTTTTATATTATCATCTATCATTTGTCGGATAAAATCTTCAACTCCGTTACGTTAACTTGCGCTTCTGTAATGCTGCAATTATTTTATTTCGCGATATAACGATTTATAACGATAATCAATCGTTGATCTTAAAAAGAAAGGAAACTATATATCTATATATATAACAGTTAATCTTTAATTGCGATCGAACACTGAATGGAGTTTTTTGTAATTCACGTTAAATTGCTCTCGTTAAGATCGTTCCTGTCTGTGAGATAGCACATGAACTTCTCGTCGAAGTTCGGCAAAGTTCTCGGTGCCCGATAATTTATTTAACAACGCTTTCAAGAAAGACGCACAGGCTCTATACATTTATAAAGTAATGTAAGTAATGTTGTTGTTTCGAGGGAAAATGCAACTCCGACGAATGCTCTCTTGTATTTTATTATTCAATATGTTTAACTTCATTAACTCGGCATTTCTTTTTTTATTATATTTTATGAACAGGAAAGGAACTTTGTAAACTTTACAATCCAAAGTAAAGAAGTGCTCGATTCATTGACACGAACAAGAATATCGCGAGATATTAAATAGAAATTTACAGATTATCAGCTAATAGAGATAATAATCATCTATATTATTTAAAATAAATAAAGTTAAAGTAACAAAAAAAAATCACGCATATATCGATTTAATTGCGATACATATAACATGTATGTAAGAGATGAAAGAATGTACTTGACATAAACCTTGCGACAGCAAAGAAATTCCGAATTAATTTAAAATTACTTTTGTTTCAGCATTAAACGAGCCATTTTAACCCCTCTCTTCTGTGTTATGCCCGAGTGTTCTCCACCTACCTCGATTTATTTACCCAAGTTTACTCGGGCGTAACGAGGCTCGTTTATTTACCGCAGAAGTAACCAAGACGCTCTTCCCAGAGATGAAGTTAGAGAATGGAAATTATTAAAAATAATAGCGCGCGCACACAGAACGCTACTAATTTAACCAAGGATACATTACATTCAATTAGATAAAAAATAAATTATTACTTAAGCTATATATTGTAATAAGTTGAGTCAAATTGCCGGTTTATGAAATAAATATCACTTATATGTTGTGCGTGTATATGTTTACACGCGCGAGTATAATTTAAAAAGAAAAAAGAAATTATTTGTACGATAAATATAGGACATTTTTTTCCCGAAAAAGATAAAATAACAAAATATAAAATGAACAGAATAGAGAGAAATACCTTCGTGAGGTTGAGCATGCTTCTCAGCTTCTATGTTCGTTGGTATATTGGCTCTCCGCAACATATTCTCGACATCGCCTGCACGCCAAATAATAAATTTAAACCCTAGCTCATCACAATTAACTCTTTAATCTGCTTTACCGCAGAGCCGAAACTTTTATACGTTTTAATGCAACGGATTCTATAAAAGGGACAAGAGATAAGTTTATGTATTAACATAAACATCTCTTGCGCAACTTTTAATATAATAATCATTTAATATTCTGAATAATTAAATTATAATTCAGATAATTCATATAAAAATTATTTAAAAAAATATATATATTTAAAACAAAAACAAAAAAAAAATGTAAGTACCAATATAAAAAAGATCATGTGAGGTATAATATCTTTCAATGATCTCTTGAATTCTTCGTTCACAGAAAGACTTTTTGGTTCTATAACAGTTATTGGCCGTAAACGATTTACAATATTTTCTCATTAATAGAGAAATGTTCGAAACTGGTCACTGAAACAGCGAATCCGTTTTTTTCTCCGTAAATATTCCCGGTAGTTTCAAGAGTGAAAACAAGACGGGAAATATACAAGAACGAAGGAGAAAGAATAAGAACGAATAATGATTTCCGGCAGCGAGGCTTGAGCGGCAGATGTCGGAAGAGGGACAACTTTGTTTCTCTTGGTGAAGCGAAAAAATCTTTCTATCGACAAGATAATCCAGTAGCGATAAGTGAGATATTATCTTACTAACGTTGCTCGCCGCATACCAACTCCGTGCAACACGCATCCTCGGTCGGTGAACGAACGTGACAGCCCGTCGGCGGTGGGTTCGGCAATCGCGGGCACACACGTAGCCGGCATCTCAATGCGCCTTCGATGCATCGGCACCGTAGACAGGGCTCGGACGTATCCACAGCCGTCCCTTCCTGATATCGGCGACCCTGATATCTGCATCCTGTGATCGCGAGTATAAATTTCTCGTTACGTAACGAAACTTTAATTATAGTGTTTCGGCCAGGTTATCGAAACGCGCGTATATAAGGTATCCTCGAAATTTTGGCTCTTACGCTTGTCTTCTCTTACACAATAAATTATTAAATAATTTGTTAAATGATTTCTATAACGGAAAATATGCGATGCTGATACATGCTTGATAAAAAGAAATTGATTTTTTTTTTTTTTTCAATTTTTATTATACTCATCGCGCTTTTTTATTTCGTTTCTAATAAAAACCAAATTTTCGTGCCGATCTTTAATCGGGATGATAGAAAATGAACGATTTATATTGCTCTTCGTAGACGCATTAGCAAAATTTAATTTGAAAAGTTAACAATAAAATTGAATACATAGATTTAAATATCTAAAAAATATATTCGCGCAGAAAAAATTAGGGCGTTTTTTATTTGGCGCTATTCGTGATGTACGTATAAATTTGTGGCTTGGTAACAACATCAAATCAAGCTGATTGAATTTCTTTTTTACTCGATTCTCTCTACCGTCTCGGCGGTCAAATCGTGTCTTATGTAATGCATTACATTAATCCGAGAGGATGCACAGCGATCCGCACAGGCTACGTGTATCCTCTATTAACATAGACAAAGCAGCACCCGGTGAATGCGCAACGAATGTACGATAGAATCCCGATTAATAAGATCCAATTAGTAATTAATTAACGATCGCAAAATCTTAGTGCACGATGCAGAACGCAATTATCGAAAGTTACGTCGGCTAAAATAATTATCGAAAAGCCTTAATCGAACAAGCGTTTAAGTTTTCAGTAGAAAACGATATCCCTTCGAAGCAAAACGTTCGGAAACAAAAATTTACAGGGTTTTAGACGCATAAACTTCAATCTTATCTTATCGGAGTATTACAATTATACGGATACTTTTTAAATTCATCAATTGATTCTCCTCGATTTGTTGAAGACACAGAAAGTTGAAAAATCTTGCATTAAAATTTCTTAAGAAAATTTGAAATCCGTTGCTGGATTTACACAAGGGTTTATAGAGCGAGATTAGATTAGATTAATACTGTAATTAATTAATTTAATTATCCTTTTTTTCTTATTTGTTTTCCGTAAGCAATTTCAAGAAGCTTAAATAATAAGTATTTTAAACCGCGGTGGGAAGTAACAATTTTAACCGTGACAATCTGATTCTGATTTAAACGAAACGTGTGGAAAATGTCGGAAAAGCTTCACTTCAATTCCAAGCGCGCGCGTCGAAAACGCTACGAAAAAATCGCTACACGTGAACTTAAACGTCGAAAATATTTGCACGTTCGGCCGTGAGTGGGAGGACAGCCCTTCCGAAAATAGAATTTTCAATATAAATTCCACCGTGCACTCATTTCGCAACGAAAGTGCCCGAGGGTCATCAGTCAAGATTGACATTGATATCATCCTAACAATGTTTAAAAAAAAAAAAAAAAAAAAACAAGCGACGTTTAATCTGTAGAAATTTTCAAGACAAGAAATATATGTATATTGCGCGTAATTGATTAATCTTAAGCAAATTAATGACAAAAGACAGAATAGCGATGTGCTAGAAATTCGCGAGAGTGTCGTAGAAGAGTTATCATCGATCCGAATTGGTTGCCTTGGAAAGTTCACAACTTACTATTGAAATGTTCTTCTGCACGTACGTGTATCTCTTTATTTTTATCCTTTTCTTTTTCATTTTTTTTTATTTTATTTTTTTATTTTTCTTATTTTTTTATAGTAAATGTAAAAGAAAAAGATCAAATTAATTATATTATGACAGAATATTAATAGAATTTATCTTTTATTCTACAATCATATTCGTTTCCAGTAACAAACAAAAATTACAACGTGATTGCATATCAAAAACACGTTCTTGTATTACGTAATTCCTGTGCATACCCTGCATTTCATGGAAATGTCAAATTATCATAATGATATCCGAAAGCTCGATTTTCCACTTTCTCGAAAGATCGATTATTTCAATTCGTGACCTGCCAATTACCACCATTTACTCATCGACGTGTATTCGTGTATTGTCTAAAAATGTAAAAAATTCTCTGTTTAAAAAGGCATTAATTTTAAAGATAACAATGCGTTTCTTCTCATGCATAAGATTTAAAAAATCGTAATATAACATTTTATAATTGATGGGATACGTCAAAATTAATTTTGGCCGTTAATCTCCGCGTCCGCGTCCATTATTCCGCCGTTATTTCTGCATCGTGCATGCGTCAAAGACAAGAACGCGCTTAATAACCGAGCCTCCCCTATCTTCTCGCTTATGTCTTTAACCCTCTCGTTGTATTCTCGAGGATCGTAATGCGGATGGATGCAGCATGCGCGATGCTGGAGCCGTCATTAGTCCCGGGAACCTAAGTACGAGAGCCGCGGCAGTAAAGGACACTCCAGTCTTGGCCAGCGGAAGCTCGCACCAGGCGGGGAAACAAGCCAAGTTAGTTAATGGCGCAAAACCGGAAGTCCTCGTCGCCGAAGCAGCGAGATGAACGCTTCTCCGAGAGGATTTTAATCCCGCTACACCGGACAAGGAGATACTGCAGCGCCAAGATTTTGTTACGGACACTTCTAAGCGAACGTGGGAGAGACGCGTGTCGTAGGATGCGACCATAAGCCGCCCTTGTGTGCGAGTGTTTCTGCAAATTTAATTAGCGCGTGGTGTATACGTATCGTGACATCAGCCGAAATACAAGTTGACGTGTACGTACATTAGCCGTTATAGAGTCGAAAGTGTGAGAAATAAGTATCGATATAAATGTTTACAATTAACGCGTGTATAAAAGTGATTCATCGGTTCTTTCGTTCACATTTTTTTTTTATGTCTCTTAGTCTCTGTAATTTACAAAATAGACACTTCTCCCTTAATATTATATTTCTCGTGTTAATCCATTCGAATCGATTTACTAAATTATAAATCTTTGTCATATTCATATGTACAATATTTTCTCGTAATCCCTACGAGAAATTTGTCTTTTATACGTAATTTAAAAGATGTTCATTTTAATACTGAAAATTATTTTATTGCGTGAAAATTATATTTTATTAAAACACATTTTTAACGAACATCTTACAATCTCTTGTAAGTAGCGTAAAGAAACGTACTTAGTCGATTGCACTCTTGAACAGAGAGACTCATCTATTCCTGAGCGTGCGAGAGAAAGGGTCACTGAGGGTCACTGCATCACTGCATCCAGACATCTCACCGTCTCTCTCTCTCTCTCTCTCTCTCTCTCCCTCTCCCCCCCTCTCTCCCTCTTTCTTCCTCTCTGCACTCACTGCCGAGTGCAACGGTATGAATGGAGCGAACTGTGGCCTTACAACTCTCTTCCCTCTTTCCTCAAATCCATATCTCTCCCTCCGCCCGTGACTCTCCTCGCCCGATTCTACGGAATAACATAAGCCGTAACAAGGTAATCATTATACGCGCGCACTCGGTCCACGGTAAACAGCGAACGTGGACGAAAGAATTGGCGAACGTCGCAGAGGTTGCTGTCTATCGTACTGGACAATCCTTGTTCCAGTCGGACGGAATTTAAATAAAAGATTCGAAAGAAATGTGTGATCGATCTGTTCGAACGAAACGAAGATTCGATTGTTCGAATAGTGGGATTATCAAAGAAAATTTATAAATGAAAATAGTATTCATTGCGAATTAATAAACTTTTATTTTTTTTTCCCCCCATGTTTACAATAGAAAAAATATATTGCTTGAAGATTAGTTAAAGAAAATCTAATTTTTCTCTAATACATCTCCCATTTCGAGGGATTCGAAGAATTTAATTTATTTCGAGCTGGAAATTCGGGCTCGAACCTGTGCTTTAAAATTCCATCTAATAGTCAATAGATCGATATTTAGGGATGGTGTTTCCTCTTCTTTCTGTATATCCGAGATTGAGCAATATTTACGCAAACGTTTCACATATTTAATCGCCATGTATTATTCTACAAATGTACAAGACATATTTCCCATACATATTTAAAGCCGGAATACTTAAATGACGATATCGGAAATTATTATTTCGCACAGATGTGCCCGAAGGATAATACAAAGGGAGAGAAAAAGAATAAAGGAGAAAGCCTCGAATTAAATTATGGTAACAGACGAGAGATATAATTATAAAGATAATTTATTCGTTATCCTTTGAAGAAAAATATCAATAACTTAAGAATTTATTACGCGTACTTGACAAAGATCGTCGATGTCTGTCGAAAGTAATAACAGCACCGGTTTTATCCGATTCGTTGTTCTTGAGAAACGTAGCAAACGTAAGCATTCGGTGTGCTTGCGCGGCAGCTTTTGTTTCTTTCAACCGGCCGGACATTTATTTATTTATTTGTTGAACCTCTTCTCTTTCGAAAAACGCACTAGACGTGACTATTCGCCTTAGGTAAGCAATTGTGATCGGAACGAAAGCTGATAGTCTCTTAAATACTTTATTTCTCTCGAAATGGCCAATTAGTCCTTAACACGATTTTTCAAATATAATAATTATAATGTGAAAACATATATATATGTGAGAAAAATATTTTAACGACAACTCGATTATCTCGCGAGACAGAAATCATTAATCCTTTGAACCATTTGTTATACAATATTAAATAATAAACATATAAAATTAAAAATTATTAAAATAGGAATTAAAATATGAAATGCACGAAACCATCCAAGTACTCGATATTTTTCTCAGTTTTTATATTTTTACAGTTTAATCGATATTTAAATAGCTTTATAGACGATGCTGTTATTGTAAACCGATCGTTTGGATCATACGTTTTTAAAATTTTAAATAAAACCGCGCAAAGAATGCATCAGATATGAAAGCGACTAAATACGGTCAATATAAATTGACCACAAATAGAGTCTACGAATCCATCGTGTACCGCAAACAGAGTGCATCGCTGCGCTCGCAATCTCGTTCTTTCGGAATATTGCGCGAGTGAAATTGGCCAATCGGCTTCTGAATCGTGTCGATCTCCATTCGGGCCCGTGCCTGGGACACACTGATAAATCGGGTCCTCTCTGATAAATCAGCTCGTGCGCGACCATAAATTCGCGGTGGGTCGACGTATCGCGAGCAAATATCGCGTGATTGCGTGCAATTAATAACCGCACAGCTCTCCGACATTCTTTAAAGCGGATGCCACATGTTTTAATAACGACAAATACGGAACACCTGAAGAAAATTGTACATGCAAGACTGTATTAGAAAATATGATGTTATACTGAAAATATGATATTCCAAGTCTTTTTGAAGCTGTCAGATATATAAGAAAAAAAAAAAAAAAAAAAATTATAAATTTTATTTTAAATATATATATATGATTCGCGATTGATTATTGTTTCATTATATTTCTATATACATATGTATGTCATATAAAGCTATAATGAAACAATAATAAATCGCGAGTCGTCATAAAGCGTGTTTGCTTCATAAAAAATATTACATGACACGCGCGTTTACTTTACAACTTATTATACAGATACATTAAAAAATTTAGTATGTATTTAGTATATATGACACATTTAAAAAAGAAATCGACGTGCGAAGAAATTTACGAATGTCAAAACAAACTTCTCCCGCAAGCAATTATCCTGTTGAGTCACGATCGCAAATAGCGATTCGAGAAAGGATATACCAGCGCGGCGATACTTTTTTTTTTTTTTTTTTTACGGTACGATCTCCCTGATAAAAGACCTTGGCCTTATAGGAAGCCGAGGAGATTGTTTGATAGGACGAAACGGCGAAAGGCGGTGAACCGTGCAGGAAGAAAAAGATCGGGCCAGGAAGAGGGGAGAGATGAGCCGCGGCCTACCCACGACTTTTGACTCTGCTTAAAGCCACCTGGCAATCGGATACCGAGATTCTTACCGTTGGAAAACGTTGAACGACGGCGAGAGGGCTTTCGAGTAGTTAAATAAGAGGGCAACCTATAATTAACGAATCCGCGATACGTTACACGCGAATAAAGCAACGAACCGAACCACCTCCGCGATGAAATTGTATTGCCCGTTACCACAATTTAATTCGAGATCTTTCTCTCTATCTCTTCTTCCTTTACCTTCTATCCCTCCGAGCACATCTGTACAAAATAATAATGTTTGATAATTCAAATATTTCGACTTTAAATATAAGAAACATACTACAATATATACATTCGTAAACTTGTAGTATTAAAATGAAAAATGAAAAGTTTGCGGAATATTAGCAGAATAATAATGCGCAATCGAAATATTTATTAATAACATATATTTATAAGGAAAAACATGAATTTAAATATATCTTAAATATGTCTTAAACAAAAACAAAAAAAGTGCTGTGTTGTTGTTTTATTAATTATATGAGTAATATGTATAATAATAGACAATTTGCAGATAATGGTTTATAACTTATGTGACCAACTTGATAAAAATTCTGATCGCGCGGAGAGGATTCCTTCATAGAATCGTGAACATTAAGGATTAATGTTCACGTTTCCAAGTTCTCAGGCATTGCAGACTTTGTTGACTTACTACTTGCATCTCGAAGCTTAAAATGTGTTACGAACGACTACGAGGCACGTAAATCGGCTTTTAAAATGTTTGCATTGCATTGTTAACTATATTCGAACTGAGAATTCTGTCTATTGCTATATAATAATCAGGAATATTCAAAGGAATTAAAATTTCGGAAGGTATACAATTTATATGTAATTTAAAAAATATTTTTTGGAGTTGCCTCAATTATTGTTTCGCTTACTTTAATTTTTATTTCTTTTTGAGAAAGCGAGAAAGATTATATATGTATATATATATAAGAGCTTTACTTATGTAAAAAAATATATATCAATATATGAAAACAATTTCTAACATATCAAACTTATTAGAAATAAAGGATTAAAAAGGATTAAAAATATTTAATTCAAGCGATAGAAAAATTTGTAAAATTTATTGCAAAATGGATCTGTCACTGCAACGAACACGTGACAGTGACAAATCGTTCGTCGCCAGAGCGACGATGAAGCATCCTTAATCAAAACAGATGCTTACACAAGATAAATTTCAAAGATAACCTAGGCAAGACACATCGTTTGAGTACGAACACGCGATACTGTGAAAGACTGATAAAAAAGAATGTTTAATAGGCTTGTTGCTTTATTCATAGCTTTATTTCTTTAGTGTTCCTTATCGAATAAATGTAATAAACAGGGCACGATTAAAAATAAATTGTAAATTTATATACATTCCCTTATTTGATAAATACTACATAATTGTAAAAGACAAAGCTAATTAAAAGATAATTTTTTTTTTTTCATAAATTTTTTATTTAATCTGTTTTTTCTTTTGCTACCTCGAAAGATTAATTCTTTATTATTGATTCTCTTTATTATTGATTTTAAAATTTGAATTTAAGATAGTGAAATAAACAGAGATTGAATCTGGGTAAGAATTCTGATTACAAATCCGAGCGTTACTTCGGAGAAATGCTGACCGAAAGAAGAACATGAAATCTAAACTACGAACTTTCGTCATTATCGTCATCTAAACGTGCATGGTCTGCTGTGTGTGTGATACCACCTGCATCTTTGTTGCGATCTATGAGATGAAATATCGCTCCGATGAACGTTACTCTTGTTTCATTGACCGTAGAAACGGAAGAGATCGCCAATGGATCGATATATCTAGATCGTGGGGATTGGACTTTTTGTTATACACCTCGAACAAAATCGGGACGAAAATAACACACGCATATGGAACAATATCGTTCATTTCGAGGATTAAAGGGGACGCGCATATTCACTGGCGTCGCGCGCGATCGCGTTATAAATTTGCATTTATACATTACTTTGTTATCATTTATATGATTATACAAGTAATATTTTATTGTTATTCAAATATATTTGCAAATTTAAATTATATATAATGTAACAATACAGCATAAATTATATTATTAATTGCCTCTTGCGAAATCAATAATAGTAATCAATAATAAAATTAGTTTTTCCAATAATATCATATTTGATGATTATATCTCTCTCATTATTTTCTTATTAATATATTAATTATATCTCTTTAAAGCGTTTTTAAACAATTTATAATTCATGATAAAATTCACGACAAAATTCTATTTATAATTTTGTGCGTTCCATATTTGAATGTATACATGTATGTATATCCTGATATATATTTTGATTTGTGTGTAAATTTTACGTGTTTAAATATTTTCTATATATTACATAATGTATAAAATTTATAAATAGAATTCCTGTCGTTAATTTTATCACAAAATTACAAAGTGTCTAAAGAGGCCCTTACAATTTGTATGTCTTGAAAATATAGATACCACGGTACAACAGATATGTTAATGCAGATTTAAAATATACGATTTTTCATTTTCATTTTCGAAATTACATTGTAGCATTTCGATCATTCACTAGCTGACAAACAGACATTATTGTAAACTGATTGAGACAACCATGAAACGTTGGCCTTCGAAGCTGGTGGTTAACGAATACCTTGTCGCATAATCCAAACTGTCCAAACAGGAATTGTAGCTATTTACCACAGTCACATATAGCATATACCATATATAAATAGTGTATATATAGCGCGTTCATGTATATCGCAAAATATTTTATCGCGAGATAAGCACGAACAATCATAGCTCACAAACGGTTGTTTCATCACTTCTGTTTAAAAAAAATTGACCGTTGTTTAGTTTAGAAAGTATTTAAAAAATCATATGAATTGTAAATGCGTGTAAAAGAAAAAAAGAAAATTTTTATTGCTTTGGGAATATCAGTATATAGTATCAAATCTTTTATTATATTTCATGTCTCTATATAATATAATAAAGTATAAAGCAGATGCAAAATTTTATAATGATAAATAATAAATTATTAACCGTTTACATTTCTCTCAAGTTCTTAATTTGATTCGACCATTACATTTTTTTTTTTTTTTTTTTTTTAAATAAAATCGTTTGATTCACTTCGTCTGTCACGAATATAGACAGGAGGATCATTTTCTGACGAGCAAATGTACATTCGCACTTACGCCATTGCGCACGTACGTAGCTACATCTCTCATAGCCCGTCCCACGAGTCACTTTCGAAGGTATATACGAGCGAGCGGCGATGAATGGACCAGAACAGGTTCTGAATCTTATGCAATGATAAATGAGTGACCTTACGGCATGTCGGCTTCACCTGCACACCTGGATGAGGCAGACTCACATCAGTCGCGGATGGGGGAACGCGTGATCGTGTTCATGAGCGTGTGACGCCCCCCCCCCCCCCGCTGAAAATGGCCCCGGCATCACTGAATGAATCACGTCGGCGAACGAAAAAACGCACCTTCTTCCAATCGTTCGGCGCGATTTAATTGTATATTCGTGATTATTAATCAGACTTTTGTTTTTATTAAGTGCACTCTTGCGAAACTTTGTCTGCAATTTTACCTGATGATCCCTATCTCTTCATCTTCTCGACTAACATTATCTCATAACTCATAATTGTATGCGTATGTAACTATTAAAGATTTCTCTCTACGATGACAATTGTCGATACTTGAAAAAGTCCTTTCTCTTTCCGATGATTTAAGCCTAACAGGATAAAATTCTTTTTCTTTATTATTATTTGTATTAAATTATTCGTATTTTTTTCTCGCGAATCCAACGCAATATTAAATTAATTAGAAGATACTTATTTCATTATAATCGGCCGATAATACGTCAATTAACAAAATCTACAAACATATAAATTAATCATCGAATTATTCATCAAATGTATCTGAAATTATTTTATCTGATGGCAAAAGAAATTTCGCAAAATATTTCCGTTATTTTGCGCTGTCTGTCAATATATTCTCAGATGATACATTTTTATTCCTAATTTTCATCGCTGGTTCTCTTTTCTTCCGCTGTCGTATGACAGGTTTCGCATTTCACGAAAATACACGTACATCTGTCGTGCAGCATTTATAAAAAAAAAAATAAAAAAAACAGACATAGAAAGAGAGAGAGAGAGAGAGAGAGAGAGAGAGAGAGAGAGAGAAAGAGAGAAACAATATTCTTCGAAAGAATGACACAACGTACGGGAGAAAGAACGGAAACTCGTCGACGAGGCCGTTGATTTTTCACATCGCCATGTAACGGAGCAGCTAATAGTAGCTTTCGTTCCCTCCTCCCTTCCCACAGCTGGAAAGTCTCCCTTTGGCCTCCTTCTTTGCCGCTGAACGCGATCTTCGACCTCGGTTAAGTTGCAAGGTGAATTATTCATGCGACGAATAATTAGACGCTTTATACCAACACGTGACGCGGGATCTGAATAACTGCTTGCAACAGAATAGTGCATCCATATTCGCGCTTAAATTCGCATTGTGCCGCTCGCGATGGGCGATTTCGATCAGACGAGACGAGATGCTGGAGGGAGTTTCATTCAATTCTTGTTCGTGTCCTTTATACCTTCGCGAATTGCTGCAGCAACATCAATCTTACAATCTAGCTATAGGAATATATTCATGGACCATAATTAAAATACCGGTTATTAATTTGTGAATATCTAATTATACGATCGAATTGTCAACGAGAAAATGATTTACTTCAAATGATATTTCATCCCGATTGATGCTTCATCTCGCAATCTCAGAAAATAAAATTTATTATTAATAATAATCATTTAATAATTAATTATTGATAAATTTATATTTCATTATTAAATTGTAAAACATAAATTTCATATTCTATAAATCGTGAAAAACAAGTGACGGAGAGACATACGCAATACAGATATTTGAAATTTTAGATTTTCAAGTGTAATGGAATTTAAGAAGAATTTTTTGAAATCGATAATTTAATAATTAAGGCAATATTATATATTATAAGACGAGAGTCGATGGAAGTCAGGAGAGGCCATTAACTTTTAAACGCGTGTCTAGTATTGATAGATTTACTCGTCTTGCCGCGGCGAGGGTTCGGGACTGACTGCTTATAGTCACGTCCTTCCTTCACCTAGTATTTGTTTACACTTTCTTAATCCGTCTCGCTTTGCCCTTACAATATTGAGAGAATATGATCATTCTAAATTATTGTAAGGATAATTATACACAATAAAATCCATACACAATATAAATATGTTGTATATTTCTCTTACAGGAATAATTAAAACATTTTTCATTAATCTACAGTCTAGGATATCGCATTGTCAGGACCCGATATTTACAAGGATAACTCTAGGCATTGTGAGTGCTAGTTGTTGTACAACAATCGATAGTAAAAACAGGGTTGATGGATTAACCGAGCATAGACATCTCGCACTCGTTACGGGCGAAGCAACCATAATTTTCAAGTCGGTAAATGGGACTCGCGAGGCCAAACTTCCTTCCGTTCCGAACTCTAGACGGCATAACAAACGATCGACGATCGAGAGCCTCGTTCCGACGGTGTTAAACTTTCTTTCTCTCCTTGCCTCTCCTCCCTAATACCACATCCCCATCGTCCTTGTCTTTTTTTTTTTTTGCCTGCCTTAATTACATGTTAATGTCAGGATTATCAGCGTAGCCGAGCGACACGAAGTGGGAAAGTTCGCGTGGCGGTTTAAGCGTTTCTAAAGTAGTTAAACATTTTTCTAATCGACCTTAATAGAGTTCTTGCCGATCCTTTTAACTACCGCGACCGTCCGGAATCTACCGTACTCTCATAAGTAGCGTGTCATAACCGCCTCTTTATTTCTTCATTAACCGACCAACTTTGAATTTCTCACCCGCACAAAAATCGTAAACTATTGTTTCTTGATATTTTATGAGATTACAAACGCTAACAAGCGTTATTTCAACATTTTTCTACATCCTTAGTTTTTCTATGGATGTCACTATATACGTTTCTGCAATTTTTTCATTATAAAAAGTATTCTCTGTCATGTTTGAAGTATTGCGGTATTTCGGATGAATGTACATGTTAATTTAAATAAGATGTCACGAGTGAAAAGATCAAAAAAAAATTTTTGGATTATATATATATATGCACTTCTTAACAAATTACAAAGAGGAAAAAATTAAACATATCTCATAAATCTTTATTTGTATTTGCAAAATAATGGCACAAAACGATATTTAGAGAGAATCAGTTTCTCATCCATAAAAAAAAAAAAAAAAAAAAAAAAAATCTACCTTCTCTTCCATAATATATAAATGCCTTTTGAAATATAGATCGGATTAAATTCGAAATATTTAAATTGGTTCATTTATTATTTTTATGCCTAATATCTCGAACGAACAATCTGGATCTAAAATTGCATAATATTGCATAGTATATTATGAAGGAAGATAAAGAGAAAGAGAGAGAGAGAGAGAGAGAGAGAGAGAGAGAGAGAGAGAGAGAGAGAGAGAGAGAGAGAGAGAGAGAGAGCGAATAATGACAATATTGTGAAGGAGAAGCGCGCAGATGAGTCTTGAAATATTTCAAGCAAAGTATTTCAGCGTATCTGTGTCTACAGGCGCATTCTGCTTCCCACGTTCCACGAATGCCACGACTTGTTGACTCAGGTCAGCCTTAAGGTCTTTGAAATTATACGACGGCCATCCTATGGACGTCCCGTGACTATTCACGAAGCCGTAACCGCCGTCCGGCAGAAGATAAAGCCGGAAAGAAATCTTCGTCCGAGTTGGTGACCCACGAAAACGACACGACGAGATAAACAATCGGGCGACGTGCGCGATACGTGTACTTACAGCATGGATTTCTATCTCTACAGGGTACCCCGAACCGACCGGATGTGTTTTTTAAGGGATTAGATTCTTCGAGATTTGGAGAATAAATTTTAATTGGATAAAAAAAGGTCACGACAATAATTATACATCTTATCATTATGAGTAATTATATAATTTGACATAAAATATACATATACATATTTCAAAAGGTAAAATAAATTTTTGAAAATTAAGTGAATTTAAATCCAGCGTCGATGCACTTAGCTTTATTTACATATTGCGCGCTCTTAATGAGCACGGACGGCGGCCAACACTTATAAGGATAATTGCAGCTTAATGCGAGTGCGGATCCTTCATACCGAGGCGTTTCGCCGAGTGTTCCGTCTACGTATCGTGAATACCAAATTAACACCTAATTAAGTTTCAAAGAACACAGTCATTTGCATATTAGACGCCGTCTATCTTCTTGTGTGCGCACAATTTACGGTAAGCATTAACAGTTACTGCGCGAGGATTATACTCTCTCCTCGGATTTCTCACGAAAATTTTGTATTACGTGTACACTGCGTATATGTACCTATGCGTGTCTTTGTACGTGTACGGATGCGCGATAGATGCTTGTGTACCATTCGCACATGTATCTAAAAGAACCGCCGTTACAAATTATCTCGAGTAGCAAGAATAATTCTCGTTGCGCGATTTTACGACGGTGAATAGTTTTGTCATTACTTGCGCGAATTACTTACAATGATTCCATCTAATGACGCCGTTAATTAACGTCTTAAAGTTTTCAATAAAAAGAGACCGTTTTTCGTTGGCTCGCGTCACGCGATACGCTTTAATAATGCCAAATTAAATATAAATCAATTCTTTGCACGTACGCGTCCCAGATTGGTCGATTTAACCTATTAAACTATATTCTTCAATGAAGAGTCATTAACGAGTACAGTAAAACTATTTGTCCGTGTATTGACGCGCTAAGCAGGTAACAACGATTTTTTACGTGTAAATATGTATGCACTACATGCACTGCAATTACTTAGTATTATATACTATTGTATATAAATAATATTATATATATATATATATATATATATATATATATATTATTTTATTATAATATCAAAATTATACAACAATAATCAGAGCAGTGAAATAAAAAAATGTTCACATAAATTTGAGAAAAAAATGACTGTTAATAATAAATATATATATAATAAATAATGATTAGTAAAAATAAATGGATAATACTAAGAAAATAATCAATTTGTATTCTTCAATCTCTATTCCATTGCATGTACTATTATTTATGAGATTATTCTATTATTAGACACAAACAATAAGAGTTGATAATAATAATAATAATAATAATGAAAGAGAGAGATATAAAAATGAAAAACGTGCAACGTATTTTGTAATTGCATAATAGCTGAAATTGCACAAATAAATTCATCGCCCACGCTCCCTGTAGAAATTACACAATTTTCCTCGCCGTAAAAAAATAGTGTCGTCTCTATTAAGTCATTATGAATATTGAAGAAAAATTCCGATCCTGCGAGCGAAAGGTTAGGCAACCGTCGCGGAATTCTCTCCATCACAATGAGCCGGGTAAACAATGTAAGCGAAGACTTTATGAATATTCACACCCGACGTTATATACACTCTTCCTCCGAAGGCGTACCGTAAAATTTCCACTAACGTGATCCACTAGCATTTCCATTCTACCGTTGCGCCGATGCCGAGGGAAACGTATTCTTTTCATCGGAAAAAAAGTCACGAGGAAAGAGAAAGAGAGAGAGAGAGAGAGAGAGGGGGGGGGGGGAAAAGAATACGTAGTAATTTCAATAACATCGATGCAAGATTGCTATGAATTTTCATTGAATTCCGCCGGGGGGAAGAGGGGAGAGGGATTCCGTTACAATAACGCATAGCATGTTTGTCTCGCGTCAACAAAATTATACGAAAATACGACAATGTTACGTATAACGAGATTTCAAAAATCCAAGGTTTTTCTATAGGCCGAAAAATAATACAAACTCTTATTGAAAGGAAGATACATTTTCATCATTTTTATCGGAAGCTTTCAAGAAAATAATCTTTCAAAGAGCGATTAGCGAACCCTTCCCACCTGTTGTCGATGCATATTACGAAAATTGTAGCATAGACGATACCTCTACTGTGTAAAAAAAAAACACAAAGAAACGAGCACAATGTGACATAATGTATGGCTAATCCAAAATAACAATATCACGACGAATTTTCATTAACTTTAGCTTCAGTGCATTATGCGCGCAGGCATCATTATTTTCACGAAAATATGATACAGTGTGTTATAACAATATTAATTATGCTTGTATTACGGCATATGGTTATGTAATTTTTGCTTCTTCATTTACGTAGAGAAAATTAACTCTTGCTAGAAAACACGAAAATGAAAATCTAAAGCACATAAAATAATAATAAAAATGATATCGATAGACGCTAATGTATTCATCAATCTGCCTTTATTAATATAATTATAGCAGTGCACGTTTTTTTACAAAGGCTTGTTTTAAAATACAATAAAACACGCGACCCGTATTTAACTAATTTAAATCATATTTCGCAAAGAGAAAGAGATGCAACGAGCTCCATGATTCAACTTTTTTAATTCATTTTATCTATTACCTTCATCAAAAATACTATCAAAATTGTTCATCCCGCATTTACGCTTTTTATATACGACGAATATGTTATTCGTTGAATGACTTTATTAAATCTTGCATTAGTCGAAGAAATTATTGTGTATATCATAATTCTACATTCCGTAATTTCAATTTGTCGCAGTTTTCACGTTTGTAACTCGCCGCAATAAATGCTTGTTGCTTTGCTACGATAGTTCAATCACCTCACTTCTCATAGGAGCAGCAGTAGCAGCAGCAACCACGACAAGTAATAACTCAAAGTGCATTACACCTTGGGACGTGCAATTACGGGCAATTACTCCTTGAAGTAACCCGGCAAGCTGCTACCAAACATTACCGGATGCGAATAGCGGAGGTGAGCACTCGACCATCGACGCCTATGGCAGCTGCCAACATTTAGTCAGACATGGACCAGAAGAAACTATTCGCCGCGCAAGCAGGGGCGGAGTTGCCTGGAGTTTAACGAAATTCTGGGAAAATCGAAAGCCCTGATTGCTCGAGGGATTGGGATATACGTATATTACGGATACCCTTTAATTATCTCCGATATTATAGGCATGAGAAATTATTTTTTGCGTTGATCACGAGAGTTTCATATTGTTTAAATAATAAATCATTCTCTCTGTCTTTATATAACATCCCGATCTATTTAAAATTATTTTAATCTCAGACGTATGTTTGATTTGTGTAAAATATGCCTAAAAATATAATTACGTAATTTCTTTTCCTATCGAAGAATCTTTCGTCCCATTATCTTTTTCTTTCCTTCCGCCGTAGAAGGTTGCATGGGATTCTTTACATAAAAGATCTTATACAAATTTTTCCCGATAATAATCTATCGTAAAGTCCGCCCCTGCGCAGAGCTCGTCGAACGACACGACGAGCGTTCGCCCGGGAGGCACGACAACGGATACTTTGTACTAGTTTTTCCAAGTCGATCCTCTGACATTATTATGTTTTCTCAGTACGCGTAATTAGGGTGGACATCGAGAGAGCGCATAGCGAGTGATCGCGACACGAGGAAATTGCCCGAGTTTACGGCGAACGTACATCGGGATCGACGATGTTGATGCCAATGACGCGAGACTTTTGTGGCGAACGCGAGTATAGAAGGCATATCGAGAAAAATGTACAGCGTGGCCCCCAACGGGCATCAATCTTTCATGACAGATTCTTCGACGATATCGCAGTTGAATTTCTCGTAACGAAAATACTACGGCATCAATCATTTTCGAGTTATTAGCATGGGAACGTGAATGGAAGGTCTTTACGAATTAAGCTTCTTTCTCGAGTACTTAAATTTTAGATATTTATTATTCGAAATTAAAATCCCTTGCGATCATACGCTAAAAGCGTATGACGTCATATAAAGTATGTAATCTCGCAATTATCAATACAAATTTTCATTCTTCCAACTTTCTCTTTTTCGATCAAATAATATTATATAATATATATATATATATATATATATTTATATTTATAGTTGGAAATATTTTAAGAGATATTTTTGTGCGGAGCAAAGAGAGAGAGAGAGAGAATACTAAAAGGAAGAGAGAATCGTATCGCGATGTATTAACAAACACTGGCAATGTATATTTCGAGAAGATAATAAACAGAAAGCAGGATAATTGAATCACTGTTATTTCACTGAAACTCCGGATTCAATCGCGATCGCGACCATTGCCACAAGTAATTTATCACGCAATCGCATTGCATGTCGCCGCCGTGGGATCGAAACGTTATTTATCTTAATGTTTTTCGTGATTTATGCATCGACGGTTCGCGCGGCATCGCATCGGTAACGTATAATTACTGTTGCGCTGGATTAAATACGAGGGAAATTGTGATGACCCTTTTGATACTCCTCCGGTATTATTTCCCAGCGTGTCGATGTACTTTGCACACGCTGTGCAATTTCACTGCCGCGGCGAGATCGGATGCCTTAAGGCGAATAGAATTATTTGCGACTTGTCTCTTTCGTCTCTCGATTTCGGCGTTGAATGAGTTTCCTTCGCAATAATTATATTTTAAGACGAAGGAGCCGAATGTCGAATCATTGTTCTCACGGAAATCATTACGAGTGCGCTACATTGGATGAATATTATCAGTATCGACACGAAAAATATTTTTCCGCAGAGGAAGATTAATTTTCTCGAGCCACGCGCGTAAACGCAATCTCGACTCCTTTCGAAGCTGGCCAACGCGATACGCAATAACTGACGATGCGAATCTATCCGTTCACACTTCCGGCCCGGTAACTTCATCGAACGCGACAGCAACGTATCCACTTTGGCATGAGATGAGAGAAAGAGAGAGAGAGAGAGAGAGAGAGAGAGAGAGAGATCGAGATATTAGAACAGCTGCTTGGTCGCATATGCGACGTCCAATAAACCAGGACAGTTCTCATATCGAAGTGCGGCACGACCCTACGTAGCCAGGAGTTACACGAAACGCCAACGGGATGTAATTTAGCAATGACAACGACAAAACTGCAGCATCGTCTTTATCGTTTTCCGAAGGGACGGGGGAGGTGGAAAAATTGAGGGACGCCACTGCCACCGATTGGAATTATCTTTCCAATCGACACGTGACAAATGATCACGCGTGTTGCGTTACGACACATTACAATCGGCAATCGGTTACAGACTCGCGTGTGTCGCCGCGAGTGCCGGATCGAGTTTGTCGATTACACTCATTCGTGATGATTCTTCGTTGACGTCTCAACAGATTTATCCTTCTCTAACGGACGAAACGTGACGTTCGATAGCTCGCATAGTTTCTCCCGAATGACGGATCCGTGACATTCTAAGATTGTGGCTTTCGCTATTGCTATCTCACTGATATTCACTGATCCTTTCACTCTTACGATACTGTCACATTTCGCTTGTTAAACAATGATGATTTCTTCTATCTATCGTGTCGCTTGTCTCATATCATAAAGATTTTTTATTATCTCTCTCTCTCTCTCTCTCTCTCTCTACTAATTTCTTATTAATATACACGTGGTGTAATATTATATTAAGGCGTTTATGTCGAAAATATCGAGTAATGTATTCTTCGTGTTCTTTCGCTTTAGTCGTATATCATATAGCAATTAATATCATTATAATTTGATTGTAATTGTAATATATTCTGGAAATCTATTTTTTAAATAATAAGAATAAAAAATGACGTACGGACGAAAAAAGCACCGAAATACATATGAAAAATATTAAATGCGATATACTTGCAAAGAAATCTTTACCATCTCTCCTCATTAAGTTTTAATAAACGACAGTGGCACTATACAATTCACAAAATTATTTCTTGTATACCTAAATAATTTATTTCAAAAATTGTAAAATTTGTCAGTGTGGTGATAAACGCATAGGGAAAATCTAATGCAGAAAATCTAATAGAGTTTGCATCCTACAATGTGCAATCTAACGAACAATCTTCATCGGGATGGCAGGCGCTCGCAGCTAAAGATCGTTTAAAGATTCTTCTCCGTCATGGTTCAAGATGAGCCAAACATTTTGGCACACCTAATGGCATTGTATCAATATTATTTCGTCTTGCCAAGAAACTCCACGCGCGAGATATCAAGGATCTGGCACGAGGTCACGTCGGCGAAGGGCGTGGAATTTTCTAAGAGGGATGATATTATAGAGCTATCTCAAGCCTGGGCATCCGTATAATAACATCCATTCCGCGCAAAGTAAGTGGAAAAAAGAATCACTTAAATGATCTGATGTGAGAATGAGAAAGAGAAAGAGAAGGAAAGAAAGGTCCGAGCGATTGAATTAAAAAAAAAAAAAAAACGAAAATTGGGAGAAATTTCAAGTAATCGTATTTTATCAATAGAAATAACTAAAAATTAGCTATTTTATCTATAGTTGTGATCTATATTAAACAAACTGTATATCAAACTATATATATATATATATATAATTTTTAGGATTTTTAGGATCTAATTAATTTTTTTCTAAAGGATTATAAAATTTAAAAAAAAAATTTCTTTCTATGTCCAATTATTTCAATATTTATATATGTGCATTTACACACACATAAATTGAGAGAAAACTTACAAATTATAATAGGAAAACACTTTTATTACTTTTCGTAATATAATTGCATATTTTTTATGATAAACAGAGAAGTGTCTCTTTCTTGACAGTAATTAAGCAAGAGACATAATGTTACTGCAGAGAAGGTTATTGGTTTCCTTTTTTCTTACGGGTGGAAGGTCGGCTTAAAGAGAAAGGGAACGAGTTCCGAGACCACTAAAGTGACGCGAGATAATAGATGTAAGGCAGGAAAAAGCCGAACAAGGATGGAAATTCGGCCGGGTGGCCGCGACCGAATGAGAATCCAGGAAAATCCGTCCACTCACTTTGGCGATACGATTAATCAAAGCCGCGCGACTTTAAAGGTAAGTAAGTAAAGGATGTAATTAAATCGAACGAAAGATTTTTTAAATACTTGAATGGTAAATGCACATTTTAATACAATAATGGAAATGTTGAGTTGAACATTTTTATGAGAATAATGATAGCTAGTTGAATAAATATATATATTTCTCTCTCTCTCTCTCTCTCTCTCTCTTTCAGCTTTTATGAAATTAATACCAGACAATCAAAAATAGACCATTATATGAATTATTCTCATTATAATATATGTAGCTTAAATTTTATTAATATTATTATATACAATTGATATTATATATATATATATATAATAATATTGATTTTATGTAATAATATTAATAAAATTGATGATATATATACAAATAATTTTTTGAAGCAGAATAAAAAAATAATATTCATAATTAATTGTACTTTGATAGAAACTACCGTTCATCGTATATTAACTCTGGTCCTATAATTACGTAAGAGATGATCCATAGATCTCTCGATCGAAAACAATAGTCGTTAAGATAGATACTCTCACGACACATGGGAAAAAGTATCGCTTGAGACTGAAGTCTTTAAAATTATAATGATACCTATGATACATGAGGGGAGCATTATAAAATTATAGACACGCAATAACGATAGCATCCAACGCGATGACAGAAAGCGCAATGCAAATCTTGTTACATCAAATGTATGTCATTTAAAATAAATATTTCAAATTGCCACTATAAATATTTTTCGTTATTCTCAAAAATATTTCAAGACTATATTTATGCGATGATTATATTTCTTTATAATTTATTCGATAATCATGGATAATTTAAAATGTTCGCGCCCACAGTATTATAATAATTATTTTCAATTGTCGCGTAATCAAAAGTGAACCTAGTTTGTGAAAGCTTCATATTTAAGTTGATACACGAAAACAAGTCTGATTCAATTAGAGAAGCGGGAAAAATAGTGGCGACTGGAGTCGCTAATGGGGTCTCTAATGAGATAAAAGCATGCACACCCGTCACCGCACCGCTCACCTGGCTTGATCTCGCGGGGATAAGCCTGCGCCCGCGATTCATCCGCGACGAGTAGCAGCAACGGCGGCAACACGAGGACCATCGAGATCCTAACGACGCGCGTCAAGGTCATCTTCTTGGTCCCGGCGCCGATCGAGCTCTGTGTTCTCCGGTACTGCGAAGGGTCCGGGCACGCACTGATCATCGCCGAGGCGAGGCCCTACGGCGCCCGTAGGGGGATCGGGACAATCGACAAATCAGAACCCGATACCGTGCCGTGAGAGACGCGAGTGATGACCCTCCCAGATCTTCGTACAGAGGTCACGCGTTGGTTGCACCGCGCGCTGCCTGCGACCTCGAGACCTCTAAAGTCGTCGTCGGCGGCGGCGGCGGCGACGGCGAGATTTGATGCTGTTTATACTCTCGGTTGTACTCTCGGTACAACACGAATGTCTGCGGCAACCGGGCCGAACTGATGAGTGAGGATCGAGTGAGTGAGAATGGACTGACAGATGTGCGGGCGTACGCACGAATCAATGAAGTGAGTGGTTACTTATCCGTATAGGAGCCCTCACCTTATCCAACTCGGACCACTTCACCTCTCTTCATCCCGCTTCGCTTCTCTCACACGCACGCTTCTCTTTCGCTTCTTGTATACCTGGCTCTCTTCTCCATCGTCTCTCTTCCTACTCGTTTTCTTTTTTCTATCTTATTCTTCCTCATCTTTCTCCTACTACCGCTCACTTCCTCCTCCTCCTCCTCCTCTTTGTCCTTCTCCTCCTTCTCTTCCATCGTCTTCTCCTCCGCCACCCGTGTCTCTTGTTCCTCACCTCCTTCGCTTTCCTCTCCCTTTCTTGCCTTACATTCGATTTACCGTTAATTGGCGAACATTCTTACGAAAAATTTAATTTTTAACGACATAACATAATCCGTTTGATCGGACAATTCACAATGTCTTAAATAAAATTTTATTTTTCGAAATAACACAATTAAATATTAATTTCTGATTGGAAAAATGAATTGACGTTTGAAGAATCTTAGGAATTATATTTGTTATAAATTCGCACACAAGATTATTTTCTTCTCTAATATTTTGTATCAATTTAATATCAAACTGTATATCGTAATTGCGCAGTGAATCGTTAGCCTCTTATGTCCCCATAGTCTCTTTATTTCGTTTAAGTTACATAGATCGCACGACTATCAGCGCGAAGTTTTCGTAAAAGCGCAACACAAAGAGTTCCAATCTCGACAGCTTCTGCACAGTGTCGCCTTGACACCCACTTTTATCACGAGTCAAGAATCTTAGGAGTAATTAGCAAACTTCTTGGGCGACAAAGAGTGCAACATTATTAATTCTACAGTGCACAATTCGATTATTATCTTTTAAATAGCATTTATATTTATACATATAAAAATTATGTATGATATTAAACAATGAAAAATAATTTTATTTTGGTTCATATCATATGTAGAATATTATGCATGTTAACGAATGTAATGTTATATATTCTTTTGTCATAAATAATTCCTGACATAAATAGAAGAATAGTAATATATTAATAATAAAGAAACATATATATATATATATCATTAATTAAAATAAAATCAATTAAAAAGATAAACTGCGTATTACATATATTATTGCAAGAGAAATTTCTTAAAGATATATTTAAGCTTACAAACTAACTTGCTACTTTTTTAATTAATTCCGCATTTCTTAAATATTTACATACGTTCAATTTTATTCATATTTACATGACACGCATATACATTTAAAGAACATTCATATTTCTACGAAAATGATAAAAATATAAGGCAAAATATTTGTTACACAAAAAAGAAAGAAATATACAAATATATATATATATATATATATCTTCTACAAGAACACATATTTTATTTTAAGAAATTCATATATTTTAATTATCATTAAAATAGTAAAAGAAAATTTAGTAATGATAAGAGTTGAGATTTTCCAGTCAATTATCTACAGAAATAAGTTCTCAGAGGGAACTGGTTAATTACAAGTGAAAGAAATTTAAAGAAGACGGATGAGCCGTATTTTTTGACACTAGCGGATAATATTCCTTCGCACATTGGCCTTTTTGTTCCGGCCCCCTCGTTTACCCACCTATCTCCACCGCGTTGTATGTTTCTTAGCATCCGCCGCGAGATGTGTTCCCACACATTTAAACCTCACCGGCCCCCTCCGTTTATCCAGCATCTCTCCGCATAGTGCATCGCGCCGGATAATCCTTCGCGTGCAAACATCCTCGCTCCATTCGTGCCACGGCTCTCGCACGTGCGGGCGACACGCGATAATTTTATTCCGGCGCTACCTCTAAAAATAGCTTCGTTATTTTCTCTCGGACGAAAACAACACCCCGTGCCGTCTCATCCTTTCGCGATCTCCGCCACCTTGTTCCCGTCCTCCGTGCAACCGAGATTCCTCCCCTTCGCGAATTTATTGAAATTTCACTGAAAAAGAACGAGGAAACGAGTTCTTCTCCTCTTCTCCTGTCGTCCTTTGCCGTTCGCTTTGTCTTTTCCACGATGCAAATGCAAACCCAAGACGTCGCCTTTGTCATTTATTTCCCTTGCTTTCCCTCTCGCATTTCTCGGCACAATTCCCGCAAAACGTCGCCGTCTATCCTTTCGATGCAAAGATCTCGAACTCATTTTCCACTACTTAATTTATATAAGTATTCCGTCTCCTTTCGCTAAACATTGCACGATATTTCTTTCTCGTAATTACGCCACTGTAGTAATTAAAACTATTAGAAATGTAAAAACATTGATTGTTTCTCTATAAGATTAATTGAGGTGAAGTAATATGAATCTTTAAATAAATACAACATTTTTCCAATATAATAAAATTAATATGTACAATAATGTGATATACACATAATAATATATAATATATTAGAAAATTATTTAAGAGAAAAGCAAATATCAATGAAAATAAGAGCGTGAAGCGGAATAGCACTTCAAATATCATTTCGCATATCTAATATGTCGCTTATATTTTCCGAAGACTCCTCCGTAATAGATGTTGCAATATTTTACACGTGCTTTGGCTCCCGTCCAAATATAAGTGTATTCGACGTTTTCCTCTTGGCTGCAATACCGCGACAAACTACATTGCGTTGTAAAGGCCGCACTGTCAGCCGTAAAACTTTTCGCTCGAGGCATTCGCGAAATATTGATTCCTGCTGAAAGCAGTTTGCACGCAGCTGAGACCATGCACGGGAGCGCGGATACGCTTTTCCGGCGAACGCGGTAACGGCGGCGCACGCATTTTCACAAATTTTCTATAATGGATGGCACAATGCGTCGGAATGGCGCGCCAGTGCCTTTTCCTCCCGCGTCGGGAAAAGCTATTGTGAATAAAATGCATTAACTAGAATCGCTTCCACATAGCTTTTCGTTTACTCGCTCGACCAAAACAGATCACTTCCAACAATATAAACCGATAGGAACAGGCAACTGGTGGTTGACGATTGAAAATCGAAATATATTGTAAATAATTTATTGGAAGAAATTACCACGAGAATATTCACTTCCTTCATTTCGTAACTAAATATTTAACGAAATATAACGAAAATATTTTTGAATGCTATAAAATCGGACACACGATACTTGTTTATCCGAAAGTTTGAATGCATTGAATATATAAATATATAAAAAAAAAAATGTTAAGTGCATTTAAAAACTTACGGAATAATCATAAAAACATAAAAAATGTTACAGAATTATAATATATATGGCGTTCAATATTATAAAAAAATTTTTTTTACAGCAATCAATGATATAAAGTTAAATACAGTTAATTTATTATCATTTCGAGTTGGCCAATAAACTGAATATCTTTCTTAAAATAATTTGTCATTCCAAAGAAGTATCGTGAAAAATATATTTGCTAAAAATCGTTGAATATTTATTATTATTGAATATTTTAACATCGCTCACTGTTTTAATCAAAAGAAAAGAAAAAAATTTGATTTATCGGAAATCGCTTTCGGCGATCATTACGCCGAACAATTGTGACGCGAACACTCGCACTCGTAGGATGACCAATGAGAGGAGAACTTGAGACCATAATACAAGAGAAAAACGTGCCATGGACAAGTCTATCCATCTTGCTCGCCCGACAAATCTGGGGAAATGGAGTCTCGAACGCACGAAGCCTCTCATGGGGCTTAATAGCACAAAAAAAAAAAAAAAAAAAAAAAACGCAGCTTCACTTGTAAATCCGGAAGTCGCGAGATTCCTGCTCGTGCAATCAACGACCATCGTAGCTCTTGTCGCAAAACAGAGCAACGGGCAACTTTGTGCAAATGAGAATGTTGCAATGTTGAGATTTCCTCTTCTTTTAAACTTCAGCTTGTGCTGCGAATTAATGATATCGATCGTCAAGCGGTATAACATAACGGCAAACATTTATCATGAAATGTACCGTGGGTTAGAATTTATATTATAATTATTATAATATTTATAATCGTATTAATGTGTCTACGATATATTATTCAAGTATAATAAATTTTGTGAATAATTGTTATATATTTTACTTATTTTTTTCTATATGCATATTATATTTAATTATAAGTATTTTTACGATTACTTTTATTTTTGCATAAATATTTATTTTATATTTATGTGTATGAATATGTTTCCAATGTATTTAAAATTTCTATTCGAACGCAAGAATAAACGCGAACATTGATTACATGTGTTCGCACCCTTGCACGACTCCTCGACTTGCAATTGCGTCTACCTATGAGGCTAATTGTGATGTCGGGAGAAGAGTGAAGAGATCGTTACATCGTAGATCATCCATTTATGGCCGCGTAGCCATCTGGTCGTCCAGCTTCACATGAAGATAGAGCCGTTTCAAATGAAAGCTGACCTCCCGTGAGTATCGAGTATTTTATAATGAGATGGAGGTTCGTCGAGTTTTGATGGAGATTACGATTAATTTCTCCTTCTCCTTCTTCATCTTTTTCTCCTCTCCGTTCTTTTTCAGTATTCTACTATTCTTTTTGTTTCTCCAATATCATCTCTTGCTACGAAATATACTACTTTTTTTTTTCTACAAATATATATATTTTATATACTTTGTAGTCATTAAACTTTAAGATGGATGAAGAGATACCGGCAATTAATAATCATTAAATAAAAAAATCTTAAAAGATAACAATTTGTTGGGTAATAAAATATACATATATATACACATTATTGTTAAATATTATTAGATGTAACTGTCAATAAAGAAACAAAGCAATGTTTAAATAGTTTTTCATTATAAAAAATTATAGCAAAGAATAGAGTTAATTGCGAATAACTTTCATCGTTTTTTATCATCCGTTCGGAAGCATTTTATAAATATTAAATCTTAATAAAATTTGAATTTTTCTCATTTAATAACTATCGAGATCGTATATTTAACATATAAATATATCATATTTGTAGAAAAATATTCAATTATCAAAATTTCTGTGTAACCATTAAGGGAAATATCATATAAATGTTATCATATGTCAGAAAAAACAATTAATATTTACACCTTAACATCTATATAGAATTTTATTTAATGTCCTTCCAAAATGATTATATTTAAAATATCTTCATGTTTTGAAGTCGATTCCTCTCTTCATTGATGAGAAAAAGAGATATAAATGTGCAATGTGGAACGCGCGATAATAATGATTAAATCAGTAAAATTATTATTTTATGAATGTTTGTTTCATGTGCTTTAAAAAGTCTCCCTGACATCGATTCTTATCGATCGAACAACGGATGCAGACCTTCCGTAATTGGTTCTGTTCGACGTTCCGGGTCGTTGTTTTCGGAATGTCAAAGATGCGAATAACTTTCGCAATCTCGTCGTTTCCCGCCGAAGTAGGTGTCCATTGATCTATGCACGGGGCACCGAACGAGAATTCATTGACTGAATGAAGAACTTTGGCGAGAGAGAGAGAGAGAGAGAGAGAGAGAGAACGAAAGAGCCCAACTCCACGACGAAACGACTAGATTTCCGATTCTGAAATTAGAAACTTCTCACGCTTCTCGCAATAGTTGGAAGTCGGCCCGCTGATTTTTGACGTCGCTCCCGCGCGTTTGCGGATAGTACTTTACTTCATTCTCTGCCTACGTGTCATTAACGTATGGAGTGTGCGAAAGCGGAAGTTAAATGAGCGACGCATATAGTTTCGAAAAGTAACAGCTTCGAAAGTTGCTTTTTATATATATAAAAAAAAAAAAAAAGGACAGTCGAAGAAATTATGTTTCGAATGAAAATCAACAGCATGACAAAAAGTAATAGCTATTCAACTATCAGAAATATATAGGAATATTTTTACAACATAAATGTATGAATTGATTATCTCGCAAGAAATATAATAAGCTTTTACTAAAAATTATTCCAGTAATATCTATAAATTGCAAGTGTAATATTGCAATATTGAAATATATATATATATTATTATTATTCACAGATATTGCTCATAGGTCATCTAATATTAATAATTATGATTAGCATTAATAATATAATAATACGATATCAAAATAATAATAAAAAATAATAATAATGCTAAATAATAAAATGCAAAATTTTGCGGGAAATTTTACAATAAATTTTCTCGCTCGAATGATCCGAGATGTGCATTAAAATAATTATATGTATGTGTTATATAATTATTATTGTATTATTTGAGCCGAAATCCGTGCGAGAGCATAAGTACGATCCTTAATCGAGTGCAGAGCGCGCATCAGGGGCAAGTGCGCTAATTTCCGTGAATGCACCAGCGCTAAGAAAACGATTTCTTGTTGCGGCGCGAAATCAAGTAATAGGTGGGGAGACACGGAGAATTCCGTACAGATAGTAACGTCGGTGATCACCGCCGAAGAAGACGACGCGGCAGGCGGTCTGCTTCTTTCCGCGTATAACTTCTTCGAGGACGACTCCAGATCCATGTTTCATGAGTTACTTCGCGTAGAGAGGGATAAGACCGGAGAGGGTTAAGGCCACCGCGGAGCGAAAGCCACGATCTACGTGACTCCTAGGATTTACCCTTTCGTGACGGGGAAAAATTGAAAATTTCACGGAATCCTATCGAGACGTTTCCAAATATGTATGAGAATCCATCGTAATGCGAGAAAGGAAAACCAATCTCGATGGAACTTTTATATTTGACGATGAAATTTTTATAAATATTGCCAAGATTGTTGCCAATAATGCTTATAATTACTTAATTCTGTATAAAAAAATTCATTAAGAATATTTATTCTGTGTTCATTTTTCTTAAATGATACATATTTCTATTGTATATTATTATTTTAATATCTATTTATTATTATAAGAAGATATCAAGTTTTTCTTCCTCTCTTAAAAACACAGACTTTTGACATTCTTTTATTCTTTTATTATCATTTATTATATATTGTATATCTGGTTTGAATGAAATTATTTAAATTGATTTATGTCAACTTCAATAATTATCAATAACGCGTATTAAATTGTGACGAAAATTTTATAAGTACAGTATTGAGATTTTATTCGATATTTCTATGTTCCTATTATAGAAAAATTAAAAAAGAAATTGGAAATTTTATAATTCTCTCGATATTTACTTATAAAGTAAAGTATGCACGTAATAATGGCGAATTAGATGTAGCGGAGGATAGTATATCTAAATTACATATCTCTAATGTCTACCCACTTAGCGAATTTTGTCAAGACGAAATATGACAAAGTTTGACAGTGCCGCGGGTTAGCAAAGATTAAGGATGTCGCATACCGTAGCACTGGTGTCATTCTAGTGCGTACGGGATTTCAAAGATGATAAACTTCAAAGGAATTTTAAATTAAAACGAAAGAAGGTCAGACACGCTCTTTAGAATTCGCTCGCAACGAAACGAAATCATATTTAAGCTTCTGCGAAATTGGGTCGCGGGTAGTTTCGGTTACCTCACTGAAATACATTTTATATAAAACACCGCCAAGTAAAACCTAAATAAGCAACAAACGTTGAATATATATTTTAAAGTCATTTAAATCGCATAATTCCGTGTAGATTAACTTGGAATTATGCTAAATAGAAAACCTTTTACATGAAAATTCCTCGGTGATATTTTTTCTGGCGTAACAAAGCCTTGGCAATATCTTTTAATTATAAATCATTCCCATAAACATTTATTGTAAAATTAATACGAGATTTCATTTTGAATCTCTGGGACTTTTTAGAGACGAAACTAAGAACAAACTTTTTAAATAAAATATGCATAGAAACGAAAATACAGAAATAAAAGTTTTTTAAATTAAAGAGAATCAAACGCGCGAATAATTTTTGAAGATCCATGCAAAATTATATCTTTCCCTATATGAAGTGAACGGTCCTTCTCGAACTATTGAAAATCCTGCAAATTTAAGAGGACGCAAATATTCGAAATTTCGGATTCTTCCTATAAATACAAATGTCCGCGATGGAAAGGGATCGTCTAATGTAATATCTCATGCTTATCTTGTACGCTATATTCTCGTATCGTAAGTCGTCGGTGTGCGGCAAGCTTTAAGCTCGGCACTTACCGAGGAAAGTACTGCTACTCTGAATCACTGGCAGCACACGGCGATATTCTTTCTGATCGATGCGCTCGCGACGATACGGCGCCTGCAGTCCGTTCTTTCAAATACACGCCCGGCATTTCGAGCGAAAACCGCGCGCCGGAGAAAACCACCGGAGTAGCACTGATGACGATCGGATTCAACGCGCGTCGGTTGGTCGGTCGATCGATCGAGAAATGGAGATCTCGTTGTTTTTACGCGCAAGTAGAGAGATCGGACGAGGTGGGATGTATATGAGGGAACGCGTACACGAGGGATATTCGCGAAATTGGAATCGAAAATTGAGCGCGTATAGCGTATTCGTTAAAGCGAATTTTCGACGACAAGTATATGGAACAGCGTCTTAAAACACCCTTTTTCGATTAGAATTAAAAATATATATCGAGACGAAATAATGGAGAGAAAATTCGCGAGATTGGATACGGCAATGAAATGGAAACGGTCGCGTAATTTCGAAACATTAATTATCAATATTGATTAGAATTAAAAAGATATAGCGATAAATATATATTAAAAATATAGATACAATGTTAATATCGTGTTATGTAACTGTAACAATGAAAGAAAAAGAAGAAACAAAATAATAGAAATAATGATATGTATAGAGAGAATATACGTGACATATTAAATTTGCCTCTAACCATTTACTATCCCAGTTTTCCATAATGGATTTCTAGTGTAGCAGATTTAATAGACGTTTTGATACCACATGACGTCGGCATTGTTCCGCCCGTCAAAATGCTGCTGCTAGAGAAAATACACCAGTTGCGATATAATAAACTTCTGAGCGCGTACACTCATAAATATTGACAGCCAGCCGACATAATTATTAATTACCACGTAATTACTCGCACATTTTATTGGGGCCGAATTTGCTTTGTGGAAAATACAATGTGACAAGTGGCTTATGAGCTTGTTGCGTGCATTAAAACTCTTCGATAATATATATTACGCGAATAATATTTCGATAATATAATATAATAATGGCAAGTTATAATACTTAGGTAACGATGTAATTTTATGCTTCATATACAGTTGCGAATAATTAAATTAATTAAAATTAAAACAATCGATGATAAAATGCATCATTGAGGATTGTAAAATAATTGAATAAATGCGATTTATCTGTATTAATTATAAAACGGATCTTTAATAATATAAAGCACGGAAATATAAAGTACAAAATTCTCTCTTGTACTAGTTTAAATAAATAAGATTACGACGAACACACAAATTTTTTCAGCGAATATGTCGCTTTTAAATGTAACATTTATGTAAATCTAGTTTTACATATTTATCATATAATCTTCTATATTTAATGTGTGTGAGTACACATCCATCCATGTTTCTCCAAAACGAAAATTTCGTCGAAAATATTGAAATTACTGCATTGAATATTATTTAGTATATCTGATATATAGCTGTTTAGTATATATCAAATATATTTAAAAAATATTTACTCACTGTCGTAATTTTAACATTTTCAATGAACTTTGTTTTAGAGAAAGAGAAGGATGTGTGCTCATTAAATATATAAAATTGTATAATAAATATGTAAGACTTGATTTCCATAAATAATACATATAAAGGCAATATTTTCGCTTGAGAAATTTGTGTTTGATGTAATCTTGTTTATTTAAACCGGTACAAAAGTTTTCTCTCTATATTTTACATTATTAAAGACTAATTATCGACCGTTCCAAACACAAAATATAACTTTTATAAATTATTGTTGTCCGCATTCCATTGTTATTACTGTTTTATTTTTTCATTTATTTACCGCAATTTATTTTCAATTATCTCAAATTTCAAATTTGCTGCTGAAATGAACTAGAAATAAACTAGTTTCCAATTACTTTCACGATTATTTAATATATAATGAAAACTACAAATGATTTGAGTATATATCACTATAGTATATGTAATGATGAAATAAAAATATAAATTAGAATGTTAGAAAGAGCTTCTCTTGCAGCAAAAAAACATCACTTAAGGATGATAAATTATAATATATAATATATATAAAAGCCTCTTTTTTTCAATACTAAAACAACATATCTTTCAAAATTCTAACAACGGTAGCGAATTGCCATGTAATATGGATATACTTACATGCGCGCATTGCTACAAAAATGATTTATTATTACTCGTGTCAAAACCGGAATTTAACAGTAGACACTTACTGAAGAAAATTCCGCTTTTGACGTAAACGATCCAAGTATTATTTACAAATATTTATGATATAATTTATGTAGTAAAAAATATGTTAGAGCTATATAAATAGCACGGATAAGTTTGTTCACTGTTAGATAAGTAAGGATAAAAAAAAAATTAGAATACATGAACGAGATATAATTAAACGACATTGTCGTCATTGCGACGCACGTACGGAAACTGCAGGGGAGATTTGAACGGAAAACGAGACGAACGGAAATTCGCATTAATCCGCGACATTGTGTGCTTTTCGTTTGCCGCCGCCTTCCTCATCGGTCCACTATCCTCTTTTCGCTTCATTTCTCCAGCTCGCGTTATGATAACAGCAGTATTTACCGGGATGGCATATAGCCAAGCGATGGGAGGGTCTCTACTCCTACTTGCCCATTTTTGCTCGTTGTACCACATCGGCCGGACATCGGAAATGCGAAAAGTGATCGTGCATCTCCCGTTTAAATGATACATATAACTCTAAATGCGACTTCAACGTGATTCTCTTCTCGCTTATAGGTATATATAATTCGTGCGATTAAATTCCCGAGGAAATAATTTTACCTTGCACGCATGTCCCGCCATCGTCGCGCCATCCCTCAATTTATTCAATTGGAAAAGGTCTGCAATCAAGGACGAGACTTCCTCTTTTATTTTGGCGTTCTTAAAATATTTTTCTTTATCCATGATTGCATTGTCTTGATCACTTATCAGCTCGCATTAACTGTAATAAAAATTGCAATGTATTTATGTATCATAAAAAATACATAAGTCATTATTACATAAGTCATCATTTAGTCAAAAATATTTTCAATATTATTTCATACATCGCCGTTATAATATATGCAACACTACGCATTTACAAATACAATATAAAACTTTGCATTATTTAAATATTTATAAATACTGTATAATATTTGAAGCACAAACAAATATTTATCAACGGTTTACCATATATATAAAAAATATCATACGTTCTCCGTAATTGTTAATCTTTTTCATCCTCGTTTTATCGTGGAAATGTGCTAGTCAATAAAACAAAATCGATCAACACAATGTGTATGAGGACAATGTGTATGTACCCACCTATTTATTTTGCGCTGTTAAATCGTGAAATCGCTTGAAATGTAGGATCAATCTGTATGAAACTTCAACAATATCGCATAATTGCGTGAGTGCAAACTTTACGATGGATCTGTAAGCTTTGTTATCAGATATACGGCCAAATTGATAAGAGATACGTGATGTATAACGTTCAGTGTAACATGTCCCGCAGAATATACTGGCGGGAATCTAAGAAAATTTGCACTTTGAATTATTGTTTGAACGCTGTCATCTGGAGGAGAGTACATGGAACTACCGCGTAAATAAAACAGCAAATTATACGCCATCTGGCTGTGATTAGTGTAAATCAATATATAATTTTTTAACCTAAAATTCGCATGTGTGATATGTGATCGGGCAATAGTATATTCCAAATAGTTCAACGATTGTTCGGCATCTAGTTCACAAGGACAGAGCGATGAGTGATGCTGAACTCCAGGAGGAGGAAAGAGAAGTGTTACTCTCGATATATGACGGCGATCCGGCTTTTAAACAGTTGACACCCACGACATTTCAATACAAGGTGCAAGAATCACTTTCGCATTTCTTGGTTCCGATAACTTTGTCATGATTAAATATTTTTATATCCTGAGAAATAATTCAGCATATATATAAAAAGATGAATATAAAAGTTTTATCCTTTGCAGCTGTTATTTTCACTCAACGATATCTCTTCATTCCTCTTTCTTTATTCATAATTTGACTATTTGCTTGCTCCAATTTAATTATAAAAAATAAGAAACAATTGTAAAATACACAAATGTGACTTATTTACACGTTTAATTAGTCGCACCAAATTAAATATTGTTATATATAGATTGTTCATACAATGACAATAATTTCTTACACAGTATGGTGAGGATAATGATATGAAATCATTTCTACTGGAAATATCATGGGGTGCAACATATCCTACAGAGAAACCAACTATCAATATGAACACATTTTACAATAAACATATGTAAGTGCAATCAAGCAACTGCTCGATTATTCTTACATTTAATTACTTTGATTAAAGATGAATAATTGGAATATGCAGTGTGGAAGAAGTAAAGGACAAGGTGGTGAGTCACATAGAAGCAGAGGCTGAACAGTGGTTAGGTAGCGCTATGACGTATACATTATTTCAATCTGTCCAAGAACATTACACAGATTTAGTGTCTATGCAACCAAACTTAACTATCGATATAAATTCGCATACTAGTAAACTGAAGATAACAGAGGACAATCAACAGGTATATAAATATATATTGCACAACATGTTAGTATACTATTATTAGAAACAATCAAGTAAGATAGAGTAAAAATATGTGATCTAAGGTCGAGGAAACAGTAAAAAAACCTAAAAAAGAACATTTAAGTAAAGCACAAAAACGCAGACAATGGAATAAAGCAGATGGCAAAGGAGAAAGACCACGAGGATGGAATTGGGTGGACATAGTAAAACATTTATCACAGACTGGACCAAGATCAGAGCAGGAGTCTTAGTTTGAGTCATCTATATCATTTTGTACAGCAATAAAAGGCATGTTATATTTTTATAAATTGTTGGGAATAAAATCAATTTCCTTACTTATATATTCCCCAAAGAGATTTTATTCTTATGGCCGTGTCATATATTTTATATTTTTTTATTACAATATTATATAAAAGAAATATTATTTTAATATAAACAATATACCTTTCAAATAGTTGGTTATTAGAAAGTTTTTATTACCTTTAATAAATTTTCGACTTTATTCTCCATCAACTCCCATGGAAAATCTCCATACGCCAACTGTCAAGAAATTTGATATTGTTTTCCATCCTAGAATTATTTATAGTTATATATTAGTGCTTATAATAGCAAATAAATATTGAGATATGCAATTATATAATACCATTTATTTCCAGACTCTCAAGGAATATTTTATATTCATTAGAGACAATTAAATCTGTAGCACAGATACTTTGGACAGGAATCGATAATTGTAAATTTATATTTAAATCCATAAATTTTTTACAAAAAATATATACATTCAACAACTGATATGATGGCTCAGATGTTTCAGATCTCAACAATAAATCCTGTGTAATATTAAAATATTTATATAATAAATTACATTATTATATTTTAATAACAAAACATGTAAAAAAGCTAAATTCTCTATTATTCAAGTAGAAAAGCTTTCGCTACTCACAATTGGAATTTCTTTTGCCATACAAATATAAAATCCACACATAGAAGCATAAAAGTAAGCTTCCAGTATTTCAGCAGGTTGTATATCTTTTTTAAGAATTATAAATATATCCCTTTTTTTGATATCTATTATTATCAAATATTTTTTGTTCTCAAAGAATTTTAACAAGAACTCCACTTCTATGGATGATACTTCAGGATGACACTTCAGGACATTTACAAATGAAACACCAATTTTAATATCAAACCCACATATGCTTTTGGCTGAAAATAATATTCACAATTCATTCTTGTTTCTTATTTCTTACATAGTGAAAGTGTATAGTTGTAATAATATCTTACTAGGATTGCCAAATAAAAATACCGATTCTTCTTTATTTAATCTTTTTGGTTCAGGAATTTGGTCGTTTAGCATATAATTTTTGATGATTAAGGCCAGACGATCTTCATTGAGTGTATCTAAACACAGTACTTTAACTGCCGAATAATTCGCATAGAGATGGACTGCCACCAGGAAGAGATACAATTCTATTAAGTATCTATATGTATATGACTTCATCATTAATAATAGCATTCATAATGATACAATAGTAAAATACATTAAATATATTAGATACATACTGTCCATCATGGAACAAAGACAATATAAAGACTCCAATGAATGATGCGATTAGATTTACACACATCTCTTGACTCCCATCTTTTGCAGCGACATCAGCCAGATTATTTTTTATTGCCTATGATAAGAAAGTAATATTAGTAAAATTAGTTAAAACTATATAATGTGGATTAATAATTATTCACCTGGTGTTGAGTCAGTGCTACTCTTGTAGCTCCACCAGCAACACCGACAAGAGACTTCATAATGGTAGAAATGCACAGAATTATAACAGAATATGATGAGAAATATGACACAAGTAATTCCATTCCTGCTGCCATGTCATTCAGAATATCAGCAAATAGCCTCCATTTCTTGCATTGCCCATCTAATTTGGTTCTATAATGGAGAAAGAAACTTGTTACAATCAAATCTTGACATCAAATTTTAATTATACAAATGTGTGATAAAAATATGTACTAAAGAATATCCATGAATTTCTTTATTACCCATTCCACCATGCAAACGTTATACTACCGACCATTCCTGCACCACTTTTTAAAACCCATGTTATAGCTGCTGCCAAGGGTGTAGCATTTGATTCTCCAACTCCTATTCCTATCATTATAGAATGGGTTGCAAGTGTGTTCATTATAGTACTCGCAGATGCCTGTAAAATATAAATTCAGTCCTTATAAATCATTGTTCACATTCTTCGCTGGATAATATAAGAGAAAGAGATTTTTTATAAATTTCTTCATGATAAAATTTTGTCACTGTATTATTGGCGCAATGAAACATATGTCAAAAGTTTACTTGATTATTTAAACTAACTTGCACTGTGTCCCATATCTGATACGCTGTGTAATCGGAATGCACACTATCTGGATATCCTTGCGGCAGAAATATGTCTTTAATGATGGACACAATCCGGGAACAAATGGGTTGCGTTTCGGTTGAATTAAATCTCATCTCGTTCACGCCATCTAACCAACAGATGTCATGCAGATTAATATATGACTAGTTAATAAACAACAATAATTTGTTTAAATGTCTGGAAAGAAAAAGGAGAGAAAAATTTTACCTTCTGATTTTACGTAAATCGTTTCTTTCTCATTTCCATAGCTTTCTCGAAATAAGACACGCATATTCACCAAGGGAATTCACCACGATAAAAATTCGTTTATTTACGCTTTTGCCAATCACTATTTAAATAATCGTTGTTTATTATTAATATTATTATTATTCTCTTCGCGAAGATGATGAACACAAAAGCGGATAAATCAATGTAAATTATCTTTCGCTTGAAAATTCTTCGCAGCTCATACTAAAGTACGCAACACCCGATCAGCTGTTCTTCTCGCTGAGCTTTTTCCACTACCAAATACTACATAGGCATCACCGATAATTCCATTTAATTCGATGATGCACGAATCTAATCTTTCTTTCACTTTATTCGTCATGCTTTCTCTATCAGAATTTGTAATTGCGCTTACATCCTGTGCATTATTCGAATCTATCTTACAATTAAAAATATTTACATTCTGTTCATCTTGTGAGTCATGCTCGCGTTTACGAGCGCCATTCTTTCGATTATTTTCGAAATTGGATTTAGTAGTCCCTTTTTTATTATCTTTAGAATTATCAGCGATATTGAAATTACGTAGCGATCTGTCTTGTTGCGCTTTTAGATTATCATTACGCGTTAAAGCTTTAATCGGCCACAATTTTTCGAAAGGATTTATTTTCATTTTACGATTGCTCGAGTTGTTATCTTTTTTGCGCTTTTCATTGTCATTTTTATTTTTTAATCGTACGAATAATTTTGTATGCTTCATTCCACGGTCATAAATAATTTTTCCTATTTTCTTCGTATCATTTTCAAACTCTTCTTCTTTCATATCTGTATTATTCAATTTTACGTTATGAGATTCGTTGCAAATTGTTGTCGCATCTAACGATTCGTTCATTTTGTTTCGTGATCCGATATAAAATTTCTTTTTATCTGTTAAAGCTTCTTTCTTCTCCATTTTTTGCGTCAAATTATATTTCTTCGCACTCGATTTCGACCCGAAATAGCCCAGGAAAAATCGCTTGGTGTGGCTTTGACATCCGATCAAGGAATATTGTACGCCTCTGGAGATCCTCTTCCTTTTAATTTTTGACGTAGTAACATTCGGAGGATCATAATCGCAGTACATATTATTAACGACTTCATTTTGATACTTGTTGTGACTCTTCAATTTTTCATCGGCAACACATGAAAATCTTATATCTCCGATATCTCTTACATTTCCTGACCTCTCGCTGATTTCTTTTTCAAATTTTTCAACATCTGAAATGGACCTTCGATACATCCTCGACGCTTCAAATACCCGCGATCTATTTGGCCGTTTATCATCTTCGATTGATTTATGATCACGCGGATAATCCTTTTTAAATACGACCGCCTCGTTCGTCGCTTTTACTTCCAGTGCACGTTTCGTGAATGATAAACGAGCGGATAAATCAGTGCCGTTTGGCGAATCGTCTCCTTTAAAATTCCTTTGCTGCTCGTACTGTGCACCCGTTCGTTTCTCCACGTTTTTCGTTGAACCATTTAATTCCGATGGTGTCGGACTAGAGAATCAAAACGTTTTTCACAGATGAAATATCAAATAAACGATAAAACACACACGCGCGAACATATAAATTAGTTTGCCTCGATGATTTTAAATGTAAAAATTCTGCAGGATAAAAAATTAATCACATTTTAATAATAAAATTAGCGAATGATATTTTACAGATTGATTCTTCAATAAGTTTGAAGTTGATTTTATATTTTACATAGACAAAATATAACCAATCTTAAATTTATATTTAATATTTACACGCGTTACATGTATAATTATTATTATATTTTTATATTTATTTATATTTTATATTGTTAATACTACATTTATATTTTTTTCTATATGCTTATTTATTCATATATTTACAAAAAGTTTTGTTGACAAGAATATTTTACTTTCTCATTCATTACCTCGAAAAGTTACATGTCACTCTTAAATAAAGTTCATTTTCGTTTTTAAATGCAACGATTTCTTTTTGTAATTGTAAGATCCTCTTGTTCAATTCGGCTACAGCGACTAGGATAGTATCAATATTAATCTCCGTGTTGTCAAACGAGCAATGATACAGGTTGGGAGCTGTATTGCAACATGCATCCATCAATTATCTTTTTACGGCTGCTTATTATGCAATATATTGAAAGAAAGAAAATAAATAATGTCAATATAATATTCAATATTTTAATGTATATGCGTGTATATATAGTAATATATAAACTTCTATATTTTTAATAATATATCTAAATGAAACTAGATTAGTAATAGGTATACTTAAATATATTTCAGAAATTGTTATTAATTTTGAGAATTGACAGGAGAGACCATGGAGACTTCTATTAATATAGCTGAAGATTTGTTTCCTATAAATTATGGCCAAAATAAAGAGTAAACTTTTCAAAGTTATAGTTTAACGCAAGTTTTATATATGTATAACATTTTAGTTTAGTTATAAATTTTTTGAGGTCCAAATTGCGAAATCGTTACATGTTTTATTCTAATATATTCGTCAAATATAAAATTCTTATTTTGTTAGAAATTTTGCGATACATAGATCATCTTTTCGCTTTAAATTATTATGATTTTGTAATTCTAATTAAATCGTGAATTTCATCATTAGAAAATAAAATATTAAGAAAAAAAAAGGCTAAATTATATGTATACATTTATCATTCTCATATATTTACAATTGAAGGTAAATGTTGAGAATGATTAAATGTACATGGACGCTTTTCTCAGTAAATTGTTCATTGACATTATGTAATAACTTGTCATCCTTCATAATTTTGCATTGCGTCATCCGGATGATTGCCTTGCATCATTTTTATGCTCTCGCATATTGGATTCAGGATCATCTCTAGCGACAGCCCCTGCACATCAGCATCGAATCACCATGAATGCATTCCCTAACAATCTTTTTTCTCATATAGGATTTTTTTAGACAATGCACCTCGTTCTAATATCATCGATTAGCTTATAATCCTGAATGATTGTCAAACGCTTGTGTTGCAACAATAAATAGGTCGGCCCTATTAATACCGGATGAATGATTCTTTACCGTAAGTCCGTACACGTCACAGAATTCTCCGAATCTATTCAGTAAACGTGAGAACTGTCACGTATGACCACCAATTTTAAAATGTCTGATGTAACTTTTTCATTAATATTATATTACAAACATAATTATATATATATAAACATATATATACACAAGCTTCTTTTTTGGAAAAAAAAAAAATCTTCTAGTTTCTTTAATTTTTGTTATGTGTGGATGCGCAAACACATTACGTGTAGCAAAAATCTCAAGAAGACTGAAGGAAAAATGTTCCAAGAAAAAAAGTTTGTTAACTAAGGATGGTAACTACCAATTTATTCGAATTATTTTATTATTAATTAAGCTTTTGCGTTTCGATATTTCCCACGTGTTATTTTCCAGCTGAAACTGTGGTTCTCAAAGAAGGCGAGTGGGAAACAGCAATGGAAAACGGGACCAAGTAGGTGATCAGAAGGAAGATTGGTTCACTGGTATGGACAAAGAGAAAAATCGAAAGAGAAAGAGAGAGGCGAGTCGATGACCGTTATACGTCACATCTATGGAAGAGTCCGGAAACCTGTCTGTGTATACCATTCGCAATGAGGTACAGGCAAGTAGTCAAGGCTGAAGCAAAGTCATGGTCAGTGTTACTCTCTTCTTCGAGTTAAATGATTCAGGCATTTTGTCTCCTTGTTTATCGATCGTTTATAAATTTCGTATCCATCAATATCATCTCGCGAAGAAATTTTATGATTTAAGTTGATACAATTATGGAACGGAAGAATCATTTCTCTCTTCGAACAATCACATCTTTGCTTGTCAATTTTTTTGTGTGAATATGTTGATAGTGTAACAAGTACTAAGTTAATGTAATAATGTCCGTGTTGATATCGTTACATTTACTTTAGTCTGCCAAAATACGAATAAAAAGAGCGGATTAATCTTGACATAGCTTGAATGAGGACAGGAAAAAGGTAAGCAAAGATATAATTATGGTAAATGCGATGTATGTGTGTGTATTTGTTTATATCTGTATGTGTGATCTATTTAATATAAGTATTTTGCATTACATTTCAGACATGATCTTTTTAAGCATATATGGTAACACATTATTCATATTAAAATTATAATATACTTCTTAATAATTTTTTCGACATGTTTTAATTTCTGCAATTTAATTAATTAAAAAATGTAACTTGATACTTTCAGTAATAAAAAAAAGCAAAAAAATTATCATTTTTATTTTGTCATCTTCACATTTAATAAATACTTTTATTTTAAACTTGTATTAAAACTATATTTTTCTTCCAAAAAAATTATCGAAAGGAGATTAAAAATACGAATTTCATTAATGATTTTGGAAATATACATATCATAATTTATTTCATATATATATAAATCACACACACAACACACTAGTGCACACACAAATAATCATTTATATATAATAATGATTGTAATTCTAAAATATAGCTTTATAAAGTTATCCGCACAATAATTTACAAAATTTCCACTCTCATATATTTTCTATTTTATGAAAGGAATTAATTATATAAATAGCAATTACATTGTACTCGTATATAATAAAACAACCTTTTATCAGGAAGCAAGTAAACCAATTGTTCTTTTCAAATCGTTTAATTCGTGTTAGAAACCTGTTCAATCTGATACGAGCAATGCTTCATATTTTTATTTCTTAATGTGATTTTTTTTATCTTTATTTACATCTTAATAATGCTTCCCCTCTCTGATTTAAATTAACTTTTAATATGTTAGAAAAAAAAAAAAATATTACGTATTTTCTTATATCAGCAGCCTAAAACAGATAAAATTTTCAAATGAACATGCATTATCTTAATATTAATCATCACTAAAATATAAAAATCTAAATTTATTGATTGTAAAGCGTTGTGATTGATATAATTAAGAAACAATTATCAAATGTGTGTTAAAGATTATTTGAATAAAATTCATCTTTAAAAGATGACGAAGGATTACTTAATACTCGATATGTATGTTAATCAGTCATCAAATTCAAAAATATTATGAAATTATTAAACGTATTTTTTATCAGTAGCAAAATTTAAATAAATTAGATAATTTTTTAAACACGGATCTCATATGCATTGTTTAAAATTATTTAACAGTTGAAAGTTTCACGAGTAATTGATATTCAGTTCGCATCGAAATCGTTCAGATTGAAGAACCAGGTGAGCTGGCTCTTCGTCAATTTCTAATGTGATGGTTGCGCAAGTATTAGTTTCATTTCAGCAGTACAATAAGTTGGTTTGTGTCGTGATCTACTCGTTATGATATGAAATAGATACGTTGATAAAAGTACATGCGAAAAGATACTAAAATTATCCGAAACAAACTTATCCGAGTTCTATTGTGTGATGGAATAAATATTTACTTATACGTGTTATACAATTTTAAATTTCAGTTCACTAGTCCAGTGCACTAGTAAAAAAACAGTACAGCAAAATAAAATATGGGTGTCGAAAGCATTTTAGCAGGAGGTTTGACTTCAGCCTCCAGCGGGCTGTCATGGTTCTTTCCGATTCTTGCCGCAGCGCTTGTCTACTTCCAATATGAAGCTTTAGACAATGAAGCGTCGCCGATCGACATGCCATCGGAGGTGCTACTGCCTACGTACCATTTTATAGTGGTAGGCGGTGGTAGTGCAGGTATGTTCATTAGAAATTTTCGTTATTGACTAATAATTCTGATATAAATATCTCTTCTTTTTTATGGCATTAGGAGCTGTAGTTGCGAGCCGTCTATCTGAGATCGAAGATTGGAACATATTATTATTGGAAGCAGGCGGTGACGAAACGGAGATCTCAGACGTCCCTTTACTTGCTGGTTATCTGCAACTGAGTCAACTTGATTGGCAATACAAGACGGAACCACAGGATGGTGTTTGTTTAGGTAATTTTTATAGTACTTTTATTATATCTTTTTTTTTTATTTAGCAAGTATTCCTTCCCCTTCCCCCTCTCTCTCACTTTTCCTTTTCTATATATTATTAAATATTTCTAGCGATGGAGAATAATCGTTGCAATTGGCCTCGTGGCAAAGTGATTGGAGGATCGAGTGTATTAAATTACATGCTCTATATTAGAGGTAACAAGCGTGACTATGACATATGGGAGCAGCAAGGTTGTACCGGCTGGAGTTCGCGCGACGTCCTGCACTACTTCAAAAAATCCGAGGACAACAAAAATCCGTATTTAATTCGCACCCCATATCACGCGAGTGGCGGACACTTGACAGTTCAGGAGGCACCATGGCACACACCTCTGGCCGCAGCCTTTGTTCAGGCCGGCCAAGAGATGGGATACGAGAATCGCGATATTAATGGAAAATATCAGACTGGTTTCATGATCGCTCAAGGCACCATCAGGCGCGGTAGTCGTTGTTCAAGTGCGAAAGCGTTTCTCAGACCAGCCAGACTCAGAAAGAATTTGCACGTGGCAATGCACACGCACGTGACTAAAGTGCTGGTGCATCCCCAATCAAAGCGTACTTACGGAGTAGAATTCGTCAGAGATGGTAAGGTGTTTCGGATACGCGCGAACAAAGAGGTAATATTATCTGCCGGTGCGGTTAATTCCCCACAACTCTTAATGCTAAGCGGAATTGGGCCAAAGGAACATTTGCAGAAGCTCGGAATTCCCGTGATTCAAGATAGCAGGGTTAGTGCAAGAATTTTAGTGTCTTTCTAAATCTACACTTTTAAATATTTATTATAACTTTACATTATATATATATATATGTATATAATACTCTAGATGGTATTTAAAAAATCCTCCCCCAAATTTTTCTAGCAATTTCCATTTTATTTATTAGAAAATTCTTGCACTTCCAGGTCGGCTACAATCTCCAGGATCATGTTGGCTTAGGCGGACTCGCGTTCCTGATCAACCAGGAAATATCTATAATACAAGATCGGTTGCAAAATATACAAACAGCGATGCAGTACGCTGTGCTAGGTGATGGACCCTTGACAATATTAGGTGGTGTGGAAGGTGTTGCTTTCGTCAACACTAAATATACAAACGCCTCGTTAGACTTTCCCGATATCGAACTGCATTTCGTCTCTGGCTCGACTAATTCGGACAGCGGTGCCCAAATAAGAAAGATACACGGATTAACGAAGCGCTTTTATGATGTGGTCTTCGGGCCGATCAACAACAAGGATGCTTGGAGCGTGATTCCTATGCTGCTGCGACCAAAGAGTCGCGGTATGATCAAACTACGCAGCACGGATCCGTTTGATCATCCCGTCATTTATCCGAACTATTTTACAGAACGGGAAGATATTGCCACATTGATCGAAGGAGTAAAGATCAGCGTGGCCCTGAGTAGAACCAGTGCTTTCAAACGATTCGGAAGCGAATTAAACTCGCAACAGTTTCCAGGATGCGAACATATTCCGATTTTTACTGATGATTATTGGGAATGCATGATTAGGCATTATAGTGTCACGATTTATCATCCTGTAGGGACTTGTAAAATGGGAGCTTATTCGGATCCCGAGGCCGTTGTCGATCCACAGCTCAGGGTCTACGGTGTGGCTGGGCTTCGCGTGATCGACGCCTCGATCATGCCGAATATTGTGAGCGGAAATACAAACGCGCCGACAATCATGATCGGCGAGAAAGGCGCCGATATGATTAAAGAATATTGGTTGAAACAGAACGATATGTCTATGACGAATAAACGATAAGATATCTTGAGATTATATATCAAATGTTTGTACATAAAATTGTCAATGAAAATGTTAAAGAAATCAGTAATATATTTGCAATAAAAAGATCGATAAACAACAATCAAGAATAACTTAAAGCTGCTTATGGATATTTCAGTTACGAGGGGTACTCAGGATTTTTATAATATTTGCTCTCGGATTGTTGTAAAATCTTTGTACACTTAACATGTTAAATATATAAAATGCTATAGAGATAAAAAAATAAGAGAGAGGGAATAAGCAAGCACGTGTAAGACAAGTTTTTATACTTTTGCCTTGGTCTTAAATCTTTTTTACATAACTTAAAGTATGCGAAAAAATTTTCTTTTCAATTATACATTATGTTAAATATACCGTAAATTAGAATATTGATAACTATAAAATATTGAAATCATCTATTTTTTCAATATCTTCAAAATTATAAATATAGAAACAGTAGAGATTACTAATCGACGATATGCCTCGCCGGCAAATAACATCGCATCGCTTAGTGTCAAAACGTGAATGATCTTCACGTTGAAGATCATTCAATCGTATTTTGTGAAAGAAACTAAATTTTCAAGGAAAATAATATCCAATAAAAATAACATTCAAGATGTAATTGTGTAATTATCGAAGCTCCGAAATGGCCAAAGATAGTATCGACGGTATCCTGGTGCGTCTCGACGAAGTCGAGAAGCTACAGGCGGAACTTCGACATTTGGTACCACGAGTCACGAGTAACTCATCCAGACATGTCAGACATCAGGATTCATCCCGCGATACGTCCGCATCAATACGTTTCCCATCCCTTTTCACGTTCCCCGTCATTTCGAACTTTACGTCATCCATCAGAAACGAGCGAGTGCAAAAGTCAGTCGCGCAATTGAGCCTTAACGACAAATTGCCGACTGGTAATCGATCCTCGACAATGAATCAGAAAAGTACACGGGGATCTTCTCAACGCGAATCATCATCCGCAAGAGAGACAAATATCTTTAAGAATCTGTTAAAGAGTACCGATAAAGGCGTTGCGAGATCGCGTGCTGGAAATTCTTTCGCCTCGACTTCCATAGCGAGTTCAAAGGCATCGATAACGCCGACGAAAGGCATTGTCGCAAATCGCGCGATCAAGGATTCGCAAGAAGTAATTAGAAATGAATTAAGGAGCAGGGCATCGAAAATCTTAGCTAGAGAGAAAACGCAGCGCATAACTGGCGAGAGATCGAGCATGCGGCTATCCGAAAATAAAAATGGCATGAATTTAAATAAGTGTATTAGCATCCATTAATTCATTAATTTTTATTATTTCCGTAATTATTCGTATATGTAAATTATATTAACTCTCTTTCTCTCTTTCTCTCTCTCTCTCTCTCTCTCTCTCTAATATATAATAAATAATATTAAATAAATAATTATATCGCAATATAATGAGAAAAAAAATTAAAATATAAATTTCAACGCTTTTCTCGACTAGCATTATTAATTTTTCTTAGTTTCTTCCAATTCCTGCATTCACAGTACCCTCATCTGTGCAGACATCCGCCATTCAAATTCACGCGGCAGAAACGGCGAAACCGCGAGACGTACGATCATGCCTAAGAAGAAGACGGAGTCGTGATAGAAAAGAAATATCAACGCTTATCGAGCGAATTATGAAGAAGTTGAATTATTGTTTCGTCGATGATAACAGATTGATCGTTCCGTACCATTATCCGGGGAACAGAAAACCCAGAAGAGTACAAGGAACAAATGCAATGCGGTTGTCCGCGGCGAGTTACGTCGATTAAAAAATTATAATCATTTATATAAAAAAATCGATTAAAGATGTGAAATAATACATGTTGCAAAATAAAATATTATACTATGGTGTATAATTTTAAACTTTTCAACGATCGGTCATAATGTAAAAATGTCTCACTTTGTGATCAGGAGGTGTAGGGCAAATATTAAAAATTATAATAACGTTCAAAAAATTGCGATTGCATTGATATTGTATACACGTAGTTGGATACGATCTTAATAGTATATCGTCTATGCCTAAATCAGGTTGAACGCATCGTATCTAGATATTCATACATCGTGACTATTGACATATAGCTTTGAAAGTTTGACAGTATGTGACTTTGAGGTTATTTAAATCTCTAAACTCTAAATCATCTCATTCAAGTCATATTACTTACAAAATCGTGTTTTATTATATTGTGTCATATAACGTAGATGTTATTATTATTACTTTTTTGAATAATTTTTTGAGTATAGCTATCCAAAAATAATATAGCTACAATGCATTCGTTGAATATCAAGAAGATAATGTTTTTTCCTTAACGGACATCTTTTAAAATATTTCTTATATTCTGTAGAGTAACAATATAACTGCATTTGCGTCAACGAAAATGGCACTTGTCAATATCGAAGGAATCGACCCTTGGTAATTTATAATATATGTACTCTTTATTCTCTCTTATATACATATATTTAGCTATTTATAACCTATATATATCATATTTTTGTTTACAAGTTTTAGATGATAATTATCTCTATATATTTTGTAACTAGTTATTATATATTAACCAATTTAATTTATAATTATCCCCTGCACTTAAAAATTTGATTAAATTCATGTGTTATTAGGCTTACTGAATATGACGCATGTGAAAAGTTGTTCCGTGAGATTATGGAGCAGCTTACTCTGCGCGAAGGAGAACCAAAGGCATCAAAGGTTTATGCTAGCCTGTCTGCCAATATAAGATTGCGTATGAAACAATATACACGAGAAGTTCAGCAATTAAAGAGCAAAGTGGAAGAAGCATCCAAATTAAGAACAATGTATCCTTTAATCTCTACATGTAATATATATTAATATTTTTACACTTTAGAGTGTTTTCAAATAATTTTGGATTGATAAATTCCTTAAATGCAATTATATGGTAGAACATTTGAGGAAGCTGAACGGAGGACAAGGCAAGTGGAACAATTACAAAGTAAAAACATTCAGCTACAAAAATTGTATGAGCCGCATACAATTGATTACGTATCATCGCGTGCTAGTTTATTAAGAGCAGGTTCATCAGTTTTTGCTGATGGTGGTACTACTTCTTGGGCTATTGATGATTATGATGATGATGACAAACCATTAAATGTACAAGTATCTGTTGGTGATATTATGAATCATCAAGAGCAAATATTGAAAGGTAATAATTTTATATATATATACACACAATTCTTAGAGAAAGAATTAACCACTACACACTTTTCATAATTTATAATTGTATAATTTCTTATAGAACAAGACAAAGGCTTAGAAGAGTTATGTAAAGTGATTGTTCGTCAAAAGGAGATTGGACAAACTATTAGCAATGAGGTGGATCATCAAAATGGTAAGTAGTATAATAGATTTTGTATTGAGATAATACATTTTTCCATGTAAAAATAAATCTTCCTTAAACTTATTTCCTTTGTAATATAGAAATAATTGATGATCTGGCTGATCATATGGACAGGACTGATGAATCTTTGATTAATAAAACTCAACAGGTTCGTAATATCCATTCCAAAGACAGTACATGTGGTTATTGGATAGTGATAATTATACTTTTTATTGGTATCATTGTTGTTGCTTTAGTATAAATTAGATATTTAATAGATTATTTTAATTTTGTTTAATTGTCTATATCTAAAGTTTATGAATTAGAAGCTTAAATATTTATAAATAAAGTAATGTAATCTTAGTTGTAAAATAACAATCTCACTTTTCTCAATTTCTCAATCGGGTATTTAATATTGCGTACGAAATTTTTAATATGCTACGCTTTTTATATATTACAAATAATAAAATATAAAAGCAAAATGTTAATTAAATATTCATATTTGTATCATTTATTAATATTAGAACATTTTAGCATTTTATTCGAGACGTCCATTTTTTATATGTTATATACTGATAATATTATTTTAATTCTATAAAATATTACCTAATTAAAAAGTTTCCAATTAATATTAAAAATAATATTAGTCACGTAGAATTTTATAAGAATATAGAAATATGAATGACCAAGGAAAACTTGTTAGATGTTGGAAATGGGAAATAAAAATCAACAGTCTCAGAAGTATGTTATTACATATTATGCATTTTTCTTTTTTATATCATAAATATCTATCCTGAATCTCTGGTTCTCCCTCTCTCTCTCTCTCTCTCTCTATGCGAACTTTCCCGGCGCTAGGGATATAAAGAAAAATTTATTATTGTTTCTCTGCACATAATCCGCGTTTAAATTAAATATATCAAAGAATTGCTTTTTATGTACCATATATCCGCTTTCTCGGTTTCACCAACATTTATAACAGATAGTATTTCAGCGCTTGTTTTGATACAATTGAAAGAAATGCCGTGACTCTTTCTTTTCTCTGTGAATCCGACGCAAAAAAACAGCATTGAATTATTATTACAATAAACGTGTTGTTTAGCGGTTATCTAATATATACGAGACATGATATTTAATTGGATTATGTATATGTATATATATTAGCGTAAAATTGTTCTCCTTTTTAGCGGATATGTCACATTGTTTTGGATTTTACAAGACTGTCAAATTTTCCTGTCTCGCAAAACTTATTTTTAATAGTTTTACTAGTCGCGCCGAGTATATATCGCTCTCTCTTTCATAACATACAATGAGATCTCGTTACAACGCACCGCGTCGAAAATCTCTGATATTGTACTGGAAATTTCCTTACATCGAAATGCTCATGCATATCTTGGAACATTGCCATCGAGTTCAATAAAACTCTGCTCTGTCTATATTTCTGGTTTACAACAAATTTCGCTGCGCTAGCTAGCTTGTCACTAGAACTTGGGATCTCAACACAGAAATCGCTACGAACGTTACATCAATTATGCGAATTTTTGTGAACCAAACAACTTCCTGATCGTATATAAGAACAGTTTCTACGAATATTTGTCTACATTAACAGCCGATTAAACATTTATGCAACAGGAGATCGTTTCGCTAAACATTAATTGAAGTTAACTGACGTTCAAGGCAACGTTTTGCCTTTCCTAAAGACAGATGGCAAGCAAAAAAAAAAAAAGATAATAAATCACGCAGTTAAATCTTAGTTAACTTCAATTAATCTTTACGATAGCTGGTTCACACACGACAGTGAAAAGCAAACGCAATAGAATTTTCCCCAAAGCATCGGTTAAAAACATTCAGAATTTCTCAACAAGAAACACGAGATTTTTCTTTACAAGTAGCTGTGTATAATTCTATTGTGAATAGACGCACACATTGATAACGTAGCGTACACAGCGTTAATTATGTGGTTCCGTAGCGAGACCAAAGTGGCTTGTGCGCTGACAACTGCATTAAAACCAACCATTGGCTTTTGTCTTATCTCAAATAAATCTCTGATGCTCTCTACTTTCTCTCTCTCTCTCTCTCTCTCTCTCTCTGTAATTGATAATATATATATGTATATATATATATATATATATTAGAATATTTTTTTTGTAATGTGTCAAATGGGTCCCATTAGCCGCTAATCACTTCATATTTACGCCACTGGCCCGTATTGGATACGTCGACTCGTGTTCTCAATGACGTGCTCATTTTAACGAGGACGATAACTTTATCTAGCTAAACATCGAAGAACATCGAACTGTTTATGAGTGTCAAGTCTCCCTGCAGTCAGTCTGAATCTAATTGACAATGTGTATACCGAGGGTATGTGTCTCCTTGTTGTGCTGCTTGCTTGAATTTGTCCCTTCCTTCTTTTTTCTATTTTCAATCTCTTTTTTCATATTTAGTTTATTAACGACTGTTAATATCGACTACACGTATGTGTTTTGTAAGTAAATAGATACATATTATGCCGATACCGAGCGTACGATTTTTAGCGTGAAAGAATCCCGCGCTAGTCTCTCTCATCTATATCTCTTATATATATATACATATACTCTAAACTCTATATGCATTCGTATAGTTTTATAGAGTATAAATATATCCAGGATATTCCATAATATGTTATTTGTTATTACAAAAATTGGTTAACATTCACATACTATCTCTTTTTTCTATTTTTTATACTTAATATTCGAATATAAATTTTCATTTTATTTTAAATGTAGAGGATATATCATAGAAAAAAATACAATTAAAAAAAGAACAGATAACAATATTTTCTTAATGAAAAAATACATTTCAAAAGTCTAAAGTCTCTTTATGACTTTAGATAAAGTCACATTTAAAGTAATTAAAAAAAACATAAATTTTATGTGTATCTGTTTATATGCGTCATACTTCTATTGATTATTTCCGTAATTGAATTTTCCATTAAATCTTTATTAAGCTAAAACCATTTTCTAATTCGGATACGACGATTATCAAAAACAAGTAAGATGGCGAGTGAAATGGAACATCCTGTATATCCTTGTATACCAGGCTAGTTTATCATTCTGCAGTTTGGACACAGAAGCAATGTATCCTACCTCTTAGAATGCATGATATTTTTTTTCTTCTTTTTATCTTCAAGTAAATAAAATGATGTTGCGTATATATATATATATATATTTCATCTTTAAAATATTTATAACAATAATTCATCGGGACGCATTTATGAAAAAGATATGCATAATGCGCCGTGACATTTCTCTTATGCAGAAATTCGTCACACTGTTCAATTCAACGAAATAGTGTCGTTTATTTTTTGCTATCGGAAGATATAATACGCAGCGAAATTGTATAATTCTTTTAGCGATTTCTTGCTAGAAATATCTTAGAAATATATGCGAAATATATATGTATACATATGTGGAAAATGTCAAAATCTTTCGCTACAATTAGCACTTTTTAAAGTCCCGTTTGGTACATTCAGTAGCGGATCAAAAGCGACATTTCTGAGAATGCCGCATGATTCAGGAATCTCAATATTTCTCTTTTATATATATATATATATTTTTTTTTATTTGATATTATATATCAAAAATCATATATTATTTAAAAAAACATAAAAAGTTTTTCGTTTAAAACTGAAATATCGTGTATTAATTTACTAACTTTTGGTTTGTGAAATTGAATTATTACAAGGATAAATTTAGTAAGTGTGTACATTTGCGAGATGTATACGAGATTACAGATAATTACTGTGTCTAATAAATAATCCGCCACTGGGTACATTTTAATTTATTTCTACAGAGGCAATGCTTGCCTCTTCAGATAGTGTATTTGTATTTGTCATATTTCTAAATTCGATACACAAGAGACACTTCGTGGAAAGAGAAAAGTATCAAATCTCATCCGAGAATGATAGCGAGAAGTGTCACACCCATTAATACATGGCAATATACGATATCGACGCGTGTTTATAATAATATGGCACATGATCAAATATACTAATACGGCTATTAATTAACAGATCTGGTATCTGTGAGTGTAAGATAAAACTTATAAATATTTGTATTACTCTCCTGAAGAATCTCGTGCATACATTATTGTTATAATAGTTGTATTTACAATTAGACATTACGAATGCAATAAACAAAACACATAAAAGACGCGTGTGAAAACAAAAATAAATAATCAACAGAAAATTTATTTCCCCCAGATATATTATACTTAATTTTATTTTTTTTTACAATGCACATTAACATCTTGATTTTTTACATTAAGGCGAGGGTCACGTAAATACTCTTTTTTTTCTCAAGCATCTCATTTGGCTTATCATTATTGTTATCTGCCGTCGCAGATGCACATACTTCGCTCTTTCTCGCTTTCGCGTATGTAATACTATTACCCTTTTCGTACTATTTCAAATCCCCGGTGAAAAAAAAAACTGCTCTATAAATTTCTCGAGTAATATTCCCGCTGCCGCACGCGCGCTTCGCAATCAAGGAAGTGGAAGAGGAAGGACCTCTACCTTGAGGGATATGTTTGCATGTGTATATATATATGTGAGCGCACGCATGTGATGATGTCGCACGTGCAATTGTGTGTACCATCGATTCAACAAATCATCTACGAAAGCACAATTCTGTTTTTCCTTGTTTTACTTAATATCACAAGGTTACGTCTAAATTCTAATTTGTGCTCTAAGCAACGCTAATCGTATATAACGTATTATCGTGTGTCGCACGTTAAAAAGTACGATTAAGATTCAAAATTATCACCCTAGTAAGCCGTAGAATATTTTGTTCGTGCTTCGACGAATTCGCGAGGATCGAAACTGCAATCTCGATAACTCGAGAGATTTTATTAGATCTAGCGCACGCGAAATGATTTTTGTATTTATTGTGAACTCTCTCTCTCTCACAATTTGATTGGCATAATAGTTTACTCTTTTAACGTTCTTTCATCATATCTGTTTCATACATACATTAATACAGAAAATTAGGGGTTTGTTTTTTATAATTGAACTGACTGCACTAAAATTTAGAATTTATATTTTTCTCTCTATATTGGAAGAAAAAAGATAAACTTTGAATGCAGTACAGTCAGTTCAGCTGTAAAGAACAGACTCTAGATTTATCAGAACCGTATCGGTCTCAATCTAAGAATTTTTCATCAAGTGCTCCATCAGTCGCCCAATTGACAACTTTGATTACATGCTTGTCGTTTCTTTCCTTTTAATTCGTCTTGTAACCAGTGCGCGAACATTTGGGTCATCCTTCTTTCGTGATATTTTGGATCGGCTGTTCAGTCTTTCGAACTCAGTTCTTTGATGGTTCTTACATCGAGAGAAAAGGTGTGTGTGTGTGTGTGTGTGTGTATGTGAGAGAGAGAGAGAAAAATAGGTAAAGATAGATCAGAAGTTTTGTATTTTATTGTGCTCACATGTGTTGTTTAATATAATAAGCACTCTTGGTCGTCGTTAAGCGCCTCTGTTACACGGCAATCAATCAACAGAGTAACGCTTTGTTAAGATTACAAAGATCCGAAATCCGAAGTTTATAGAAACGATACAACGCGTGACTGCGAAGTACAAATTTTATCTAAAGTAATTATAGGAGGGGCGGGGGGGAGGGGAGGGAGATATGGCGGTATTGTTATTAGGTCTACGTGGTATAAAACGTGTCGTAATTCATTCAAAGTTGTCATAATGTGGATTACAATGTGGCACGCATCAAAGTGGACCTTCTCAAATGATTGCAATTCAGCACAATAACTTGTGATCTAACGTTCTAGATTTTGTCCGATCTCGCGCGTGTACAAAATTTTGTTCCTTCTTTCTTTGCAAATCGACGAGGCGCGTTAAATAGTGACGAACGAGTATACACATGTTCGATTATCTCAAAAAACGCTTGCGCTTCTTCGTGATACTCGCGCGATAGAGATTATAAGCTCGGACAGTGTACGATTGCGTGTATAGTATAGGGTCATACAAAGTCAATCTAAATTTAAACGAACGCGACGATTCCTTATTTGTTCGAGATACGCTATCTTTATGATGATCGATCTTTTTTTTACATCAGGGAATTTGTACGTTGGTACTAAGATGGATTCATACTCGAAAGTCGAAACTCGCTTCAGTAATCGCGTGTATGTTTAACGGAGGGAGACAAAGAGAGCGAAGCAGGCACAGGTATGAGTGTTCGTTGTAGTCACTCGTGATTCCAAAGCATATTTACTAATTACTGACGACAAGATTCACGAATACGCTTCGACTCGATTCAATTTGCACATCATTGACTTTTTTGTCTACCGGTTTCTCTTAATTTTTCTCTCATAAATGTAAGATTAGCACGAGGAATCTCTTTCTCTATTAAGACTATTTTATATTTTCAGATCATAGATCATCCGGTCGCACAAGAGTACACTTCCCCTAATCTGTGTATCAATCCATGTGTATGCATGTAATATGTATATATATGCGTATTGTGTACGTTCTTCGTGTTAATAAACATCTGCTTTATACATGACGAGCTATACAGTGTTTGGCAGAGTTCTCTCTACTATTGTACCGTCGAAATTATTCGTAGTAGTACAATCATAGTGTGTATATATATATATATATATATATATATATATATATATATATATATATATATATATATTTATATTTACATTTACTATCTACATTATCTACACATCAACTGTTAGTTTTTCATCATGTTGAATCGTAAATTATTTTCTTTCAAACATTATATATCTCGCCTTGCGCATTTACCATCCATATTGTTTTCAATCATTCACACTTTCATTCTTTCATCATCATCATCATCATTATTATAATCATTATCATCATCATCATTATCATTTTAATTATCATCAATATTATCATCATCATCATCATCATCATCATCATCATCTTAATCATCATCTTAATCATTATCTTTATATCGGCGTTAGAGGTGTCATAAACTCACGACTAGTTCGAAGTAACGATTATCGTATAAAGTAATAATAATTCTTCGACTTTCGGCCAACTTACAAAATCAAATTAACGAACAAAGATCATTCAATAAAATATAAAAAATAGAATAAATATGCCAACTTAAAAAAACAGAGGAGTGAGAGACAATTAACGATAATCAGTAGCTACGTGATACCTACATAAATCCGCGTGTAAATGGAACGCGCTACAATAGCATAATTTTGGATGACCTCTTTCTTTTTATCGTCCGCATCCCTTTCGAGGCTGCATCTCGTCAATTTCACCATCTTCAGGCAATGTCATCATTGTCCTTTCATGTCGACATTGACGATTCATTCTTTTCTTCTGGGAAAATGACCGTGTCTAATATTGGGCGAGGAATTCCCAAATGACGAGGTAATTAGTATCGTGGCAACATCAATACGATTTAACTTGTCTGACAATTTCTTAGATCATTAGTCTTCCTCTAATCTCTCCTAGACAAAGGAAAGGGGAACGAAACCTTCATAAGGTTCACGAGTTCAGGTTAAATTAGGTTGTGGAGAGGGCGAAGGAATGACGGGCTGGGGGCATGAGGCCGTGTCCTATATAAATGCCCAACATTCCAGTGTCTTGACGACGAAGTCTTCGCGCGGTGCCAACGGATCGTTGCTATACGTGCTGCAGGACTGCGTTCTGCCCTGGTACAAGTCACCGTCCAACCAGAGTCCGAACTTGCCACTAAAAAAACCGATAAAACAAATAACTCCGTGAAGCTCTCGATCGACAGAAAAAAGTGACAAAAAGCGAAAGATAAAAAACACTTACTCTCCGGCACCGATTGCTAAGCTCTCGTTGTTGCCCTTGATGAAGTATAGATTGTCGCCGCTCCAGTTGAAACATTGGAACCTTGGCGTAAACCTGAAGAGCAGGGATTCGCCGGTACCATAAAAGTGATCGCTCACGTGTAGGGCGCACGATGTTAATGCACCAAACACCTGTAATAAAATAAAGTTACAAACTATAAAATCGAAGAAATAAATATCGTACGATTAATAAATAAATTGCGTGTTTGTTCTATATAAAAAGCTTAAGTGAACAAGCCAGTAGAAAACCAATTCAAATGGATGCAAGACGTTCACAAAGCGAATAAATGCGCAAGCATACGACTTTGTATGTGAACGCATGTTAATGTTTCGTTTAAGTTAATTATGATGACCGCAAAACTTTTTAATTAAGCGACTCGACTAGTCTCAACGTTTCACTATACTCTCTGAATATGTCGATTTTTCTAATATATATATAATTAATTTTTACTGTAATCTTTTTAATAGAAAAACAAGAAATTATTTCTGTTAATTATATTTGTACAAAGTATCTTATATTGCAAATTTTTAATACATGATACGTGTAGAACATCGTATATGCGCGTTCTAACGTTATTATATAGCATAAAATACAATATACAAATAAGTGCTCTCTCGTAGAATCGCCAACGTATGTATTACTCTCGTGCCAAAGCTAATTTTTCAAAACTGCATCTCTCTATCAAATTAAAACCAATCGATCTCCATTCCTCCTATTTCTATAGTTTAAATTAACAAATAAGAGACTCACGTTGCCTTCGGTGTCCTCGATGACTAATAGAATCGGACTCTCGATTTTCGCCATTTTTCGATACATGCTGTTGAGGCTGAAGCCATGCTGGCTGGTGCTGAAGACGAGAGTCCAATGATAGCCCTCCGCCCTCGCAGGTAGATGACGACAGAGCTGTTCCCTATGCTCGTCGCTGAGTATTTCGGTCGTACCAATGAGATCGGGCACGATGATTTCGTTATCCAGGGAGATGGCACTGTTCGCGTAGAGGACTCGCCTCACTTCCTCGCTCATAGAGAGTACCTGTGAAAATTGGTTGCGTGTTAGTGATATATCTCTATAATACAATTTTCGACAATGATACGTATACTAATCGCTAATTTTAATCGAGGAGGTAAAGAGCAAAGTTTTTTTCTATCAATATCTCACGATTCCATGATCGAAAAGTGATCATAGCACAAACGGATGCTATGTGTGTGCTCTATCATCTATATAAACGTGTACAAATTCTACTCAAAATTTTCGTTGATATTAAAAATGTATATGAAATGGAAAACTCTCGTAATATCAATTAGAAACAAAAATCATATTGTTAGATATATTCAATAAAATATTTTAAAATGTTTTCTGAAAGTGTCTATTAGGAAAAAATTATTATAATTAGCGTAACAATTAATTTTACAATAAAACAATGTAATATCGCGGTTTCCAACCAAGTATAATTGAAGTCATCGTTTCTCACAATAATTTAATGATATATCCATTAAATAATAAAATATTACTTCAACTTGAAGTCGTTGTTCTGTCCAATTCAAAATCTTGAAAAACTTCAATTTCTCACTTCTTATTAACATAGAGCAAAATATAGTATCAATATAAAAAAAGAACACTACTCTAACATTCCTTCTGCTTTTGACCTCCTCAGCTCAACTAGCATCTAAGCACATTTAGGGCACATCCAAGTGTGTGTCGTGTTATACCTTGTTAACCGCAATGGGCGTTGCGTTTATTCAAGTAAATTGCTGGATAATTACTAACGTGGGAGACCGTATCGTGTGAAATATGTACCGATATTGAATTACTTTTGTTCATCGACTGTCACAGAATGACTTTGCATAATGCGATAGACGCGTGAGAGAAAATGCAAATTCCTCGCATGGTACATCGATACGAGAAGTTCGATTGTAGAACCCGAGAACCGTAGAAGCTGACATCATGATGAACGATCTTGTGATAAATCGTATCATAACGATTGAATTTCATCTCCATCCCGAAATCATAGACATTAAACCCGAAAATTGATGCGCAAATTGTTAAGTAGAAATATCTATGTAAAAAATATCTGTGAAGATATTATAATAGAAATTTAAAAGATAGAATAATCACGACTATCAAGACAAACGAGAGATATTGCACTAAATTACTAATGAAAATTACAGATAAACTAAAATATATAATTAAATTACATAATTATTATCCAAAATTATAAAACATGATTACGCTAATATTTTCAATACTATTAACAGATATTTTTAACTCCACATTATCCCTTCGCTCTATAATAAAATTTTTATTAATAGAAGAAAATAAAAAATAATGACATATACAGGGTGTTTCTGGGTTAAATGGCCATTGTTATTATAATTTGTTCATTGTATATTATCTACATATAGACTGAAAAATCATGCGCAAGAAAGACACCATCTGTCAAAATATTATTAACCATTATCAAGTAAACTCGTCTTCTTTGTAAAAAAGAGATTTGTGTAAAAAAAGGAGATAAAGAAAGCGATTCCGATAACCTCTGATCCCATCGTTGGAAGAATTTTAGTTTTCATATGCGTTTGTTATTAATCAACAACTGCCTTAACTTCATCAACTGTTGTTATTCTAACTTTCCAGAGTCTTATGCAAAATAAAATTTAAAAATCTGTAGATGCAAGTTAATGACATCAAATAAATCACTTTCCTCTCAGTCTGCGGGAGAGGAGAAAGGAAGCAACACAAAATCTCTCGGACCTGCTATTTCTATATGTATATTCCTGCGCGCATGCTGGAAGAGGAGCCAAGTAATTTATTTATACGCAAAGATTGTACTATATCGCAACGACGAGCCTATCGTGCTTTTGACATTCGTCCCTTTCATACAGACAGATATAAAAGTATAGTCATTGTCGATCGATGATCCTTTAGTCATGCTAGGAAGTTTTTTTCGAGTTTATCGACTACTTTATTGAATGCATTGCGTTAATTTGATAGCGATACTCTTCCAGATGTTCCGCGCAAACAGCTTGTGCAATTATCAGCTTTCTAATAAATTAGCCGGGAGAGGATCGTATCTCGTGGTAAACAATTTCTGAACTGTTATTCATATGAAGTATCGCGAAAAGATATATCGTACTGCATTTTAGGTGAAAATTAACGATTGAATTTTACATTAAACATAATGATTTTCTCAGTTCGTGTTCAGACATCGTAAGCTAAAATATGACTTTTTTTTTTTTTAATTTTTCTAGCTCTAAAAAATGAACATATTGAAATATTTTGGGCTTTGAAAGTAATAGTTAATCAGAATATAAAAAATCAGAAGAACAAAAACAATCGTATCAATAACCAAGCAACCCAGGAAATTGCAAGTTCAATCAATGTAAAAATGTCTTAGGTATAAAAAGATACAAAGTGGCTTTTTCAAATTAAAATATAATCGGTCTGTTTTCGCAATCTGTGCTACTGCAAATTATTACTTAAGTTCTCAAGAAGAATATATGAACAAACAAAATGATAGGTCGCGCGTCCTTATTGTACGTTCAAATCCATAATACATAATATCAATTAAGACGTTTCGCTATTAATACTCGTCTGCAAATCTTATATCAAGCAGTGTAACGATGCGAACACTGAAACGATGCGATGAGCACATATTTGATAATCCGAGAAGTGCTTCTTGCGCTCGATCTTCGCGAGAAAGATCACTCTCATCGTGAGATAAAATAAATTAAAAGAACTTCTCTGGATATATATATATATATATCTACAAAATATCCCAAAACCATATTACTATTTAGCATCTTAAACGAATTAAGAATCAAATTATATTTACATAGGGACATTTAATATTAGAACTAATCAATAAAATCTGAGATGAAGGATTAATTAAATCAAATTCTGCATCTTATAATATACCATATACAATATCTTCTTTATGAAATTATTTTCCTCGATATTACGTGTCTTTAATGAAACATAAAAGATAAGACAAAAAATATTTATTTATTATATTTTTATTAATATAATCTTATATAATGTACATATATGATATGTATACATTATTAAATATATATATATATATATATATATATATATATATATATATATATATATATTCTATTAATAAAAATTTAATAAACAAATATTTTTTTATTTTTATTTTTTTATTCTTCATTAAAGATAATAGCGAGGAAAACAATTTTATAAACAGATATTGTATATGGTACATCACATAAAAGGCGGAATTTTCCAAAATAAAATTACAAGAGATCATCTTTAATTTTTCTTTTTAAACAAACCAAGTACCAAAATAGAATGTATAAAAACATTCCTTCGATAGTTTGACGATCATGGAAAACCCATTAGTAAAGCGTTAATCGTGATTAGATGAAATAACTGAAAGATATAAAAAGGGTCAAGATCCTAAAAATAAAAATAATCTAATGTATTTCGTTGTGAATTACTTGCTAACAAAACGCGAAGAATAACATCTAGCTAAATTTGCAGACTTGTGAGAATGATTGTACGTTTACAGCGACTGCTTTTAACTCGAAGGAAACATCTAAATGCGTAGTTTTTTTTTATTTTTTTTTTTTTTTTTTTATTTTTTTAAGCCACACGCACGCGATATATCTTCGATTCAGCTGATTTGGACACAAATTGATTTGATTGACGTAAGATCGAGAAAAACGTTAAATTGTGAAGCTAATCACATTAATTATTTAGCAGAATTTAATCTGCATGATAATAAAAAAATTACGATAACAAATTATTTTTATTGCAGCACTCATCTTACTGTAATTAAAAGCAGTACTTTATATTATCATTATTACGATTGTAAAAATAATCATGAAATCTTTCGATACATATCGATGTGTTCGACTTTATAAAGAATCTCTGAGCTATGAATTCTAAATAATCAAAGCTTAAAAATAAGCGTCACATTGTTTTAATATATTTTCTTAATATTGTTTCTATATTGTGTAAAAAGAGAGAAAGAGAGCATATTAGTTTTCTACACACACACACACATATATATATATATATATATATATATATAATACATAATATATAATATATAATATATAATATATAATATAATACATAAATATTTTTTATTATAAAAATTAGAAGTGAAAAATAAATGATTATATAATTATTAAGAATTAGATGCTCACCGTAAGCATTCTTGACGAATGCTGAAAAACATAATTCAGAATAGGGCATGGATCCACGGTCATGATCAATGTAACAACGTCTAGATACGTATTATCACTAAATGATTAATCACTAAGCCTTGAACTCTTAGATATCGTCGATAAAGTATATGTACTCAATCCTTAGTCATAATTTAAGACCAAACGTTACAAAACACACTCTTATTTTGATTAAAGGCGCTGAAATTGATGATATTGAATATTTCACATATAAAAAAACTTTCTCTAAAGAAAAAAAAAAAAAAAAAAAAAAAACTCGGTAAAGAAGAGATTCACGTAGGAGTCACGTTTTCATATAAAACTCTATATACGCGATTCTACTTCTATTTATGTATTACTGTATTTCTGTTGCTATTTTCGTTGTGCGTCAGAAGATGACACACGTGGCAATCTCGTGATCGCTTGTACGATCGGCAGGACGAATCGATTGCGACTAAATAACATCGAAACCAATTTCTTCCATCGCGCGAGAAACTTCGCAAAAAACCTTTCATTCGGGCCCGTCCCTCCCTCCCTCCCTTCTTCCTACTTAATGCCAAGAGCACATAAATTCCCATCGAATGCCCGCGTCGGCCTCGAGTGCATTATTCTCAAACGCGATTGTCCTTCGATCAACCGTCCTGATGCGACTTTGATAATGACGGGTCGACTGTTAACAAACCAAAGGTAGAAAAAGAGAGACGCCGACGATGCCATTCGATTTGCCAAAAACGCTTTTAATGACGCCGGTGTTTTAACAACATTCATAATAATCAACTTCCGTATGCCGTTATGAGGTTTCCGATGAATTTCCGTATACTTATCTTGCAAGTTTCAGATAATTCTTTTCTTTTCTTATGCAAGGACATAACTTGTTCTTTGGGAATTGTTTTCTCTTAAGTAAAAATATGATATTTTTGTTATCAATATATTATCATAATTAAAAATTGTAAATATATGCCAGGGTTGCAGTTAATTTAATGAAAAATGTATAATAATATTATTTTTGAGATATATAACCTAGTAATATCTTTTTATGAAAAATCAAAAATATAAAATAAAATATAATATTGTACAATGAGATAATAGTGCGCGCGTATCTACTTATGTAATTATTATTACTTGGCGATATTTCATGTAATAAACCTGAAGAAAATTTTGTCAAAGTAGGAAGTAGCAAGTAAGCAACACTGTTTTCTTCTAATAATTTTTAAAAAATGGACAAAAAATAAGCTTAAATACAAGTTTGATGTTGTCTTATCCATATCAAAATTGTACGATCTAGATTAGCAATTCAGAAAAGAGAAAATATTACATTGATGGATAATTATAAACATTTCATCATTAAATACAATCGCTTATCTTGTGTGTGTTTCCATTTCGTGTGTGCTTTTATCTCTCTGGATGAAGATTTTCCGCGATTAAAAAGGATGAATATTAACTTAAGGTGGATTAAAAATTAAAACGATGGTCTAACGAGTATTTGTAACTATATACTCATTTCGATTATTGTGATACAAACATGATTGTGTCGAACCACGTTTACATATGCTAATCTTATGCGTAATTCTCTTTGTACCAGGCGAGACAAGTCGCCATCAATCAGCGATGAGAAAAAACATTGAATGCCAATTTTCGTATCTGTTGATGACGATTTCAATCTCATACATTATGTATTCTTCGTTATTTATTATTATAGGCGAAAAAAATCTGACTGGCTCATGTGTATCTAATAGTTTTTTAATCGTATTTTAATTAAAATCAAAGCGAAGCGGAAACGGAATCCAGTGGCTACGCAATAATTGCGAAATATAGATCACTCGTTACGGAACGAATCTATAAATTGATTTCAATTGCGAACCGGCTATCAACGCTATCCGCTAATCGAAATTTCCTGGCAGTTTGTTAAGCGAGGAGTGTCATCGCGGGACATAACGCGTGGGTACAGCGGACGTTTATGTCATAAGTGTAGTTGAAAAAAATTATATAATTTCGCACAATGTTGCTTAATATTATGACTGCAAGATATTATATAAGTCCAATATTCAAATATGTGTCAATTTCTCTCTCTATGCATGAAAATGTATATATCAAAATATTTAGATACATTATATTGTAGTACATATATATCATTTTTTTATTATATTTATTTATCTGTTAAATTGTATATTTTTGCAAAATGTAATAATTCTATTGAAACTTAAATATAAATTGTGAATCGTCATTCGGACTCAACCCTTATATATATGTTAAAATATTTTAATATCACAAGATTATTTCAGTTATGCGATATAATCGATAAAAATTTCATTTCTTTCGTGTTATCATATAATTATCATAAAATACAATATAAAACGTCTTTTACGAATAAATTGCGCTATTGGACGATCTGAAATTCTTTATAAAAAATTGATCATATTTCATACGGAAAGTTCGTAAAAGGCAATAAAAGCCAGTCGCGAATGTTAGTTATTCAAGGCGATCGAGAAACGACTATCAAAAGATCGCGAAGGGTGACTGCGATCGTTATTGACAAACGCGCAGCGTGAAAACGTCCGTCGATTTCCTTTATAATACCGCGATAACGGACGGGAAATAAATATGATAGTTAATGAGTCTGCAATTCTCGAATGCCGCTTCACGTTGAGCCTAATGTTTTTATTATGCCACAACATTCCTGAACAGAACACAGCTATTATGAGATTTAATTATATAGCTTACGTCATTTTATTGTTCTATATCAAATACAATTAGATCGAAATCATATATAATCTTTCCTATAACATTGTATATATTAAGATAAGTATTACATTTTATTTTTCTGCTTTATACTCATAAATAAAAAAAATATAGATATTTTTATGAAGAGAAATAAAATTTATGTTTTAAAAGTTTGTCCAGCCATAAATATAGAATGTTTAAATCGTTATATGTCTACATGACTATCTTTCATGAAAAAATAAAAACAATAGTAATCGCGTTTTCTTATTGCACGAAGAAAAACACAAGTGATGATTCATAGAATATCGTTGAAAAAAATATTAAATATTATCTAGAATATTAAATAAAAATTCACAATTTTAATTAAATTTTCCAATATTTTTCTTTTCCGCGATAGCCTAAGAAAAATATATATAAAATAGATTCTTATATACGTACGCAAAATATATGTAATATAATTTCGTTAAATTGAAGACATATCAAAAAACTATCTTGATTCATGAACAAAAATAATCTTCGGAGGGGATTTTAAACATAATGATACATTTATAATAATACACATATAATCTAAAAAGTGTAAAAAGTGTGTTATATACGATTGTCTATATATAATGTAGAGAGCACGTGTCACAAGTCGTCGAGATTTTAAAAAGAAAAGTTAAATAAAAATTTTCAGTCTACAAAAAGAATGCTCAAAGCGGTGATCAAATGAGAACATCACGGATAATTGTCATACTCACGCTAAATGAAAGACCAGTTTACGAGCTGTTAATTAAGCCAATGTAGAGTAAAATATATGATGTATAAATCCGAAAATACGCACTCATCCTACTTCGAACGCAACATTTGAAAGAAACATAAAAAAAATCAATGTAATTAGTATTAGTCCAAAATTGTAATTAACTTTTTTCCGTCTATATTATAGATAGGATTACAGATAAAAAAAAAATATATATATATATATAAAAATTAAAAAAAAAACAGAATAATTCATTAAGTTGATCAGAATTAGCAGTTTTGTTGGATTGTTTCGATAATTCGGTTAAAGCAGCATTTTCATCGCAATTATTGATTCCCAAATTTATGTAGATCTATCAAAAATAATAATAATAGGATGCGTTATTCTAATTTTAATAATATTAAATAAAGTCACATGTTCTAATGCATTTATTAAGATAGCAACCCAAAGAAAAATTGATTCTCATTTGAGATGTAAGTTGATGACAAAATTTATTATTTACTTTCGCGTTATTCTGTCATTCATATGCAACAAGAAAAAGATTAATATTTTGAAATAAATTTTTTCCACGAAAAACCATCCATCTTTTATGATATAAGCAGTAATGGCATTTGTGATTATACGCATATAATCTTTGTCCAAAAAGAGAGTTTCGAGATTAAATTTATCAGATAAATATATCCAATTTTGTTTTCACGGTAGATTCATTTCTTTAACACTGTGCCAATTTCTTATTTAGACCTGCTCTTACGCGCGATGACTGTTTATATCATATATGTCAGATATCATTTCAATCATCAATTTAGCTGCATATCAATGAATAAAAGAAGCAAAAAATAAACTTTAAATTTTGTATGAAACTTACAACCAGCGGTGATCATAAACTTCACACATACATATTGTTACGATCTAATTCAAGAAACTTCGCGAAATAATACTAAAAGAACAAAAAGTCAAAAGTAAATTAAAAGAATATTTTTGTTTTCTAATTTAATAGAATGGCAACATTTGCTACAAGGAAAAACGATTTCAAAATCATAGCGTATGCTCATTGTCGGTATAACTTTCAAGTCTTAACTTTCTCTTTTGTGAATTATTCAATATTTTTTAAGTGAATATTCCATTATTTATTCACAGCAAAAAAAGAAATAAATAGTTATTCGGTTTTTTAATTGCAGGGGATGACACTTGCTATTTTGATTATTTGCTAAATGCAGCAACAAGTAGTAACAACTACTCGAGTCTCTCATATTTATAAATAAGACCAAAGTTTTAAAAACGAGTATATATATATATATATATATGATGATGAGAAAGATGTTCAATTTCAAAGTCAATTTTAGATAGCTCAAAATTTGATTCGAAATAATCATATCACAACTGATGAAATAGTAAGTTTATTCGATTAAGGAGAGTGTTGAGACAGCTTTGTAATAAATCGAAATTTTTTTTTCAAAATAAAATTTATAAAACTTGTTAAACATAGTGCTAAAGTGCATAAATACTGGTGGAGACTGATGTAAAAAGAAAAAAAATGAATATAAATATTTCTTATATTTATAAAGATTTTCTTTTCCTCTTTTCCCAAATATCCCTCTATTTTTCACCTTTCCCTCCCAAATAGCCTATACTTTCTTCAAATGTATTCTTTATATTCCCATTTGTCTAAAAAGTTGAAAAAAAATATAATTTAAAACTGAAGAATTATTCACCCTATTTGTTGTTTTATAGAATAAAAAAATCTCTGCATATTTAAATAATTAGTATCTATCAAATTTTATAATTTTTTTTCTCAACATCAATTTTAACAATTATATCGGTCTTTCTCTTTCTTTCCCCTTTTCTCTCACTTTCACATTTTAAATTTATTTACTGTATCTAAATCTTTTTCTAACATAAATTACAAATATTTTGCCAAGCACCCATTTTCTTTCTCTCTCTCTCTCAAATTTTTCGAATTTGTTTAAATGATGTATTGTGAAGAATTGATTTCCTATTATGAAAATATATCCTATTGTGAAAATATATCATATTGTGAAGAACTGATCTCACGAAAGAAAAAGAGAAAACTTTTTAAATCATTTGCTTTTGTTTCTACTTTTGTACATTTCTCCTTTTTTTCGTTCAAAAAATATTCCGTCTCGAAATTCCGTCTACCTATTTAAAGAACTGGATGTATCAAATAATCACTATAAAATTTTCGTGGTACAGTCACTATAAAAAAATTTGTTTGATATAAGATAATATTTATGATTTTGAGATTATATTCCCCTATGAGATTATATTTCATAGAGGAAATCTTTAACTCTTTAACTCACAAATTAATTATTAATTTTATATTTTGAAAGTCTAGAAGTGCTTTGTGTGTGCGCAATGTTAAATTCATAAATATCTCGAAATGTATTATATTTATTATAACTTTCAATGTAGTTGATCCGTTCAGTTCCTCCTTAAAATGCAAATTATACCATTATACTGTTAGTCAATGATAAATATTATTAATTTGTCATATTTCGAAGCTTAAATAGAAGCTGATTCCGGCATATTTTGCAGTGACGGTTTCTTTAGTTCAGTGAAAGTGAGCTTATACAGACTCAATTAAAGACCGGTTGTAAATACACACCTTATATAAATAGTTGTTATTTCGAACTATTAGTGTGTAAATTATGTGAAATAGATGCATGCAAATATGTGTTCGCGAATCATTTATATCATTTATGACTTAAACATTATGCGGGCAAGAAAAATATCATAAACAAACATTTATTTATCTTGACACATTTTATTCTATATATCTTTCTTCTTGGCAATAACGATTCGGTTCAAATATATTGCATATTCTGCGATATATTTGAATCGAATTATTATTATTCTGCGATAATAATAATTATTACTTATATATATAATAATTTTCATTCGAGAATAAGCGTGCTATAAAATCTCGATTTAGAAAACTTTCGCGCCAACAATTTAGATGTTAAGTTGTGATTTTATAACGCCTGATACGGGTCAACGTAAATCCAATATTCCGATACGATCGGGCTTTCAGAAAGAAACATGTTTACATATTACGTAACTCTAAACTGCATTCCTGACAATTCCATAATCAGACACATTCGCTTCGCGTACAGAAGTGAGCGCGATTAAAAAGCGCGAGTATGTTCATCTCAACTCTGACCTTTACCTTCGTTTGCTTTTTCAAGAATCTCTTGATGATCTTGGAGATCGGATTCGGCATTTTTGATCTAGGCATCTCTGTTATCTTCGATGAGCACGAAAAATCGGGTCGATGCACTTTTTCTCGCTGTTCTTATTTTTCGTTCACAAATAGAAAACCGTGAAATTTGTTTACATTATGTTTCAACGCATAAATTATAAATTCCTCAAACTATCGGAAACTCTTCCGAAGAAACGAAAAATCCGGCACGTACAAGCCACTTACTAAAAAAGAAATAATATATTTTCACCTTTATATATGTAATTACAATATTCTTTGAAAAATTACCACTGTCAGCATTCGTTTTTACAAACTCTTTAACTCCTTGATCAATTTTTATTAATCAATAAATTAATTAAAAATGTATTAGTAGTTTAATGTAATTACCGCGCATCGTGATGTCAACCGATATTATTTATGTATCTTTTTTATACAACTCATTCGATAATACGAGTTTTACTTTGCGAGGACCACAGTAAGACTGGAGCTTTCGATGTAAATCTAATACATTCATATAAGCGACGAAGAGCAAGAGAAGGGGGAGAAGAAAATGAGCGACGCATATTCTTGGGCAGAGGCTTTTCGGACGACTGCGCAATCGAGATTGCGCAGCACGTGCTCTAGCAGCCGTTCTAAATTTTTCGTGATCATAAATATCTTAAACAAAGTCTGTCTAATAAAAAAAAATTTCACTTTGGAAAGTATCTTCTATGACATAAAACATCCACTTAGAAACTTGAACTTTTTAAAAGAAAAAAAGAACATTCAAAATGTTAAATAGAATTGATCCTTCTTATCAATAAAAATCAAGAGATTCGCTATATCTTTTTATTTGAAATGTTATTATATTTATTCTATGTTAAACCGTGTACCTAGATCTGAATTAAATTATCTTTCAAATGAGATCAAATTTATTGTAGTTCGTTCCATAGGTTTTGGAGCAAACCGTCAAAAGCCGAAAAAGCACTTTCGGTACATTTGAAATTGGTTATTAACTGCTTCATTTCAAAACCTATGGAGCGAACCACTATCATTTTGATCTCATTCGAAAGATAATTTAATACCGAACAAAATGTCCTATATACATGAGTCCACAAATACTTCCTTAAAAACTTAGCGCCCAAAAACCTCTGAAGTCACGGTTATTTTTTACATTTTTACAAATATCAGGGAAAATATGCGTCTTTTCACAAAAAGTACCGAAAAAAATGTTGCAGACCTAGATTATTCATCATTCTTTTTATTTATTTATTTATTTTTTTTTTTTTTGATCGGTTGTAAAATTTCTTTCAATTTTTTCCTTTAATTTTGAAAGTGTAAAATTATTCATCTTGAATTATTCGATGTGCAAAATTAATGACTTTTTCAAGCGTGTATGTTTGCGGGTGTGGAAAGTTTTGTACGCAATATACTGTGTGTATTTTGTGTATAACAATAATTAAGCGAAATTTGAGTTGAGCCGAATTTTTAATGGTGAATTATGTCGTGCTTTAAATGATGAATGTCGCGTGAGCATCTAAAAATAAAAGAGAGCATGCACGTTTGGCATCTAGTATTTTATTTTTGAACGATGAGATCGCAAAGAATTTGAAGGCAAAATATTTCTCTAATTGTGGATACCCCTGGATTATTCGCTTTTGTTATGTCAATAGTAACGTTATTTTTTTTGCATTTTCCAAAAAATGTTGAACGACTTCAAAGTTCATTAACTTTTTGCATTCATTTTTAATATTTTTATCAATTCTTTAATTATTTCTAATTTTTGTATGAATTATTTCTAATATTTGTATTTTTTGCTGCATTTAAAAATTATTTTTACGCCAATATTGCATATTCTGACGCAATTTCTATTATTTATTTTTACGCCTTCATTTTACAATAAATCTTAGGAAATCAATTTTTGTTATCTGAAATCGATATGTGATTATGATCAGTATACGTCATAGTTTTCTTCGACCAATAATAAATTGCTTTTATCCTGAGATATTTATGAACGTAGGAGAAAATGTAATTATTTATTTTCTTTTCTATCGGAATTTAAACATTTATTAATTTCTTCTATTTATCTTTTTCGCAAAATACCATAATATGTAAAAAATAAAAAAGATGTGACATTTTCTCAGTTAGTCATCATCCGTAATATGTCCGGATAAGATTAATTTTGCCGTCTCCTCATCTGTGTCAATTTACACCGACTGTGTCAATCCTCGTCAATAATGTATCGCACCATTATGCAAGCGCCGGAGCAGTTCATAGAGTATGATTCCTGCGACACAAGTTGATCTATAATATACATATTATTATATTTCGCAAGGGATATGTATGTCCAAACTTCATTCTTTCGCGTACGCAAATTTGCAATATTTATCATATATCGTTCTGTAAGCATTAATATTAATGATCTTTTAATAATAGATAGAAATCTCAACTTTTATTATCCGGATATATCTTGTTTAAGAGAATAAAAATGCGCTTTTCACTTCTACATTTATGCTAACAAAGTTTTCCGTCTCGAGTCCAGACGCATCGATAATGCGATGCTGTTCTCTATCATAATTAGCATTTCGCCTTGAAATCGATAATTCTCATCGTCTTCAACGCGATATCGATTTGCATGAAACCGTTCCCCGTCGTGAGAATCGGCTGAATATGGAAAGTGCGTTCTGCAAGTATTTAATCAAGTCATGATAGAAGCCCATGAGAAGTCGTAAAAGGAAATACTAGAACGGTAAGAGAAACAGAGAGAGAGAGAGAGAGAGAAGGAAAGAGAAACGGTAATAACAATGCGATACGATAAATATCTTAAGTGCATGCGCGAGTTAGAGAGTGTCGAATGAGTGCATGCTGCACATTCATCTAGATTCTTCGGTCAAGTATATTCTACGCCGAAGAGAGACAGATGCATGCAATCTATTTTCGACAGTAATGTACGATTTATTTAGAACCGTAAAGTAAATCTATTTCAAATAAGGTTCAACCGCAAAGAGTTAATCGTTATTAATGCGAAATCGTTATTAAAGAGGAGAAAATTTCTCTCGTATTATCTATTTATCAATGTCCATACATTATTGAGAATGTGAATAAAGAGGTTTTAAGGAATTCTCTACAAACTATTTTCTCGTGACAATTAATGCATATAATATAAATCGTGGTCGAATGCACTGATATACGAACCATCGAAGCGGGTAAAGCGGTTAAAAAAAAAAGGGGGGGAAAAGAAAAAAGACAAAATAGTAGACACGGTCGCAACATCGCGTCAGGTGTATCCGAGAGTTTTAACGAGGGTCTAAGGTGCGGCAATGTTATCTAAAAGGTGCATTGTTCAACATCGAGCAATTAAGGTGCCTATAATAGATATCGATCACCGGGCAGGAGGTAGGGATTAATCGATACCTCCGAATCCTGGATCTGCTCGGAATCGGCCGATGTGCTCGAAGTCTTCAGGATGCTGTACAGCTTTACGTAGGGGGCCTTGATCAACTGTCGGCCAATCAACAATCGGCCGTCTTTAGGAGATGTTCTCGGTAGCGACATCGTCGAGGTCGAGGTTTTAAGAACCTCACGATCCTCGCGTCGAAAATTGGTAGAAACAGCGCATTTCAACGCGACGTAACCAATATCGAGGGCCAAATCAAGCGGACTTTGATGTTATCAACGATGAATTCCGCGAAATATTTGGCGTATCTCAGCACGATATTTGATAGCCAGTCGACACGAGGATCGAGTTATCAAAAAAATAAATACGAATGGTGTTGCAAGAGTTGTAAAAATGCAGACCATTGCAATTCAAAGAAAACATCGGAAGTCATATAATTTTTCTTTCTTCAATAAAAGTTTCTCTGTAAAAATTTTAGATGAAAGCCGACAAAATATTTGCGGTAACTCCAAAATTTTTCGCTTTATATATCTTCGTTAACGTGAGAGATGTAGATTCTAATTTCTAATTAATATAGAAATTTTTTAAACGGTAAGTTATATAATAATAGTGTCTTATAAATCGCATCAAAGTTCGAAAAGATAAGTACAATCAAAAATCTATTATATATTCATTTTTATCACAGACAAAAGTCCAGAGTTTTTAATCTTCACTTAAACGACTTTATAACAAGGTCTACCTAAATGTTATCTAAAAAAAGTCATAAAAAGAAATTCTTTTTATGAATAATTTCCGTCACTCTATCCCATCAATATCGCGTACAATTCGCTTATTGGGACAGCTAAGATATAAAGAGTACAAAGTACTCACCTCCCAGGACTCCCTTGTCAATTCGGTGATGTCATCGCCTTGTCCGTCGCGAGCTTTACTCTCCTCCGTAGAATCCGCGCCCTCGCTGCTCTCGTGGGGCGACAATTCCGGCGACAGGTCCGTGTCGGTGTCAGACAGAATGTAACCGCGTTCCCGCCAATAATTCTCATCCAGTTCGCCGTAGAGATTCGGCACCCACGCGTGAATAAACCTATACAGATCGTCCACTCTGTAAAAAAAAAACAAAGAGAATATGTCAATCGTGTTATCAAAAAAAGAAAAGGGAACTGTCGTTTATGCTACGCAAATTAGCGTCCTTCGACATCAAGCGTAAACTTGTCAAACGCGGAGCATTACCTGCGATGCACGATGGGCATCACGTTCGTCATCGCTCTTCTCACGTGTCGGTTGTAAATAAAATCCATCATACCGCTAAATGTATTCATCACGACCGCGTTCATTCAATTCATAGCCACGCAACCGCACGGTAGACTATCGTTAAAGGCGAAAGGAACGATAACGCGCGACACGAGAGAGATATAATTTCTCGAGGACGCGACAGACGATGCGCGTCAGCGGCTCCGAACAACACGGCCAGCTGATCGCACAACGGAACGCGAGAATTATTCGCAATTCGCTTAAAATATCGGAGTAGCAGTCGTTATCAGCTTATCAGATACCAATTCTAACCTCCTGAGAATTTTTTTCAAAAATCCCCGCTGTCATCCGATTTTTTTTTGTTTAACTCCGCGCACCGTATGTTAGACATTTATAAGAAAATCTCTTCCTCTCATTTTGACAGAATACATACGCGGCACTCGCGATGTATGCGAATACATAGGAATACGGAGAACGTGCAAAAAACGCGGAACAAAACTACCAGGTACGTCATGAATGTCGAGACTCGTTATACATGTCACGTGCTGATTCGCTTGGTACACCTGCACTCTTGTTCCGTATATATGCGCTGCGGAACGCAGAACATATATCATTGTTTCACACTCGCACGTATCGCGCTGACTGAGCATGTTTCAGTCTTTACCGTTCGAAAACTTTTTTTTGTAAAAATTGTCAAAACAAAAATGCGATAAAAACAAATTCTATTTTCACTACTTCATCATACATAAAAAAAAAAATCTCTCTTTAATCCGATTTTGAATCGATACGAAGAGTTAGTCCCTGATTATATCAATTATTAAAATAGTTCGATACAAAAACGTTTAATAGTAAATTTTAACATTCTGTTAAAATTTATTATTAAATCTCATTATTGTAAACGATTTATTATGCAAATCAAAATGTCAAACGTATATGGCACGTAATAGTATTATGTAGTAAATATATTCACCATATCTAAAGCCTTAATCTCGATAATCTGTTTTCTTACTTTAATATTTTTTTTATTTGATTTTTATCACACTATTAAGTTTTTTATTTATAAAATACTTATCTTCATTTTATTTTAAAATTTCCTCACATTCTATGTACAAAAGAGATATGAGAAAGATATTTTAATTAACAAAGATGACACCACGACGTTGTAAAAAAATTAAAAAATTAATAGACAGATATAACATGTTTTTATATTAATAATTATAATAAATACATATATAAAAATACAAAAAATATACTTAATATGAAACTTGTTAATTCTGTTTAAAAATATTTTTGTTATTCTTTTGGTGGAAAAAATTAATAAAATTTCAGAAAAGATAATCTCTCTCTCTCTCTCTCTCTCATACAATAATAATCAGTTATTTTACAATTACTAATTTAATAAGTTAATAAAAAATATTAAAAATAAATGTTTTAAAAACGAGTAATATGATATATACAAAGAGGTACATCAACGTCGCTTTATATAAAATTAGATATTAAACAAAACAGCTTGAAAGATTTCCATTTAGTCTATCACATTAGCCGATATCAATGTGTCGATTTTATTCTCGAAAATCTTCTTGTAAATGTTAAGGAGATTATTATTTTTGGCAACTTTATAATTTATCTGAGGAAAATAAGATATTAAAATGCGGTTACGGAGAATATAGATTGGCATGTGGAAACGAGATCGCTCTCGATAAATCTTAATCCAGTTAAGTGCTCAACCAAGAATGATCTTAATTATTTGCAACTCGATACAATCGTAATACTGGGAAGCGATTAATATTTGTAAACAAGTGGCATTTCAAAACGGCTGTCAACGAGATTTACCATGATATCATGATATATATATGTAGATGATTGATTCGAAATTCTCAAAACTGGGGATCACTACCTTAATTAAGCAACAACTTTCAGACTATATAAACGAGAGACACATATTTTTTTTCCAAATTAAACATCTTCACTTAATTTTTTTTAAGATATAAAATAGGGAGATTATAAAAAAAATTTAAGGTAAGTTACATATTATTTGTCCAGAAATTATTATATTCCTTTACTTTTCATGTAGCATATGTATTTTACTAAATGTAAGTGTATATTTCTAACACAAAATACATATGCTAATGATTTTTAAAGATACGTCTAACAAGTATGAAGCAAGAAAAACACTGGCAGTCAAAGCTCGGTAAAGCTCGATCAAGCGTCAACAAGCGTATAAATAGAAAATCTGGCGGCGGAGGCGAAAAGCTATTTTGCGACGTGAAACATGTGTCCGGTCATAACGCATTCTGGATGCCGCTCTTCGTAGATGTGTATGCATGAGTCGACAAAAATAATACGCGGCGAGATTTTTCGCAAGGAAAATTACCGGTGCGTTTCTGCCCGAAAAAACAGCATTCGGCGAATATTGATTCTGGTATGATCAAATGATCATAACTTATCGCGAACAATGCAGCGTCTGTAACTCGTTTTTCGGCGACAACTCGTTAGTTGTTAAAAAAGAAAGAAAACACCAGTCCTAATATAAATACAGATTTCAGAAATGTATAAATGCCAAAGAGAACTCTGGTTCTCCTGGTTTACACATGATAGCCTTGATAATAATCAGAATGAGAGAAACATCGAAAAATCATGATAATGTCAAAAGTGTTATACTATGATTTTTAAAATTGACTTTTTCCAAGTTATTAAAGATTTTTAGAATTTATCTTTATACATTTAAATTTTTAGGATAAAATTATAACTATTAAACACAAACATAACAAATCTTATCTCAGAAAAATTTTCAATAATTAATTTATTCAAACAATCAAATATTATTTTAAGATATTGTTTAATTTTTTACATCTCTTAAGATTGTAAAATTCATTATGTACTATTTGAAAGAGGCTATAAACATTTTAAATGATTAAAGTCAGAACTTTAAACTCGAATGGCTCCTTCACTAATAATACTCTGGCATTTCTTCGCTTCTCTCCTCTGTATCTTACATATCGAATTACAATAACTAAGACGATGTATCGAGATATCATAATGTAAAAAATTATTACCTGTTACGTGGTACGCTGAACCAATATTCGGGACGCAATTTCTTTTTGCCATAGCTCATAATTGGCGTCGATCGCGGTATTTTCTTATCCTTCGGTCTACCGGTTCGTAGCCTCAGGTACAACGGTGGATCTTCGCAAGAACGTGCAGGCCGTGGGATCAGCTCTGTATAATGCGAGAAGCGTTTATCAATGTAAGTCGAGTACTTATTAATTTATAAGAGTTGCATAATTGACGGATTTATCTTTATACATTCGATATAGTCCGCGAATCTAAACAACATATGTGCGATTCATCATAATAAACAAGTTTTGTTACGATAAGAAGTCCGAATTGTGAGAGAATCACATACGCAAATACACAAATAGGTCAAAAACACGAATAAGTCTTGGAAAACGAGGCAAGCACATTATCACAAACAAGATGAAAAGACAGTGTCAGAGTAAGAATTATTCTGTGAAAAGAACAAGGATGATAGACATAATGCATGAACAGCAATTGTATAGATATATTGTAGAAAAGTCCGATTATATTTATACAAAATATACGTGCAGCGAAAAATGGTGACGAAATAGAATAACCATTACAGTGATATAATAACGGTTATCACATAGTGTGTAACCGCCATGTGTAAAGTTGCGCAAATCATATTCAATGCATGACAGGAAATAAAATCGCCAATAGACAGAAACATTTGGATATTTGACGAAACAAAGAGGCAAATAAAAAAATGGGAATTTGTGACACGAGGAAAAGAGCAAGCTAATACTGTATGAACCTACCCAGGCCTTCGAGTTCGGGAAAATTAGGTGCTTGGACTAGAGGGACAACAGAAACAAATGACATTACTGCATTAGTATGAACCTATTGCTATCTAAATAATGAAACCCGTTGTGCTAATCTGAAATGGATAAAATATTGGAGAGAAAAAGATAAAGAGATATTTGAGCAATTAATGCAGAGAAATATATAATGATTACTACTAACGTCTATAATAATCGAGCATATCACATTTTGCAAAGAAAGTTTGATTTAAAACGATTATCCGATTATCAGTTTATTAAAAGAGATTAACATGTAAGTACACGCATTTTAAGTTGCAATTAAAAAGTTATTATTTAAATAGTACAAACAAGATGCGTTCGTTACATGCAATGCGGCACAAAGGGTTTCAAAATTCTAAAAATGTATTTATATGTTGTTTGTAAAAAGATGTTAAAAAATGCTTGTTGAGTGAAATTTTTCCATTAAGAGAGAGAAAGAGAGAGAGAGAGAATTGTTTATTGATATATATATATATATGTATGTATGTATGTATGTATGTATGTATGTATAAATTAAGATTGTTGACTATCAAATGGAGAATTAATTCATATAAAATAAAACACCGCGCCATTTTACTTAATATTATTCTGTCCATAAATATACGATAAAATGTCCTATATATCGAAGAAAAGCGATATATAGTTTAGTTATAGTTTCAGTGAAATGGCATATAGAATTGACAATGATAAACAATGATAATCTAAAACAATGATAAACTACTTTAACGTACACCAAGGAAAGCGCATTTGGTTATCAATTCCAAATCTATCTGGCGATATAAAATGAAATTTAGAATTTAGAAAATCTGAAAAATCATTTTTTGCACAATTCTATAATAATTTATAGCCAAAAGCGCTCGAAATCTTGAGACGGGAGCAATAAACTGGCAAAACAACTGTTTAAAAAGCTATCTATGCGTTTTCGGGCGAGTGCAGTGCATGATACACCTACTAATCCCGTTTATCATCCTTATCATTTATTAATTTCTTTGCATCGTATATAACTAATCGATACTAATATCAATGATATATGGAAATGTAACAATAATGAATGTATTTTGTATGAAAGAAAATTCTGTTGAAGTATGTCTTCACGATAATTAGACTATCCATTCCAATAAGGACATGAAATAGATTATGGATATGTCTCTATATGTGCAATAGCGATACTTACTGTCGAAACTCACAAATAATTCTGGCATATCCTCGACCGAGACCATACTGCGGTAATCCAATCGCGGCGCCATTGTTGAAGTTTTACTACCTCGACTGCTGTCGACGCTGCTACTGCCGGAGGATGTTAAAGGTTGCTGTCTAATAAAGGTACCTACGGAAGAGCGTCTGAAAAAAATTCATAAAAGATGACGTTATAGAAAAGAAAAAAAAATTTTTCTCATGGAATAACATTACAAAAACTTTTGAACGACAAGTACATGTTAGACAGCTATCAAAAATATCCTATTGCGCTATTATATATTTAATTTACACATTCTTGTAGTTCAGAAGTAATATATATACATATGTAATACACATTAATAACAATGGGAATTAACAATCATAAAGTGTATTCAATATACATAGAAAATAATAAGTTATATGGCTGCTTGAGGGTACTATACACTGTGTTAAATTGATTATGTGTTGGCTATAAGTGATCTGGGGAGTAGCAACAGCATTGTCTATCGCTGAATCTTTGGCAAACAGTATAATTTACCTGAAAGCAGGAGCCCTCAATCCCAGAGTATCTTGAAACTTAAGAAACAATGGAAAAAAAGAAAGTGTGTGAGGGGTAAAAGCATTTTAACTGTAGAATCCTCGAAATATTTGTAAAATTTAAATAATTGCTGTACATATATACATATATATAATTTCTCCTCTAATATCTATAATATTAATAACTTTAATCAATGCAAAGTATTTGTTTAACAATTATAATATTGAGAGAATTCTACAGAAATAAAACATTCACGAATAGATAAGTACAGATATGAAATTGATCAAGAAGATTGAATAAAATTGGAAAGGAATGCAGGAAGAAGGGGTTACAACAATGTAAGGTCATGTCGGGTCTAGACTCACCCAATAAGGCCTCCTGGACCAGGTGAAAAATTGCTGAAGTCTTGAGAGAGAGAGGAGGCGGTAAGCGGAGGAGTTCCACCCGCTCTACCGCCACTCTCTTCGCTGGGGGTTTTAGCAAACAGGCCGGAGCTAAAGTCACTCACCAGGTTGATCGGCGAGCTTTTTTCCACCACCATTACATATTTTTTGTTAGTTATATCAGAAATGATATTAAAGCGTTAATAAATATCTATATTTGTATCGCAAGCAATGTAAGCATAAATATTTTGAAGTTTCTCTCTCGTCATGATTGACTACGCAATAATTGTCAGTTTTTGAAAAACTAAACTAATTATCTCTTAATATACCTTTATACTTATATATATTCCTTCCACGAGTTTTGTATCCCGTAATGCTTTTCATATGAGAAACTCTTTCTCTATAAACTAATATGCTATGTACAACAAATGAGGCTATTGTTACTTGTGCCATAAAGATAAACTTTTAAAATTAATTTTATTTATAGCAAAAAAACATAACATATAATGTATATAAGGTACAACTTTCTGCTTGAGTTCTGTATGAGTAACCTCATTTGTATTCTATATATTATTCTAAAAGTTGGCAAAAAGCAAGTTAAAATAAAAATTAGCGCGAGAATAAGGTAGTCTTTTCTTCAGTAAATGCGCTTTCTTGCAGGAACATTACTCATTCTTAACACAGATAAATAAAAGAGTGAAAAGATAAAAGCAGTTGTAAAAGTATCATATATTTAAAGTAACTTCCGAAGAGTAATGCAAGATCTTTTTATTAATAAATGTCAATGTAATGCGATATAATTTTATTCACCTTGAGAAAACTTTGCTGAAAACAGAAGAGTGATGGGAATCCGCACTGTTCGGAAGGCTCGATACCTTATCAGAGATGGATTTGCTACTTTCATCTTCTTTCTCTCCGGTTAAACCTTCCATCCAGGACAATGGATATGATAGACGTTTTAACATCTTTAAAAAAGTATCGAATTAAATAAATATATCTATAGAAAATATTATTTTGCGTTGTCACACGATGGAAATGTTAAATTTGAATGTATACCTTGTTCCTTCGAGTTTCTTGTTTATCATCTTCCTTATGTTCTTCGTCTTTTTCAGGCTCCTCTGCATTACTCTCCAAACTAAAAGATACCGAGCTGGCTTTCTTTCTGCCATTAATAGGAGTTGGACCGGTTTCTAACGAGCTCGTAACATTCGTTGGCGCTATCGTTATCGGAGGGACCCAGTCCGAAGATAAGACAATGTCTGCATCTGAGTACACTTTTTTCGATGGTATAGGCTGAACTACCGGAATAGGTGGATTGGGATCACGGATATCGATACCAGAATCATGGCACGACAATTTGACTAGAGATCCTTCTTCGTCCTCGGGAATGGCATTTGATTTAGCTGGTTCCATCTGTTGCAATAATTGTTTATATTGATTTTATTTAATTGTAGTTGTCTATATAATTGTAATTATTTATACTTGACTAATTCTGTATATTAATTCTGTTACATTAAAACTATGAGCACCTTGTCAGAATTTAATGAATCTTGTTGCTCGTCATCAACGGAAAATGTCCGATCTTTACTAGGAACTGCCCAATGATGATCAAGCATGGAACGTCTGCGTTCTTCTAATGTTCTACTAGCTTGGCCGCCACTGCAAAATTCTTTGTCACTACTATCTTTCTCCTTTTCTTTATCTTTGGTAGAATTTGAATTCTCCTCCTACAATAACCAATGTATTTATTTATTAAAATAAAATTTTGATACTTTGCCTCTTATATAATAAATATCAATACTATTGCATAAGAATACTTACGCTTTGGAGATTGGTGGGAGTAACAAGTTCTCTCTCAAAGGCCTTTGGAAAAGCATCGCCATCTCTCTCTGCGCAGCTACATACACTCTCACTATCATCACCCGCTAATTCAGGAAAATTCTCATCTTTTCCTGGAGATTGGCATTTACGATTATCTATTTGGGATTTCTTCATGTAATAAATTTCGGGTTTTTTGTCCAAATGGCCGGACTCGGTATGCGAGACTCTCATATGCGCAATATCATAATAAATCGCAGCGTTAACTACAAACTCCATTGGAGCAATCACTCCATAAGATTCAGCACCATGCTCAATAACAAGAGGATCAGATACATTAGGATCAAACATGACTGCATTTGGCGTGACTAACAATACACCGCCAACTACACCCTAAAAAAAATATATTATATATATATAGAAATATTCAGAGTTATTAAAACTATCAAATTCATAGATATTTTAAAAAACTAAAGGCATACCTGGCCATCTGTGATATGCCTAACATTGATTTTCAGAAATCTTTCTCTAAATGGTTGCTCATCTTCATCTGTAGTTCTACTGGAAGTTCCGAGAGGTGTCTTTACACGTTCCATATGGCCTGGCTTTGGTGATACTGGTCTTAGATTGTCCAAAAGTTCTGCAAAATCAAATAACATTACAGAAAATAAGTGTAAAGTAAAAATATGCATTTTATAAAATTCATATAAAAAAAAATTTTTTTAAATATATTTATTGTACATGAAAAGAGTGATATTGATATTTTGATAATCTATAGTGCAACAGTTGTACATCTTAAGACATTCGTAAACACAAAAAAATTATAATAACAAGCATATTTCAGTATCTTGATTTTCAAGCAATGTGACAATAACAATTTTAAAAGAGAGAAAGAGAGATCCAAAGTCTTGCGGTTTTTAAGAGAGACACAATGTCAATTATCTAACAATGTTTTCGCAGAGACTTGTATGTCATGATGCTTCCTTAAATCAAATCCCGCCTGCACACGTCAGAGAAAGCTCAACCTAACCTCATATCCAGAAAATTCCGACATGACTCGTTACTCGCCGCAAGGCATATGCATGTATAATTTCGACGGAATCAGTAATTTCAACATCTGTTTCATCCGCCATGACATCGCAGTTGGACATTATGATACTAGCTTATAGTTTATGTTATGTTCGTAGGTAGAGCAATGCGAAACATATGTATGCGCGCGCTTTGCGCTGCGGGCGATCAGCTGATTGAGCATCATATATCAGATGACCTATATTTTTGTCGGATTTTCGAAGTCCGCGAGTTACGATAAATATTTATGACAATGAAAAAAATAAAAAAATAAAGTAATAAGCGAGAAATCGATAGTACTAAAATTGAAGAATTAAAAGCAATCTCTGGCTTAATTTAAAGGTAACATTTAAAATAATGAAAAATAATATAAATTAAAATAAAAAAATATAATTTAAAATAATTATCTTTTAATTCTCTTTTTAAGATTATACTAAAAATATTTCTTCTCTGTTTTTTTTTCTTCTTTTATATGCAAAATCGATAATGTAAGATATTCTTATATAAAAACTAAAGAAATAAACAAGAAAATTTTTAATAAAAAATAATATTTATAATAACATTAAAAACATGGCTTCAACGATATATAAATAAATGTTCTTACTCTTTTTGACAATTTTATCAATCTGAATAAAATGAGTCATTCAGCCTTTTTTGGAAGAATATACCATATTTCGAGATAACGATAATTCTTATATATAATATGCATTGTGTAACGCGCACGCATATGTAACATTAAACTATCTTTATGATGTAATTGCGTTTTTCGTAGTGCGCGTCGTGTCGACCATTCGAGTCGCAGATTACAAAAGATGTGAGTCCACGATGTAAGAGACCGCGATCGCGCTCGACACTGTCCTCTTCCCTCCGACCCCGTCGACGTTGCAAAACATGACGACCCGTGCATACATTGCACAAATGCTGCGATCGCGTGTGTATGTTTCGTGCTGCGGTATTAAGTAGTGCGATGCAGCAGCGGTGACAAAGCGCAATTCCGCCCGAAGAAGACATAAATAAACCTCAAGTTGGAGCAAGTGTGCGCAACAATTTGCTCTATTATTCCCGCTAAACGGACCAACAGCCAAACAATAAATCGCAAAATTGTGTAACGTCGGGAATTGAGTTTCATATCGCATTAAATAGAGAAAGAGAGAGAGAGAAAGAGGAAGGGTTAATATAAATATTAATTGTCTATCATTTATAAATAATTAGGCATCAGAAAATACTTTTTACGTAAATGTTTATTACAATTATTTACGTCGCCTCTGAAAAGTTCTTTTCATATATTAAATCATATTTTAAAAATTTACGTCTTAAGATTCTATTTAAATCATTTATTATTGCATTATTTATTTTTATGCAAATTCTTATTAGTTTAAAATGTACATTAAATAATTTCTCTAAACAATTGATTCTCTCTCTTATCTCTAAAAAAACTATTACCTCTATCTCTTTCTCTCTCTGTTCAGAATTCAGTTGAAAATAAAGTGTGATAATCTTTAAAATATGAGAAATAATGCGCACTAGTCTGACAAATTATTTGCACAGTTTCAAGCTCTAAATTAAGCTGATTAGTTCACACGGATATATGATAATGAATGAATGGCCTCTAATATCTATTTTCAGCGATAATAAAGGTACGAAAGAGCCACGTTCCCGGAAGAGACATAATGCAAACAACGTGAAAAGGCAAGTGTTAACTTACAATACCACTACGTATCGATTTTTCGGAGACACGTAGTGCGATGTGATAACGCATCAATATTCATTCGAGCGGTCGACTTCGTTTATACATAAGGTAATATAACCGATATCCCAATTCTTTTCTCTCTATGTGTCTAGTCGTGTGAGTCAATCTCTAACGCCTATCGCTGTTCTCCGGATCCTGCTACATTATTCATGCCGCGTCGCTACGCGTATATTAAATCTGTCTTGCGCATTAGCATAATGCGCAACAGGATACAGAATCTCGGACGGATATCGACGGGTCGATGAAACAGTTAAGCTAAACGGAAAAGAATAAAATCGCCATTAATCGCACGCCCTCGTGCGTTGCGTCATAAACGGGGAAAAAAGAGCGTATCGTCCTTCGACAACTCAACAGCTGGACAGCTATATGTCAACCCTGTACCTAATTTAAATGGCCACTTTAAAGGTCATCAACAAATCTCTTGTTTTGCTTCGCAAAAGCAATCCAGCGTTAATTGAGCGGTAAGTGCGGAATCATTAACATATTCTTTGTCCCTTTCAAAAGTTCGTTTCTATTAGTAAATAATTATGAGATATGTATCGCACGTATATAATAATTCGTAGATAATATTTTGCTTTATTTTATTTTCTCGCACTAAACAATAATATATCTTTTCTAGAGATTTATGTTACTTCCTCGGAAAAAGTCTTTCTAAAATTTTCAAAAGGCGTTTAAAAATTAAGATCTCTCCCTCTCCCTCTCCAGAGCCCTAAATCTCTAAACTATAACATCTTACAAATTAAAATTTGCGACAGAAAACGAGATTTATAAATGTAATTATTTGTTAAATATGAACTCAAAGAGATTTCGAGAGCTTGACTAAACAGTCTATGATACTTCAACGATGTCGGAAGAGACTGAATAAAATGACGCTTACCTTTTTCTTCGGGTGGTAAATCGTCCTGGGACTCATGATCGTGACAAGGATCAGGGCTGGGCGCATTGGTGATCGATTCGCCTCCCGGGCGTCCTTCTCCTTTCGTCGGGACCCATAATTGCTGACCGGAATAAATGAAAGTACTTCCGAGCCTGTTCAATTTGCTCAGCTCGGACGGTGTCGTATCGAATCGCGCCGCCACTGACGTAAGTGTGTCTCTGTCGCCCACCTGTAATTACGAAGGCAAACATGTCATTAAGTATCTCGATAGGAAACGTGATCCTTCGAAAGAATTAGTTTCTTTGCGCATCTAATGTTTTTTTTTTTTATACGTTTTTCTCGTGCAAGCAACGAAAAAATGTCCCTTCTTCGCCGCGTTTACAAAGCTAATTCGATGTTTTTAATGGAATAATAATTAAAATGAATGGTCGGCAAGCGTATAATGATTAAGAAGATAGATTTATTATTGTACGCCGAACGAAAATATCTACGGTATTTCTAATGAAATATAATATGTATAAAGTATAAAAAAAATTCGTGTATTTATTTAACCATTGATCTCTAAATAAATCCCCGTTTATCACTTTTCTACCACGCATTCACGAAGATTCGCGGGAATGTATTTAAATATATACATATATAGATACTCGAGACGACGCTATGAGAGAATCACTTGATAAAAATCTCTGTTACTGGATGCATCTGAGTCCTCTATGCATTTTTTCGTGCACATGTGTCCGCAATAGTGCGCATGAGGCCATCAGCCTCATTTACATAAGCCGACAGAAACGCGCTCGAGAGAGTATCAGACGACAGAAAACTAAATTCCCGGAAAAACAGCCTTGGTTGCGCGATTGCGGAGGTCACGCTCGCTTGTACGTCTCTTATGCAAATCCGTGTGCAACGATCTGCACACGAGCGATGTAATACTGTTGCGCGAACTAATCGGGCTATTTGTCGCGATCGCTTTCTCTTTGAACAATAGCGCCGGGAAAAGGATAATCGGCATAAATCAATTAAAATGCTCGTCTCTTGCCGCGCGAGCGGACGCTAATCTCACCTCGCGGTCGGAAAGTTCGCAATTTTCCACGAACATCGGCGGAAAATAGGGTTTCCGACGCTTAAAACGCGATTTATGTCCCACCGGGAAATTCGTTAATTATTCTGCGACACTTCAACTCTCTCTCCAATTGCGCCTTGTCTTCCCTAGTGCTCTCGTAATTCCATTAGATACCATGACACGGGAATCTTGCCTCGCTATTATCATTTTTCAGCGAAATTCCCCGGAGCTTAAGCTACTCGCGCTCAAACAATTAAATAATAATTTATTTCCAAAGCATTTCAAATATATAATGTTATAAGAAAACTCATATATATATATATATATATATATATATATATATTGCCATCGTATGTGGCAATTTTCTATTTTCTTTACTGTCTTAAATGAGAGTAGTTTTTAAACGTGATTTTTATTTCCTTTCTTGACGTGACATTTATTACGTCTCAAAAATATCTCGGAAAATTTTCATTCTCTATCGTTCTCTATCTTCAGTCTCCAAATCTCAATATTTTCCCATAAAAAAAAAAAAAAAAACTTTTATTAAAACAAATTCTGTCCGAGATTATTCAAAATAAAAATTCACTTTTGTAATTTTTATCTTGATTATTTATGACTTATAAACAAACGATTAATTAAAAACTAAGGTTTCCAACAATAAAACGGAATATGTAATGTTTTCGTTTCTTACATTTTATTTTTGACATTTTTTATTTTAAATAAATATAGAAAAATCGATATCAGGCGAGTGATGGGGAAAGCCTTTCAAGACCTCTCCTTTAGTTCGTATCTCATTAATAGTAGTGCAACCAAACAAAAAAAAGCGACTATTCTTCTGGCAGAGATTAGACGCGTGGGTGGCGATGGGAAGAGGAAACGATTAAAAAAGAGAGATCGATTAAAACGGGCAAAAAGCGAAAATCGCAATGATGAAACTGCCGAGAAAGGCAAAGAAAAAAGGGAGACGAGATAGAGGAGGGATGCTTTCTAAAACCGAGAAGAGCAGGAAGGCGAGTGAGAGATAGCTATTGTTTCCACTTCCGCGTCTTTTAGCCGCGGCTTTATAATCTTCATCATCGTTTTCGTTGAACGAGAACTGCCAGACCACAAAAGGTCTCTCGCGCGGGAGAAGCTCATCTTCGTGTGCCCCTATTTTTCTACTCTTCTCATTTTAACTCTCTCTCTCTCTCTCTTTCTATCTTCTTTCGTGCTCGCCGATCTCCCTCGTCCGTTTACCTATCTTGACAGTTAGAAAAATACTGAATAGTCTGCCTCTGATGGCGCATTTCTGCATTCGTGATCGAAAAGTAATCTTTTTATGCAACAATTAATCTTAACGTTGCAATTAATATTTTGCCATCGAAATTAATATCTTTCGTAATTATGAAACTTTTCATTTAATCTCGTCTACATGATAACATCACATACAAACTATATACACATATATTAATTACGCCGAGATAAAATATTTCTATTAATTCTGTTAGATTTTTGCCATTCACGTTTCAATATACTTTACTGTGCTAAATAGCACTGTGTTAAGCGTGATAATTTTGATTAAAAAGTTCCATCTAACTTAAAAACTATCATCTAACTTTTAAGTAAGAAAATTTATGTCGATAAGTTAAACGAAGGCACACAAAATGCGTTTCTACAAAGTCTTTAGGAAATTTCTGCAGAACTAATTCTCCACATTAATCCTATTATAATTCAAAGTTGCAGTAATATTAATACGAGGGCAAACACACATTTTAGAACTTCGCTTGAAAATTGATAAAATGATAAGCGAAAACTTGGAAAGTGTTGTTGTTCAACATGTACGCGAGCGTCATTAAGGTCGCTAGTTCGAGGAAGATAAGAGGGATTGTCAGATTACAGACGTTAATCGATCAACTGGATGCAAGGCAGCCGAAATAGACGACATAAGCTGGGTTCTATTAGAGCGGGGATTACAGCCACCGTGATTATCAGGATACGGGGATTACGTTACGACGTTAGTGATTTCGCTACCGTCAAACAGAATAACGCCAAACAGCTGCCAAGACTGGCGGATGACCAACCAACAAATTAACATTACGTGGCTCACGAAAAGTGCGTCGCTAATATCATGTGTATATATATATAAAGATAGAAATCATTAATTTTTAAATAATTCTCGATATAATTTGTTCTTAAAAATTAATATAAATTTGTTTCTTTCAAGTTCTGAAATATTTTCATTTTCCACCGTTACATTAATTTGTGTTAATTATCAAAAAATGTTAATATATGCAACATTAAAAGAGATATTGATAAATTTCATCGATATAAAACACAACCGACTGTATTTAGAGATAATCATCAGTTGAATCAATAGAGAGAGCAAATTAAACGAGATGTATATTTGCAGAACATTTGTGTATATTTACTGTTATAGGTATGATAATTAATCAAGTTTCTGTAGAACTTATTTCGAAATGGTAATAATAGTTAATTTAGTTCCGATCAAATTAAATAACTAATAATATTTCGTTCACCATCAGGAGAAAAACAGAATTTCCATTTAAGTTGGAAGAGAATGGAATGTGGAATGCACCATGACATCACAAGCTAGACCGATCTCACGAAGCTCCGCTTCGCTCTATCCGCTCCAAAGGGAATCAGAAAGTGCAGTTTGTGCAGCGACTTCATTTCCTCATCGGATGAATGTCGCGCGGACTTCCGGTTCCCTGGAGCGAGCCTTTCGCAAGCGCCGCATTAAAAAAAGATTAGGATTAGGATTAGAGGAGAGAGAAAGGTAGAAGGAAAGAGATGGATGCTTTCTTTCTAGAGTGCTGTACGATCAAGAAATTTCTCTGGGGACTTATATATCCGCGCAAAATCGACAATCGACATGATAGTAACAGAGTGGAGAACACAATGTACGATTATCCCGCGAGCAGAAAAAAAATATAATATAATATAAGAAAACAAGAAGAAGGATATCGAAACTTGTTAATATATGTTTTATGCTTCATTTTTTTTCATGCACCATGCGACTGATTATTATTATTGTTTTTATCCATTATTCGATTACAGAAAAGCTTCGATAAGTAAAAGAGATAATCAAGATTCACGTTCTTTAAAATAAGAACCAAAGATCTAAACATCAGACCTGTTACAGGGATGGGAAAGATTCGAGAATCGAGACTCAACATTATAAACTTATCCTATACAAGGTGTCCGATCTGTAAACGTGTGCGGACTGAGATCTTTGCATATGTATACGTGGCTCTAGAATTCCAGCGATGCGGATAAGTTGTGTAATCTCGTGTCGTCCCGTGTCTACGAAGTTCCAAGGGAACGTATAGCGGATGTCCAGGATCCTTGCGAACTCTCGGGGCGACTTTTCGCCACGAATACGACCGACGTGGAAGAAACTATTCCGCTAGCGAGAGTGTGCGAGTGAGCTGGCTCCAGGCACGGCGAAGTAATTGGAATTCATACCAAAGTACCTCGTTTCAAGAAATACGTACGCGCTGATAACTGCGGTTGATAAACGTAGCAGCGCGCGAGTGATAGGTGCGGTTAATTCGGATTCTCTCGTTAACATCTTGTACAGGTTCTTTTGGAACAGTTTCGATAGACGCAAAATTCTGCGCAAGTTCTACACGTCATTTTTAAATATGTTTAGCATGAAAAAATATTTCTTCGAACGAAACGGTATCTTTATCGATGTAACATAGGAAAGTTTTCGAAAAATTATTCCTTCATAGTCACATAACGGTTCCCAAAAAATACCATGTTAGAGATAGAGGGAACTTTAGTTTGCATAAAGAAGATTATGTTCTTCGAAAGATTTACGGTATTATGCAACACTTGTTATTCCATGTTAAAACTGTATTCTTATTCACGTTTGGATTATCGACCTTATCGTAAGTATATTTAAACAGTTTTTTATATTAATCTTTATATTATTTATAATAATAATTTTATATAATAAACTTTTATAATTGGAATATAAAATACATTAGAAAGTCGCTCTGAATCTTGAAGTATCTTTCTTTGAAATGACGTGGAAACAAGTATGTTAAGCTACATGTTCACATACTAAAAGAATAAAACGAATATTTATTCATTCGAGCAAAGGTTACATTTGTTCTCCTTGGCATCTAATCATCTTGTCTCGACACTCGATTGCCCGTTGAAATAGTGCAAGTGCATGGTTGCGTACCAAAGCTTAATACGCACTCAATTATGGCGTTTAACATGAATATATGTATAGATAGACACACTTACCGTATAGACAATGGTGTTGATGGGCTGCGAGACGCGACCGTGCTTCTTCTCCTGCGACGTGGAACCATCTTTGCTCTCGTTATCGAAATCTGTGCATAAAAGGCAGATTTAATCACGTTACATCCTTGAACAGTGCGTTGATAAACAAAATGTCTCTGGATGTAATATACGCATTTATCTTGACTAGTTTAAATCGGGTAGATACCTTCATCATAAATATGTCTCTCTCCCTCTCCTTTACGTCTAAAATTAAATTTACTTATAAAAATTACTTTATTTTATAAAAAGACACTAGATAGTCTTATAAGAAACTTAAAATTCAAATTGCTTTAAGTTATTTCACTATATTAAGCTTAAAAATATCCAAGGAAATATATAACCTGTTTATATTTATCTTATTTTTCCAGAAAGTTCCGATAATTTTGAGATAATTATTGTGTCAAACATAATATATTATTGGCATACTATGATAATATCATAGTCACAAGGTATATAATGAATAAAGTTCACTTTGACAAAATGTATAATAATAATATGAAATAATAATAATACGAAAAAAAAAAAATATATATATATATATACGCCATTATAAAAGTGAAATTTTTCCTTAGCAGATAGAACGATAAATTTTTCTCGAGTCTTGGGGTGTCAGAGCCAATCATCGATATCGATATATGCTCATAAGAAAACGAGAAAAAAAAAAACGAAAAAAAAAACGAAAAAAAAAGCGAAACGCGAGATAATGAGTTACTTAACATATTTTACAGAGATAAGATGTATTGGTTAAATTTAATTTGTGGTCCGCCTATCTAATTGCATTACTCATTGTCAGCGCCGGTGCACCGCAGCGACTCAATGATAAACGAAATGGCAAACACGTGTCAATTAATGCAAGAATCATTCCGGGGGGTGAACTAGCTTGCACGCCAGACAAACGCGGTTAATCATTGTCAATTTAAATGCTCGGTTCAATATCAGAGCATCGCGACCAGAATACGCGCGATAAAAAAATAACGAAGCATGACGCTTCTGTCGTTTTACACATTGCTTTTAAAATTTATTTTATTGAGATAAAAATGAGCGGAATTATCGTATTCTCTCGATTTAATGTAGCCATTATATATACCATAAATATAATACTAATAGCACAAAAAAAAAAAAAAAAAGAAAAAAAATCGGTAATATCGGCAATGAGTCTAATATATTTTTATTTTCATTATATATGTATACCATATTAAACTATATATTCCTATTGAAATAAAATATACGTAGCTTGAGACCGCAAAGTATTTTAGTAAAATCGAAATAATTATTTTAAAAAAAATAAATACATGGTAGAATGTGTGTTTCACATGGTACTTCGCGAGCGTGTAATTAATATAATTACAAGAGCTATTAAAAACGTCAATGTCAAATTACTCACATATTATAATTAAACGATCGCGTTTCCTATTATTCCCTGCGACGGTCGTGGGGAATAATAGGTTTTCTCTATTGTGTTCCACAAGCAAACGTGACAAGAGTAACGAAGATTTGTTTTTCTTCGTGGCCTTCGATAAATGATTCAGACACTTTACTCAATTTCAACTGGCATTCAATTCCTGCTATTGCGTAATAATGTCTGAGATAACTACGGAATGTTATTTTATCCGGCCTAATGATCCGACACATGGACTTGACACTTTTACAGATTTGCATATTTCATTGCGTCTCTCGCTGTCTCTCTTTTTCTCTCTTTCCCTCTGCGCAGACAGCGCAAATATAATTTCAATTCGCACATGTGAGATTAATTAATATTGATTAAAGCGGTTGACAGAAATAGGACATACGCGCATAAACCTGAATAACTTTTTCAATAAATATTTCTTAAAAAAACTTCTTTTATTCCTCGCAAATCCAATATATTTTATCTTAAAGGAAATTTTCAACTGAAAATAATTATTTTTCATTTAAAGCTATTTGAATTCAACGAGAAATGCGTTTATTTCATTCTATCAGATTTTTGGAAAAAAAATATATACTACTGTCATATACATTTTTTCTTTTATATCTCAATTACATATTTATATTAATTGCATAATGAAATAAATATGCGTTTTAATCAAATAACAAATAATTCATCAAGTATGTCTCTTTAAAGTATTTTTCCCGTATTCGCTAACTAATATAAATAAATTAGTTTGTATCTTTTTAAGTTAAAAGATAAAACAAAATTTATACGAAAGATCATCTTCGATATAAAATAATTCGAAAAGTTAAAGTTAACGATACTTTTATTGTACGGACAAACATGAGAAACACAGTCATAACGTGAAATACCTTATACGCGCCATACTCGTTTTAAAAGTATTTTTCTTTAGATTTTTTTTTTTATATTTTTCGAATACCTGTACCTGAAAAATTCTGCAAACTGCTTAAATAGAGCTGTGAATCTTCTTGTGCCACGTAATATACGACATAGTCGTTGAACTCCTTCTCGTAAATATGAATGTTACTCGGCTCGTAGTCCGTATATTCCCACTGTGAGTCTGTCATGACCGGAATGTTAAATTCCATCGTCATCAATATCTCCGAAACATTTTTCGTCTCTTTTTAGGATCCTCGGAAGACTTTTTGTTTCTCACTCGATCTGTTTTGCGCGAGCGCGCTTAATACTTCGTTTAATATGCCTCGATTAACCAGTATCGGTGGATATATATTCTTTACTTTCGTAATTGATAAATGTCAATTGTCGGAATCAAAATTGCAGATTATTGGAAATTGTTGATTTATTCGCTTCTCGCGAATTCTACCTACACTCAATGTTATCTCGCTCATTAACTAGTATACTAATACACTCTCTAATGCATACACTAATACACAATTCAAATAGAAAATAAATTTAAATATTTCATAAATTAAATGTGTATGTAAATATTATAATTATATATTTTAAATACAAGAAAATATAATATAATATACAGGGAATGTGTCCTAAATAAAATAATATACCTGAATAATTCGAAAATAGTAGCTGTTAGCAAATAATTTTTCAAATAAAAATTATGGGACATATAGGGGACAAGCTGAGTATGATGTCATCACCATCCCACCATTTCATATTTCGGCGTATATCTATCCAACTCAATTTTTTTTAATGAACTCACTAATTTTTTTTATATAAATCGATTCCTCGCAATATTCGAAGTGAAAAGTTATAAGAGTAGGATGGCCGAAAATTAAATAGTTTACACAAGATATTTCATATTTTATGTAAAGTTATGTCAAATTAAAGTATAAAATATTTTATAAACTATTCAATTTTTTTAATCATTCTGTCCTCATAACTTTTTACGTCGAATATTGCGAGGAATCGATTTATAGAAAAAATTATGATGGTTCCGTTTAAAAAAAAAAACTGTCGGATATATTACGCCAAAATATAAAGTGTGTGTGTGTAGTGTAATGGGGTAATAATATCATACCCACAGCTTATCCCCTATATACCCCACAACAATTTTATTTAAACAATTATCTCCTAACATTTACGAGTTTTACTCAGGTGTATTTTTTTTATTTTAGAACATATTCCTGTACTTTTTTTCCTAAAATTGATATATTCGCATAACACAGAAAATTTTACTAAAAGTTTTTTTTTGTTTTTTTTTTTAAATAGGTTTTTGGCAAAATTGACCTATCATATGATAAGAGTCTCTTACACGGATTGACAATCGAAGTTTCAAACAGGAAACACTTTCTCTTATCGGCACATAGTCGACCTTGTCACTGACAGTATGTAAAAAAACTCGATATGTTTTACGGTGAAAAAAACTGTGTCAAAACTTTCTCGTTCAATAGACTAAATGTGTGCGATAAAGAAAGTGGAAATATTCATTCAGGAATTTTATCAACTTTTTCGTTTAGATTGATTCGGATTTATCAAAATCATAAAATTCATTGCTGTATTTGTATTCTTTCTTACATTTCTATATCTATTTTGAGTGTAGATAAAATATCTTTCTCTTGCTCTTTTTTCCAATTTTACTATTTTCATATATTTTATAATTAACGAGCTCAGAGTGCAAAAATAGAGCGCAAAAATCATAAAATTTATAAGGTATATTCTAAATATAAAATTATACGCAGAAAATGTAGTTTATAAATAATAGATACATTTTTGCACCAAACCATTAATCTGAGAATAGAGAATTTAATAATTTTAATAATAAATTTATATAATTCAAAAATCTCTTGTTTACCCGTTGGACTCAATGATTCATTCAAAACTTTGAATGTCAATTAGAACGACATAATCGTCATTGCATATTTATCATTATACGCATTGTCCATTTATAGAATCATAAACTGCTTGAGAATAAAATTATACGACTGATAATGTAATAAAAATGGCACTACGCGAAGAGAATCGGTAGTTGATTTAACAGGTGACACTCATCACGAAAATAATAATCAAGACAAGATAAGAATTCTGACATCGGTTGTTTACGATGATCTTACGACTTTCGGACGTGCAAAACGTTATATACGCGCGGCTGAAACTGTGCAAAAGGTCAAACGGGATCACGTGAATGATTAATAAACGCGCGCGTACTCGGGAAAGCCATTCGGTGTCGCCGATCGACATACGAGAGGAACGATCGCGATGTAACTAGTTGTCCGAGTCCGAGCGATGCTGATGATGACCGGTACACGACAACAGACGCTTCACAATTTACGAATACGACGATAAACTCACGGTCGCGACTCCAACAATTCCGCGCAGCTGATCGCCATGATAGATCGCGTTGACGTCACTTTTGGCGGGACTATTCGATCGCGCTTCTCGGCGCCGATAAATTGCGTAATTGATTGCGAGATTTATTCCAAACAGATAGAATAGGTCAGATCACATTGCGAAATGGCCAAACTGGCTTTGTTCAATTCTTGCGAATCAATATTTCCGGATATTATTATTACAATGAATTGCATAAATGATAATCTATCAATAATTAAATGCAGATTATGATAAAATACTTCGGAGAGATGGTAATCCTATTTTTTGTTAACTAATCAAATTTTCGCGCAAACATACCTAATATAGTTATTATGTAACAAACATGAAAATTTTAGTGTCCTATAAATTGCTTTTAAATCGTTCAATACAGTCATCAGTCGTCGTCAAATAAATTACTGAGTTTTAATGACAATATACCATATGAGAGGATAAAAAACAAATTAGATTTTAATATCACTTCACTTCATCCATGAATGAATAATAATCAATAATAACTTTACGAGACAATTTGTAATAACAACCGTACAATTTTTTTTACAGAATGAAATGTCATGCATGGCTATGTTAGTCTACATTAGTAATATTAATATAATTAAGATATTGTCATCAGATGTAAAATTATTATTGATATTACGATATTATATAGTATATGCGAGGTGACTTTCTTGAAATATTATATTTGAGTTATATTCTTACAAATACCATATATTAAATATATAATTATATTCTCGAATTAAAATAGAAATAGAATAGAAATTGTTAGATTAATTTGTTAATAGTATCAAATTATTATCATCTTCGCAATGACGTCTGAACATTGCTAAAAATAATCGGATATTTCGTCTAGTCATAAAACAGTCAGATCCTGCTGTTTGAAGTTTGAAAGCTAGAGGAAAAAGAAACAAAATGGAATATTTTAAACGCGTTTAGATGAAGGTTAACACTATATATTCGGCGAATGTGCTTGTTAATCATGGCGAATGTGTTCATACGAATAAATATCCGTCGGTGTTATTTCTTCGCAGTTCCGGTTTCCAAAAAGAAACTTTTCATAGCCTCGCTTGTTCGCGGATTTGATATTCGTGTACAGCCTAATAATCGCAAATAAATATTTGTACAGTTTATACGCAACTAGTGTCGTTACAGCGTAAACACAAGTTGCACACATGTGCATACATATTCCCAGAGATGATTCCAATAAAAACGTCAATATAATTGACAGCTTGGAATATCGCTATTCTCGAGCTCTTCTTAATTTTTTTTCTCCTAAGGGACAATTTTTGCCTATAATCGTCTTTAAAATTAAATATGTAATCGATATTGTAGCATTAAAGCATTATCACAATTAAATGATTTAATTAAAATGTTAATGATATATTAATTTAATAATATTAAATGTAACACGAAATAATTAATAATTGGTAATTTACCTTGAGTTGCTAAAATCGGATTAATTTAATTTCGCGAAATAAAATATACAATAATAATAATAATAATAATAATAAATTTATACGATAAGAATTATTCTCCGCGATATTTATTCCATAATATCGTTGCGAGCACAATTGTATTATTTTGAGCGTGGAAAACTAGACTGTCGACTGTATTATTTCTCAGATGTGCGATTCCGCAAACGGCTGGCGCAGGTAATGAGATAAATTTCTAGCGATAGTTGAAAACAATTGTCCCCCTCTTGGCGAACCCTCGGCTCCTATCAAAGCTACGCCCGCGCGTGCGCATTATGTACGGTGAATGATTTAAATGTTCGCACTGCTATCTGCGTTATTCGCATGCTTGAAGCAAATTTAATAAACTGATTGCGGGGCTATCGAGACAGAATCTAAATTTTTTCATGGCAATTTCATATATGAGAAATAGAGCGTAGCGCGATGAGTTGATTCCAAACATAGAAATTTCTCTTATTTCTGCCACAAATATAAATATAATATTCTAAATAAATCAAATCAATATCATAAACCTCATAATACAAATATATATACATACATAAATAAATATTAATATTTAATTAAACTAATTATCATGATAAACTTAGATAAACTATTACAAAGATAAATTATTGCAAAATCGCATTCTTTTACGATGTCTTTCTCACGTAATGATTATAATATAATATTGATCGATAAATGCGCATACTTCGATAGACAATCATTATAGAAATACACTTTCAAAGATTAATAATATATACATTCCGCATCTTGTCCAGTTACATTGAACAAATGAATAAATAAATTATTCATTGTTCCTGAATTATTCATCCCGATTAAAAATTATTTACGGATGACAATCAACACGCCTGTGTTTCGCTGCTCGCTTGTAATTTTGTCGATTTCTCACGGATCACGGCGTACCGATCGCCGAAACAATGTTTCATTAATTACCGTACCACTTTATCCTTAATCCCGAGCGTCAATTAGCGTTCGTTAGGTTCTCCGTTAGGTTCGCCGGTGTTGGTAATGCGTCGATTCGAAGTACGCGCGAGATAGGGCGATCGATAACACGTGGCACGTTGTACCACTTTGGGAAAGTAAGTCAATGTAACTCGCTCGAGTAAGGTTGCACGCGGCCCGAAACAGCCCGGATTATCGAGACCTTCGTCTGGTTCACGTTACGTGGCCATCATGGTCAGCCTATTCGATTCGTATGTGTCTTCGAAACTTTCGTATCGGATCTATCGCGGATCATTGGACGCGCAAATCTTCTATAGGTGACATTGACGGATATCTCGTATTTTATTAAAAGATCTCCCCTTTCGATAGAGCGGCACATTGACTTGAATTTATTATGGCAAGAGCATATATTTCATGAGATGACATATCGTTCAAACATAATAAAAAGCTGTCGCAGCTGCTTAATATTAAATCCACCGTGTAATAGAAAATATACGGTAGATAAAATACGATCTAGATAGTTCTTAGCTTAGATATATTTTTCTAATAAAAATCTAATTAACTTTTATAATTTATTTACAGAAAGATTAATTAATATCCATGGTAAAACGATTCCATCATTATAATGACGCTGATGGGATAACATATGTAACCCGATAAGATTTTATATAAAAAACCAATGGCATTATATATTTCAATTATTTAATAAAAAATAACGCATGCTCACCTTTCGCGAGCTTATCCACAGACTCGAAGCGTCCTTCGACCTTGTTCCGCAAAGAATCCAAATCGAAGGGTGGCGTAAATCCATGATCCACGCTACGGCTCTTGCTCCTGTAATAGAGTAAACATGATCGTTAATTAACTTCGCTCTTGTTTATAAGCTGAGCTCGTTGTGCAACAAATTTGATTAAGCAAAGAGAAATTTGCAGAAATAGATCGAAAAAAAAAATTGAATAAATCGAGATATAAGTATTTTATTCCAAACATTTTTTAATAATTAGTTTCTTATTATTTCCACAAAATCACAAAATATTAATTTTATATATATATATATACACTTTATAGAAATTACAGTAATTTAAAAAATCGTAAATGAATTTAGTGCAATAGAAACAAACGCACAAAGTGTTATATTATACATGCAATATCATATACAATGGAAATATATTTCTATTCATAATTTATGTGTCTGAAATGCGGAATCAAGTCTCTAGTACATTCGTAAATAAAGTTGAGAGAGTCCATAGTCGTTGCGATTTATTCTCGCAGAACATATTGCGGGACATATACGTAGGTAGATAGGTAGACGTTAATAGTTTGGCGCGGCGCTATTTGTAAAATACTCAAGTGTAAAGGCAATTTCGCTTGAGCCATAACAAAACGCGATTCGCGCAATTTCACGATGCAACGAACCATGCGAATCGTATGCGAATTACCTCCATAAGTCGAATAGTCTGCGGACGCGTGGCCGACAAAGATAAAATCTGCTGAAATTTCTGCGAATAGATCTAAATAACACGACATAACGTAACGCCTGGCGAAAGAAAAAAAGGAAGATAAAAGGAAAACGAACATGAATGAAATAGTCGGTGAATGAAATTGTATCGTGTCATAGCAATAACTCATTCGTCAAATTCGTCGAAATATTTCAATTGTGTGATTTCCTCTGAAACCGTTTGTCGATTCATATTTATTAAGTATTTAAAAACGCGTACAAATTATTATTTTCCAAAAACACGTATACTTTAATAAATTGTCAAGAGATACACGTACATATCAGTATAATAACCGCTAAATAGATTTCTTACCATTAGATTATTTAACATCGATGAAAAAAAAAAAAAAAAAAAAATGTTCTCAAAACACTCATTAATATTTTTATTTATTTATTTATTTATTAATATTTCTTTCAATTATCTATTATTAAATATTTCAAAAAGAAGAATATTAAAATGCACATCTTAATTCTCGGTATTTTTTATGTACAATTTATATTTCTTTTAGATGTAAAAGAAATCCGTAACTACTGAACATCAACGACAATAATGGGATCACAACTATCTACGATACTTACAATTAGCTCATACTGTCCAAGTCCGAGGAAAATGAAATAAAATGACGATGAATGTGTTTCGCATACCTGTAATAAGACATTGAGAGGTTCTCCGTCGATTTCGAAGTGGTGACATCCTGGGACATTCGCCTGGACCTGAGATGCAACAAACAATCCAAAACAAGGAGGGTGAGAATACATGCAATCTACATGCGCGGCACAGCTTAAAAGAAAAATTAAATTATAATTAAATCGAAAAAAGAAGCTTGCGTATGCTTAAAAAGCAATTTTTTTTCCCCGAAGAAACAATCTTCCGCATAGAGTATTTAAAAATATTTTAACTTCTCGCGAAATTTAATAAACGACTTTGCATGCGTAATATTTTAATTTGTAATGTGCAAACATGCGATTATAAGCGTAACATGTTTTTTATAGTATAAAAAAATTTAATTTCCTTGAAAAACAGATCTCTATTTCTTTGTACAAATTTTACTAAATTATCTAATAATTCGATATTTTCCCTTTTTTATTATTTTCATAATCAAGTAGAAATGCGCATTAATACCGTAACTCTCTAAAATGCTCGCTTTAGCGTGAAAACATTATCATTTAAATAAAAACGTCAACAACATACGCAGAAATCGTAAAATTAAATTAAAAATAAGCAAGGATTGCGTAAAAAGCATTTGCCGTTAAAAAAAAAATAAAAAAATCATACTTAATAACGAGGCATATGTAAATCAAATTATAATCGCGAGAGAAATATCGATCGAATGGTAACAGTGCAACATTCCATTGGATGCACATGCAGCTTCATTAGGCTTCGTTCCTGAGGGGAACGAACTCGAAAATGCAGTCACTTCGAACGACGGCCACTGCACTCGATTCGGTCAATTTGAGAGAAGTAGCAACTGCGTGCCCTTGCGTGCGCCCATGGGTGGTGCCTATGTCTCTGCCCGCGCTAATTGCATCCGACATTTTAATTTGATTACATTGGCGCGGTCTAGCGAGTTTGCTCGTTATCGGGGACACGCTTCGAAACAGCGTCTCTCCCAATTATGAAATGCTAGAAAATTCACTCTCTCCTCGAAACAATATTTACAATATTTCTCGCAATAAAATGTAACTTACAAAAATCTTAGAATTGGTGTAAATTTTCTATTCATGATAAATTCGGACTGAGTTTTAATTAATAAAAAGGAATTCTCCTTTTCTTTTTTAGAATTACGATTTAAGATAATTATTCCTAAAGATATTAAACAAAAAGAAATAAATAAGAAATGAATGATTTTATCAATGTTCGATTAAAAAAAAAAAAAAAAGCTTCAGATATAACTGCGTAACTCGAGATATGCAACTGACAGATTCTTCTGTCTTTCGTCAATAAAATTATATTGCGAACAAAAAATGTGAAATGAAATGTATTGTCTCTCTCTATATCAGGCAAGGGATCAACTTATTTACCGATGACAAATCGAGCGGTGAAAATTTGTATCTTTTCAAACAGCAAATTTGTGCAAAAAATTAAGAAAGCTTTCAAAATTGCGGTCATCTCAGCACTTAGCGCTAGTGCAGTATTTACCTTCTCAGTAACAACTCGGTAACAAAACATAAACGCGCCAAGAAGATGCGCATGTGGGCGTCAAATAAAATTGAGGAAATGGTTCATGTTTTGGAAAATACAAGTATAGGAATTTTACATGATGTATATCCGAATACAGAGGCGAACCAAGAATAATAACGTACATAATATAATGTTGTACCTTTGGATGTAGATTTCATTTTAATCGCACAAAAGTTGCATGAACTTCTATGACTCGTGTGCAAAAAAAAAAAAAAAAGAAAGATACATTTCATTGATGCAATTCGGCATGATGTAAATTACGTTACTGCATTTGGTCGCACCATGTGCCAATAATTAGTCGTCGAAACAATCTGAGGGCCAGGGAAATTAATTTATCGCGCAAAATTTCGAGAATGGGAATGAAAATGAATTATCGAACGATATTTAATTAGGCGACCTAACGGTGCGACGTTTTCGCCGATCCGCATAAATATATATATAGGTGGACGGGTATAAATAGCTTTGGCACAATTTCTCGACGATTCTTGTTTACGCGCTCGCCGCTTTCACGCTCGCCGCGTTACTTCGCCAAAAAACAAATATTTGCGTAATACTTGGCGACGTCGCACGCGGATAATGTTCGCGATTTTTCGCAGGAATTAAAAGTCGACGCCAAGATGTACGGCGAGATTGTATCTCGTACACGCGCGATGAGATACCGCGTAATTCACTCGTGAAAATCGATGTGGGAGTCGAGAAACCGACAATGAATAAACCGCTGTTGCGAATTCTCGACCATCGGAGATATAAATAATAAAAGCACCAAGGCCAAGCCTTCCAATCGACCAGACTTCCAACGAAAACATAACGATTAAGGCGCAATCGCGTTCGGAAATATTTACTCGCCGACACGTAAATTCTAACTCTCCTTTTAAGCATGAAAAGCCGGAAATTTGAGATATTTCTTCAGAGTGCTGTTTATTTTATAAAAATTTGTATAAAATCTCAAGATACAATATTTCTCTATAAAAATCTCCTTTTATCGATGAGATGGCATAATTTGTTAAAACTCTATGTAGCTGTATAAATCGAATGATAATAAAAAGATTAAATAATGTAAATATCTATTCGAAAAAATTATGCGATAAATCTCGATCGATGTATTTGAAAAATACATCTTCATTTATCTTATTTCGATTATCACAACTGAATAATCGCGCCTAAAAATAGGCAACCGCAAACAAATGCATGTACAATGTAAGCAACGGAGCGATAATTTTGCAGGCGTTCTCCGTTAAAATTTTTCCAGCTTCATACAATTTTATTCGTGTACCGTGGCGATGATGAAAGACAGATCGATGACAATATGCATTGTATCTGTCATACTGATATTATAAAGGAGAGCAACAATAAGATACAATTTCTTGATAATTTTTAATCGCGCACATCTCTTTTCGCTAGTCAAATATTTTCTCAAAAAATTTCATAATTCATAAATATCGCGTTTCTTTCATCCTCTCGTGTCATAATTTAATATTACCGTCAGCCAGGAGTCTCAAGATAACCTCCTTATCCCGAGATGCGTTCATCAAACAACTCTCGTGTACGTGCGATAATCCGCCACTGCTGAACGCAGTAGTAACAGACGATACGTTCACTGGCGAGCAACTTCTTGAGCCAAGTATCGGTTGCGTCGAGTACTACGTGACCGAGATCACGCGCGGCAACTAGTGGAAAAAGAAACGAGGCGCCTCCTCTACACGCGATGGAATTTTAAGCTTCCATCGAAAGGGAGAAAGATAGTATACGAACGCGAACGCGTGTCTTACATTTCAACATTTCTTGCGAATTCTCTCTCATCTGCGTCCGCCGTATTCTCCGGGTGACTCACGATGTTTTGAATGTTATTAAATACGCAATAAACACGGGATTCCTTTCTACGGCTATACCTCGTATGAGGAAATCGCCAAGACGACTCACTGTCGGCGGATATTAATTGAGTGACGTTAAATGATGATAATCGCAATTAGATTTAAGCCATTTGTTTGAGCGGGGAATCGCAGAGGAATTATTTCACAATACGTTTTTACGATGTAACCGCGCTCGTTTCGATGAGACGCGTCACATCATTTCTATTAAGAAGAGGAAGAAAGCGCAATAATATTGGGCATTATGACACTTTACTCATATTTGCGTAGTGTTTAAAATTGATAGACAATTTAATCTTTCTCTTTTTCGAGAAAATATACAAATTATGAATGAATAATCAAAGTAGAATAATCGATTTGCGCTAAAACGCATCGCTCAGAGATGGAGAGAGAAAGAGAATGTGTGGAAGAATTAAATTTATCGAAATTACGCGTTTCAAGTTCTTACCGAAGCGTATGAAATAACGCGACTGGTGAACGGTGTATTTTCTCATTCAACTATGTAATAAATACGCCGTTAAATCACGAAGTTTTACGCGCGAATTGACTTTATTTTCCCCTATTACCATATTTCATAAACCGCCGCGTCGCCAAATTGGCAAGACCGGGGCATCGTGCCAAAATGATTTCCTTTCCCGTGAATCTCGAATTGAACGTGCGATTCGAAATAAAATTCATCATTTGACGAGACTTCATTATGCACGCTTATTCCGCAAATACGAGCAATCGCAAAAAATCTTAATTTCACAGACGCGCGTTATTATTTTCCGAGGGAGAACTCGAAAGTGTTTCTCGTAAGATTTATAGGCGATAAACAATATTACACCGTGGACGTGATAATAACGACGTTCCCGACGATAGACGGGAGCGATAATACCGTTGTTATCATACGGTTATTGTGTTTTTCTTTTCTAAATAATACGGGACTTCGTAATGTACCTTTGTAGCGCGCGAATTAATCAATATATTGTAGTTGCCCATATTTTACATACCTCGTGAAACGACTCGTATTATTGCGCGTCCGCTTATCCGTTTCTCCATCATTGTCTTGAATACGTTATTGTATGTGTTTAATTATTATGATTATCATATCGAAAAGATAAATCGTTCATATTTTAAAAATAAAATGGAAAATATCTTCGTAAAGGAAAATTTCATTAATCACACGTAGTCGTGATGCGCTTGGGAGGTTCGAAATTCGTCACTGGTATAAACGAAGGAAACTCGATTAAAAATAAAGCCGAGAATTTCCCGCCGAGGAGTTGTTCGGCTAACGAGCCAGCAAAGCAAATACCGTGTGTTTCCATCGAGCAACAACGCGGCAAGATGTTCTTACCCTTCGTGTCCGACTCGTTTAACGATCATTCCGGAACCGCAAAGATGAAACTCGTCGTCTTCAACGACGACGGATCGATATATACACCAAACTTCGTTAGCGGAAGACAAACTTTAGAGAGAGAGAGAGAGAGAGAGAATGCGAAATGTATAGATGCGTGTGTATGTGTGTGGGTACATATATGTGTGTGGAGCAATCGAGTTGTTCAGGACAACGTTGTCCGCCGAGACGAAAATTCCGCCGGCTGTTGGCTTGTTGTTTTAACGAGGCGGGGTTTCGAGAATTCGCAAAGGATAAACTCGATTTGTGCCGCTTCGTATACCGCCAACCGCGTTACTTTATGACATAACCGCGCCCGTATAATTTAATCGACGTAATGTATTGTACGGTACCGTCGCGGAAATGCTATTCGAAATATCCATTGTTTTAGAAACAAAAAATGTGATTATAGGGTATCACATGTACGACGCAAATATTATTATTTTTTTAAGCAAATAGCCTAATCACGCACGGCTGATAAAAATAGAAAGAGAAGGATACGATATAAAATATCGCTAGAAAAAATCTAAATATCCATATATATAATTATATTACATATATTATAAATATCCATTAAACGAATTAGTAAAAAAAAAAAAAAAAAAGGCTATCTCATAATTAAAGAGATAATGTAATAAAGAGAAATCAGTTAATTATTTCTAAATAATAATAACATTTTTACAGAATATTTGACGGAATAAATATTCCAAGTTCACATCATAATATCAAATTGCTTTCTAATCGATCAATTCTATTCTAGAATGCAATGTATTCTTATGTAGCTATTATTCTCTCGTCAGACAATTCTTCTGTCTAGAATTAACATTCTAATCGCTTTTAAATAATACTGCACAGGATTCCTTGTTGATTATCCGCTGTGATTCAAAAGTAACGTGGAAATTCCGTTGTAAACGGAATGTCCAGGCGTACAATGTATTCTTCGTGTTATCGTCTTACAAATTAAGCGGAATTGCCGATAATAGTAAACGGAAGAAGAGGAGATAAACGAAAAACGCGACAAGAAATTGTTTTCGTTCTCACGGAGATACCAAAGATCTTCTTACATTGGAAACTTGACATTTGCACAATCTACATTCTACGTATAATACGTCAGCGTGATTGTCAATATTTTATTAATTGTCTTCAATCATATGCGCGTACGTTACTCTTTCTTAATAATTGTATAAATTATAGATTTCCAAATAAATATTTTCCGAATACTTCAAGATAAGTCTCGAAAAAGGTAGAATGCACATATATAAAATAAATATTTATTTAATTAAATATTCTCTCTCTTTCTCTTCTTGTATAAATTTGATTTTTCTCTGCAATAAATCCTTATACGAGTTGGATGCGAATGGAATGTTCAATATAAATAAACAAAGAGAGAAAATAAATTATTCAAATCGCGTATTGTTGGTGTGAGTTTTTTTCTCGATGAAAATATAAATTTCCGCTTCGAAAAACAACATGAACCGAGGACATCTTAGCTTCCGTCTAATCGACAGCAGTTCAATTAATTCAGGAAGAAACTGGCAAACGAGATCGAAGCAACACTCTACTGTTTCCATCGGAAGATTGTGCGAAGGTTGAAGGTAAATATCATTAATGAAACTGTTCCGCCATTGATTTTTTTAGAGCTATAATTGTTATATATTTTCTAGAAAATGATCAGACGAGAGATTAAATATAATAATTAATTTAATTAATTACTGCATCATTATATAAATGAATAAAGTTCATAGATAATTCAGATAATTAATTAAACTCTTAAAATGAAAGATATAAACGCACTATTGATTATCAGCTTTTCGGTACATTATTTATTAATACTATAAAATAAAAATTCAAAATTTATTAAATTAAAATAAAAATTTTTTTTTAAATTTGAAAATTATCAAAGTTACAAATCGTAGTATTTCATATATTTTAAGGGAATTTTTAAAAAGTCTATTGAAATATTCTTAGCCTTTTTGCAATATCCTGTGATCAAAGTCGACGATATAATTTGAAACAAACATATACGTATTCGTAGCGCGTACGTCGACATCGCTGCGCAATTTAAACGCACGTCTCATTATACGTATCTTTAACTGACGCGTTTTATCGATCCGTAATACCATTTGCAACGAGCGATTCTTCGAGGTGATCGACTTATTTGGCACGCATGATTTCCGGTGGGCAAACAAACGGCTCTATGTATATCGATTCCATGAATTAAAGCCCACCCGCCGAAATCGCGACCTTCATCGATGAGAGAGAGAGAGAGAGAGAGACAAGTAGGCCATTAAACTGAAATTAAACAGGGATTAATTTTCCGGCTGCGTTTTACGGCGCACATAACACGAGCCAAGTCGCGCCGCGATAATCATTATGTGATAATTACAAATTAATAAATCGTAAATAATATGCGGTGCGTTTGTGCGTTATAATATTGTTATATAGCCATAAAAACGATGTCGTATCTTTTCTATGAGTTGAATATCCTATTTTGAGGCATAATGTGATCTAATATTTGACTTTTCATATCTGATGATTCGTTTTCGAACATATAATTTTTATTTTTATTTTTATCAAATCCTGTACCATATATATATTTTAAAAAAATATATAAATATATTTCGACATATAATATTCACCATATATAAGATTGATTATACATAAACAAAGTGATATTAATTAATTTTAATATTAACTGTTATATAATTACATAATATTTATTTATAATGAATTAGCAATATTGCTACAAAACATAAGGTATATATAGCTTGAACTATAATTAAAAACTATATAATTATATTATTATTTAATAATAATATAATGTTATTTTAACGCTAATCAATTGCAATTTCTCATTATTCTTACGATGCGAAAAGTTCAATGATCAGAGTTAAATTGTACTTTTTACTGCATCAATAATAAAGCAAAAAATTTAATATGTTTATACGACAATATATAATTTTAATATATAATATATAATTTTTTACATGTATATATAATATTTATTACTCCCGTGTTGTCACCTCCCGTGCCGTGTATCAATCCTATCATTCGCCAAGCGACAATCTTTTAATCACTTCTTTGACAATTAGTTGGACATTATTAGATAGATAATCATTGTTATCAATCGCTGACTCACTTTCTATCTTACTAATCGACGTTTAACCGTAACTTCCGCGTGCAAAATAAACGATTCGCGGCGAGCGAAAAGTGAATGTATTACGAGACATAATGAAGTTACTGCTATTCGCTTTCGTTTTTTATTCGCGGATATCCGGAAGAAAGAGTCAGCTTTTCATATCCGTTTATATTTTTTTAGATCTTAATCCGTAGAAACGCACTCAATTTTTTGTTATCTGATTATTCAGAAATTTATATCGCGAGATATTTCCGTTAAACGAAAATCGAATGTCGAATTATAAATTAAGAATTTGGCAAGTGAAAGAAGAGATAATTCTAAAAAATGATAAATCTGGAATTCTTTATATATACAGTGTTATACACACACAAAACGTCGATTCCAAGATATATATCATTTCACAATTAGTTTAACAAAATATTATATATATATAATTTAAAATTATCTCAAATTCCAAAATATAAATATCGATACTAAATAGAATTTCAGTTTGCATTTTTTATTATATATCGAGAGATTTAAAAAAAAAAAAAAAAAAAAAAAAAATCTTATGTCGAGGCAAATACCCTTCACGAGGAAAAAAATCTATTTCTCGCGCGCGTTTAAAAAATGACGGCAACGAGAATAAAAAATTGATTAAATCTCGAGACTAACTGCATCACGACGCAAAAATGCACTCACGTCATAGCGACAATAAACTTATATCGCGTTGGAGGTATAGCCATCCCATCGACAAGCCTGGCTTGGCTATTAAGCAACAGTAACAAACAGCAGCTGTTGCGTTGTTTGGCGCCTTATTCTCGACGTGCCGTCTCCCGATCGAGGTATCGGCTGCCAAGTATTCGCGAGATACAAGGAAAGATATAGAATTATAGTCTGGGTCGCGGCCAGGTTTAATGAACGTTTTAGAAAACAAAGCTAGAATGAAAAGAAAGACAGAACGGACACTCATACAAGTGTGATATAGAAATAAGATATATAAAGGCACGCCCTACTGCAGTTTTACAGTGGCTATTTTTATTTATAATCTGCGGATGGCGCGAATTATCGCTCGCGCGAGTGCGACAATGATAGTGTTTAGATTAATTACTGAGATCGGTCATTAACTCATAGTCAATGTCGTCTTTCGATCCCTTCGGCCTTCAACAGTTTCCCGTTGTTCTTAATTGACCAAATCGTTTATCATCCGCCTTGCATATAATCGACATTTTATCGAGCATTCTCATCTTGTTTTTTGCTGGCAAGCTCTCTGATTAATCCGAAAAAATAAATTGCCAGCGTGAAAAACATATAAAACATAGAATAAATTTTAAGATATAAAAAGTTACATTTCAACATATATAAATTTCTAAAAGTGTTGCAAAAGCTAGATTGCTTCATTCTTATTATTAAACGGTGAGATTTATTCGATCCAAGATTTACTCGGTTCGACTTTCAATATTTTCGCAAGAGATAGCAAAACGATCGAGTAAGTACCGTTAGTCGTTAGCAGTTATCAGCTATTGTTCAGGTAAAACGTGAAACACAAGAGAGTCCATTGTATTCTTATGCGCGTTCATAATGCATTTACAATATTTCACACTTTCTTCATAAATTGTTCTTGGCGCGTTGTCAGAAAGAAGGTAAAAATTCCAACGCGAGTTTTACATTCGTGATAACGTCATAATTGACGTCATCAGTTTCGTGTTCTCTACCCAAGTGCCACCAGTTAATCAACCGGCGATGGAAAAAATTCCATCGCCGTTCTCATTTATATTTATAGTCGCGCACCGGTAAATGCGAAATTCACGCGCTGTCAAACGAACGTGCGTGTTTGTTACCCATGACGTCATCCGTCGTCATTATTCGATTATTACAATACACTCGCGGTGTATACACGCGGTCTCATTGTTCTTCTTAGAACTCGCGAAACCAATTGTTGCGAATAAAACAGTCGCTGCAAATAGTACTAATAATAGCAATATATATATATATATATATTGTATATATACATGAAAATTCTCATCTTATTGTTAGGTTCGATTGTAAGCGATATATTAAATTTCAATTTGATATATCCTTGTTAAAATATCTCATTTGTGTATATAACTACATTCAACAAATATTTATTATACATATATAAATATTTAGATCGCGACGTTTGAAATAGATTTTGTAAAAATATTTCTCTCATATTATTCGCAAGCAAATAGTTGGAAATTAATTTCTCATCTTCTTCATCGTAACTTTGCATTTTTTATCACGCATCAATTTTCGAAAAACGACGACGATATATTGAATAAAAAAAAAAAAAAAAAAAAAACGCACGAGCAAGTAGGGACAAATAAAAAATATCTTTGCGCGAGTTAACACATATCTCCTACTGTAGCTTTTTTTTCCTCCTGCCCCCCACCCCCCCCACCCCCACTCTTTTACTGCAGAAGTGCGAACGATTTTCGTGGCGACGATGCGGATCCGTTTTCCCGAGCTGCCATTCGTTATGAAATTCACTGCTCGGAGACCCGTGTATTTCGCCGCATTCGTAACACGCGCGCGGCTTGACTTTCTAATAGTCTCCGCCATCGGAATCATGCCGGTGCAAACGCAGGGCCGAAGCTCTGACGCCAGACTATCGTCGACGATAATCTCATTCGATTATTGACGTCGATATACCGAGTATACGCCAACGAAGCGTTTTTTCCATCGCGCTTTAATCTAAATAAAAATCCGCGTTTTTATCACCGTTTCATCCATTATATGTACCTGATAGGATACATAATAGAAGAGTCGAAATTAAGTAATGATAAAGAAATCGTATTAACGTTTCTAACGATTCGTATTAAGGATTCTATTAAAAAGTCACGGTAAGTAGTGGAATTTCGCGATACCTTCTGCGATTAATTAATATTCAATCCGTGACCTAACGATACGCTTCAATCTTTTCGACAAAACATTCACGAATTATTATTATAAGCGTTAATGTGCTGTGTCGCAAATAGAACGCTCGAGTGATTTGAATAATATAAAATATATAAACTATATCCAGTAGGTGAGAAATTATATTTACACACCATAGCCGCACGTGGCCTCTGTAATATAATATTTGCTGGGTGACTTGGCTTCTTTTTACTTACGCTTTCCCTATACACTTCCTATTTTATTAAATTGATCGATTGTGTTGTACCATCTATAATCTATCTCTCTCTGAGTTTGTCGTTATGTAAAGATGCACATTGTTACACGCCGTTATAAAAGCTCTCCCTCATCACGACTGCATTTTTTTAAATGATAAAACGCTGAGTCGAGAATCACGTCGCGCGAGGATGCGTCGCGAGACTTACGCCCGTCCCTGAGAAAGTCGGTCTACGTCCAACGTGTAAAAATGAGATATCGCGTAATCTCTTCTTACCGCTCGCTCTGCCGGTCGCAATACGTGAGAGAGCTTATGTATTTCGTTACCTCGCGTCTTCGGCATCTTTTCAACCGCGCTCGATGCAAATGCAACCGCATTTCGCGCATTTACCGCAGTCGAAGACCGGTTTCGAGCCGACTCGTAAAAGAACGAGGCAAAAAAAGGCTCATCGAAAATTCAGTGAGGTTAATTGTACGTACAGGAAGTGATAATGACTTTGACAAGATTGAAAATAAGCCATTTAAAGGAAAAACATAAATAAAATTTCCAAAAATAACCATATAGGTACACAAGCTAGGGGGCATGTGGGAAAACTATATTTAAATTAAAAAAATATAAATTAATAATATATTATAAATAATTTAAAAAATTATATAGAATTTTTTAATATAACTGCGGTTTATCACAGTGAGATATTCAGACTTGTCGATCCTCGATGGTTCTTTGCTACTTCTTTCCCTGACTTATTTTCTGTCGTCGACCGAAAGCATCTGCCCGTTTCTAGGATGCAGATGCCGTTAACCAAGTTTAAACGCACGCGAGGCTCTTTCTCTCATCTCTAATGATTAAGCGAAGCGGTACTTAAGAACGATTTTACTTCCGTGCTCGCGCAAACACATTGCGGCGCTCTGACCTAAATTATCAATTTCTCGATGAAAAATAATTTTCTTTCTTACGTCCGCCACTAAACTTGATGACAATTTCACCAGATATCTCGAGGATTTTTTTTTTTTTTTTTCCCAATATAGAAACTCATATTAGAGCGTGGATTCGAGAAAATGCCGAAATTATTAAATTGTTTTATTGCCGCTGCGATATTTATTTATCGTTGTGAAATGTTCCGGTTCGATAAACTGTTAAATTTGAAAACTGCACGGAACGAAAGTGAATGCTGCGTACGTGTTTATCTTTGTATATTCAACTCAAAAAAAAATTCTATATCGCTATTAAAGCCACTGTGAGCTTTTATTGAAAAAATTTATTATTAAAAAAAATATATATATAATAGAAATATATTAATTTTATTATAAATTATAATAATTATAAATGTGAAACAATTATCGAAATTTATTAAGAATTATGTGCTCTTCAATTCTGATATGTATAAATATTAGGGAAACCGCGGTCTAATATATATAGGGTAACTTCCGTATGGAAAGTTTAATCCGTTCATGATATGTAACGCTCTTTGTGCGATTCCGCGACGCTATGAAATTCATATCCGGTGAAATAAAAAAGGAGGAAAAATAGCTGGAGAGGCCATCAACTTAAAAGCCGTTATCGGATGCCTTGTACTTGCTCGGATCGCCATAAAAGATATCGGAACGATCAGAAATGGCGGAATCAGAGCGTAACGGCGTGTCCCGTCTCACTCAATTGCGTCGCACGCACTTTACGCAAGCGACCGGCGCATAAGGACACACCTTGCGTGCTTAAAGACGACAGTCTCGTGATAAATGGGACAACTGCTTAAGGTAGCATTGTCAATTCGCTTGTCTATCCGTCGATCAAGAATACACAATTCGTATTTCTTATTATAAAATATTATGAAATAACAACATTGTGAACGTTTTAAAATACAAATGTAAGAAAAATTATTTAACACAATATTTTTTAGATACTTAGCTCTCTCTTCTCTCTATCAATTCTTTTACAATGATTTAAATTTTTTGACGCTTTTTTTTAATAATTTTAAGTTTCATCGATTATACGTTGAGCTAGGTTTTGAATTATACGCACTATTATTAACAGCAGAATTTGCTTTTCAATAAATTACAGTAAAAAAGAAACAAGTGAACAAAAGGGTTTTGCAATTTTATTAGACTATATATTTTATTAGACTATATAATTGTATGTGTGTTACTAAACGTAAGTAGAAAACTATCCCCTTTATTTAATCTCAAATAAACTTTAAGTTAACACACTCTCAATTTTAATAAGAAAATTAAATTAAAAAAATTCCAGAATAATATAAAGATTGCTAAAGAGAAAACATTGTTTTCAAATTCGCCATAAAATATTCTATCGAGGTTTTATGTCAATCCTACGAAATGCCTCATTTTCTCTCTTATCGAAACGGCTAGTTGCTTCATCGAGCACAGCACTGATACTCCGTATGACAATAATCGTTGTCGTTTGCATAACATGTGGCCAAAGCGCGATAAGGTCCTCGAATAAAATACATAACTGCTATTGCATCTAAAGGGACTAGAGAAAGAAAAGTAATAATCGCGCAAACACAATAATGCAAAATCTTTTCTATAAAATGCGAACAGGATATGACACCCGGTAATTTCGTGTCCGTCTATAAAAAGACAGTCGGAGAAGCTTGCGAATTATATAAGATCGTATTTGAATACATGTGTAACATCTGCCTTCAAGGATCAATATCGCATTGGCTTTTGTGTACAAATAATCGCTGTATAAATATGCGATGCATTCATGATACCTTTGATATACATTGCGAACAAAATGTAAACAAAATTTCACGAAAAGAAGTGTCTGTGTAAATTACCGTTATTGTACGACCAAATGTTCCGCGACAGTTTTAATTAAAATAATAATGAATCCAAAAATAAAAGAACATTTGCATATGATAAGATAACGACCTCAGAAACCTGATTATATTATTATCTCAAAAAAATATTGAATTATATTATATCAAAGAAAAGAAAAAAAAAAAGATTATATAAAGTATAATTACATGCACCGAGATAATTTAATTAATGAGAAAGTATTGAAGCATAATATAATCTCATAAAATATTTCGTATTTGAAGCATTTCTTTGCCTGTGAAAGAAGGAGAGAAGCGATGAGAAGCCGCGAAAAAAAAACAAAAAGATAACAAAAGGGAAGGCTATTTTAAGAGGTTCGCGACCGGTTTGTGCGAATCATAAAGAGGCTCGTCTGTCTGTATCCTTGTTTCGAGTGATCCATCCTGACATCCTGACGAATCGGAATTTTTTGGGTTGTCCGACTTTCATTCACGCAAGAAAAATGTCGCAAAAAAAAAAACGTACTAAATGATCGCGTCGAGACTAATGTTTCTTTGTTTCGAATTCAATGTATAATAAACAGACATACACTTAATTCTTTAGACAGTTTAGACAATTCATTTTTAGCTTTTAATCAGTGTACCAACCGAAGAATAGTTTTAGAAAATTAAAAAGATGCATGAATCATGTTATTATTATAACAAATAAAATTAATTCCTCTATATAAAAATTACAAAAAAAAAAATCTATTAGAGAGAGAGAGTTGAAAAGATCACGACCGAATTTTCGAAGTTTAAACTGATTTTTTAACGTGAAATTTTAACGACGGTAGCGTTGACAATAAGAACCGTAATGAATCATATATATGACAAAGGTTATCAGCATTATGCTGATTAAATAATGTAAACTTTGTTATCAAACGATGTCAATAACGCAATTGCGGGGTGTTAACGATTCAAAGTACGATGACGAAATATTTAAAAATGATTATTGTTTCCGGTTTTAATATACAGAGAAAATATCGAATGCTATTTGCAAACAAGAATTGTTTATGATTTCTGAAAACAGTTATCGCATGAAATATATCGCTTTTATATTTCAGTGTTTCGCTAGAAATTTAAAACCACTTTATAATAAATAAATAAATACAATAAATAAATATGTACAAAACTTTACGGATACATAGATCATTATGTGCAATTATATCTTTAAAGAAAATCTTGGAATTATTTTTGATTAATACTTGTTTTGCTGTAACATAAAAAAATAATCTGAAAATATAATAATAATCAAATTCATTTTTATGAGACAGAAATTAATTGCTAAACTTTTTATGTAATATTTCACATAAAAAGTTAATTTATTTGATTAATCTTCTCTTTTTCAAAAGAGTGGTTTGGACCATTTCTCAAATACACCTGCAATTAACTCAAGAAATAGAATAAGATCTATTTTTTTTTTTTTTTTCAGATTTGCATAATACTCGAGAAATCGCACGTAAGTTATGTAATACAATTAAAATCGAAACTTTCTACGTTCGATTATTCGCCAAGCATGTTCATCGGAGTAATCGTTCGGTTCCGCCAGTTTAGATAGATTTTATAGCGAATTGTGAAGGCAAATCGGCGGTACTTTTCACGATGACTTCCGCGAATAAGTCTCTCGTAGAGAAATCGCGAGATCGCAACGCAACGAGGAAACTTTCGTGAAATTTTCTCGAGACACCATGTGCGTGGAAATATTAAAGTGTCGAAAATTCCATTTCCTCGTAATAAAAACGTCACACATTAGTTTTGGAATACTGAATGAAAACAGGATGACGCCAGATTTTAATCTCGACCTAATTGGAATCTCGAAAATTTTATTTACTTTTGTTTTACGATGAATCTCTGTGGCATTTCTCATTCGAAATATTCGTTGCTTTTGCTAATAATATTTTTACTTTTCACTCTAACTTTAAAACCAATAAATTCTCTACCCGGTATCGAGAAGAGTGTGTTTGACGGAAAAACAAATTGAACGTTTAAACATTTATATTCAAATTTTGGATATTGGTTCGGCTATTTGAACTTAAAAAAAAAAAAAAAAAAAAAAAAATCTTATACTGTAATATTTCTTCTTCTGGCAAGTATCATTTTTAATATTTTCGAAATTTTCGAAATTTTCTTGTGCGCCGTTTCTGCGTCACGCAAACACCTATGATTTGTCGTTATTCTCGCAAAATACCGTTACGACGAACATGCCGTTATCTGAAACGGTGATGCTTTCTCATCGTCTGGTAACGATGACGACGACAAAAGATTTCCTCTAGCTCAGATAATAATTTCGAGCGACATTTCCAAATATTTACCTAAACAACACTCCTTTTCCTTTAAAATTAGATGGTCCGATTATATATTTATATCAACACGCAATAATATCAAAACACTGATAAAGAGATACAAGTTAAAAAATGAATTGTAAATTATCTATATCTGCGTAAAATATAATGACGATTTGGCGTTATTGACGATACAATTATTATAATACGATGATAATCTGAAATTATTCGGCAATACAAATTGATTGTAATATCACGGTTTAAAATTACATCGACATGAAATTGTGGAAGATAATTTTCATGAAATTATTGAAAATTATTGAGAATTAATTCAATATCGAGACTGCACCGCTATCTTAATTATCAGAATTGGAGATAGAAATACATACAAATATATCGATATAAATGTTATTGGGTATTAAATATTGGAGATTATCGCGTGTATCGGTCGTTTATAGCATTTCGAAGTATCGCTTACTTATATTTTATCGGGCAATTCTTTTTGGCTATTGCGAAAAATGTTTTTACGCAAATTACGCCACGAATTAATCGTTTATAGATTATCGCTTATAAATGAGTAACGTAAATCATTCGTTAAAATTAACCGTGACATTTATTTATCAAATAATTAAAAGCCATGTAAATATAAAATAAATTATTCAGAAAGTAATATTATTCATGTGGGTTGCAAATTCTTTTCTCCCCTTATTTTCTGTTATTATCAAATACGTATATGTTAAAAAAATATAATGTTCATAAGTTCATACTTTTAATTATAAAATTTAAATAACATTTATCCAGAAAAATTCATGCGCTTAATTTTTTGACCCCAATTATCCTTCTAAAACGAAATTACACCGATTTGATTATCTTCCGAGGATCATTCCAATGATTATTCCGCGATTGTTCGTAAAGCAACGGGTACTCACGTTCGCGCAATAATGATACGGTAATCGCGAGATAAATAAATACCTGACGACCGAATCCGGTACGAAGATGTTCCACCAGGACGGTCTCTTTTGACGCGCGTAATTCTGTGAATAAAGCCCTTCCGTGCTGCCGGTCTGCGAGGAAATACCGGCTACGCCCTTCCTCCTCTTTCGATCCAACTTGGGCGGCTTAACGAGCGGATGCCAGGACTTGCGGCGTCCCTTCTTGGCTTCCTGGATCGCGCGGTCGCAATCCTCGTTCTCCGTCACCTCTTGATTCTCCTCTAATAAATCCTCGGATACGTAAAACACGGAGCTTCTTCTGCCGGTGTCGCTGCTCCTCCTCATGTCCTTCGGCTTATCCTTCGCATTATTGTCCTTGGCGTTGTTCTTGACGTTGTCCTTAGCATTGTTATCCTTCTCGTCGAATACGCTGGCCCGACGAGCCCTCTGAAAGAGGCTGTCTCGTCGAGCCTTCAGATCCTCGAGGACGCTGTGCCGGCGACTCTTCGAATCCCGCAGAATCGTCGCGTTCTCGCGTTGCCTGCCGACTGCGCCAAGGATTCTCGCCAACGACGATTCCTGCTCCATCATCGCCGGGATGGAGTTCGTCGAGGCGAATTTGGTAGTCGTATGACCATTCCGCGGCTCGTTGCTGATGTACATCTTGGCTGTTTCCATTCTAACGTCCACGTCGCCCGTATGACCAGTAGTTCACAATCGCCTACTACGCATCGCGGAGAGCGTCGAGCTCTCTCGTATCTTGTATCGGGATCACGTCGAAGGTCAGCTCGCGTCTAGATTAAGTATTTACTCGGCTTATACATCGACCGGCGATGAGAGACGTTGATTTCCCCCGTTGATATCGTTAATGCCGGGTTAACGTCTTACGACAGCGAGATCGTCGAGGATCAGACGAGGGGAAGATAAATCCGCGTCGAAAGGATCGATCTTTTCCGCGAAATTTCGTTAATATATCTTACACACTAGCAGAATCGGAAAGAGATACAGGAATATATATATATCTTCATTGATTTTATAAATCAGTTCTGCGAAGAATCGCTTCGATTATCCCGCGATGGCGTTGACCGGATTTAATCGCCGAAGACAACGCTACTCGTAGATTAGATATCCACGTCGAGAGTGTACCAAATTTAAGGGAATTTAAGTATACGCGAACGAATATACTCCACAAGAGTATTCGCTACGAATGTTTTGCGGTTGCGTGTTTCAATATTGTACAATTCGATATTATACATCGACGAGGTTACCGAAGGTTGCGTTGCCGTGTCCGCAAACTTCAAAACACCGAAGGAATCTCTCGCGATCACTGTCGATTTAACGTCGTGCGTACCGAACGATTCGCGGACTAACATAAGTAAAATTCACAATTCTGATCCTGGCGTTTCGATAATCGACTCTTCACGTCGAACCACATTGACATTGTTCGAACGGAGAAATTATTCCACGACGATTATCGATCACGGGCGAGCGTCATTTTTCACGTAGATAAAAAAAAGAGAGAGATAAAAAGAAAGAAGGCACGGATGACGAAATGGAACGTTAAAGCGCGAGATCGGCAACGTTAATTCCACCTGGCGCGGCTCGTCGGTGAAAGCAGCCAAAGCGGTCGACCGCCTTTTCACTGCCGACGCCGGCGACGCCGACGACGCGGTCACTCTCGTGAAAACGCCTTACCGCGTTTATGTGCGTGTACGCATGTTCGCTCCGATCGGCGGATACGCCCGTAGAGAGGAGAGCGCGTAGGGGAATCTCTATACGCGATCGTCCGCCCCACAGAGACAATCAGCTGTTTTTATTTATATATTCACTCTTTACGTATATCTAATCTTAAGGCGTACAAATTCCGCTTCTCATCATCTATCGATCTAATCGGTCATCAACAAGTCCCGTTCTATTTTTTATAAATAGTGTCGAGAAATTTTTAAGTATAAGCAAATCTTCGCTAGTTGATTCTCTGCTTCTTCTCTGATTCAATATAATCCCTTTTCTCCGCTCTTTTCTTTCTTCGAGCACGCACGCAAATAGGTTGAATGATGAGGCCGGGCGACCAAGAGCGGGCTCTTTCTCGCGTCCCCTTTTTTTCTATTCCTTTCTCGTTTCGCTCTCGTTATCGGGCGAACGAACACGCACGCACGCACGCACGCACGTACATCACGCACACGTATACACGAGTTCGAATTCGCACGTTGAAAGCCGCAAGATAGCGTCGAACGAAAGGCACGTTCGATCGACGGCTGTCACGTGGATCGAGTATCGCAGCAACTAAGCGCGTATGAACGCGACCGCTTGTATTTATACGCGTACTCACAGTCTGTCTTTCTCTTTCTCTCCCCCCCTCCCTCTCTCTCTCTCTCTCTTTCGCGCCGCATCCCCCACTCAATGTCGCGATGAAGACGCGTACACGGACGGGAGAATACGCACAAGATCTCGCTGATCCCGCGGTTCAATCGTCGTTGGACCAGAAGAAGCCCGGATATATCGCGTTTACGCGATTCCTTGATCCCGACGTTTACGCGATACCGTTTTAAAAATACCACGCAAAAACATCCCGTAAAATTTTTCCATCTGCTCCGCAAATATCTTTCACGCGTGTCCTCTTAGCTTTTAACGCGCGCCGGGATATTAATATCCCATCGTGCGTTGAAACGATAAATTTTTAATTAAACGATAAACGTCTAACTCAAGATATTATTTTCCTCGTATGAGAGAATCGCGAAGGATGTTAACTTGGGATGCAAACGGTCATTTTAGTGCTATGATACAAATGTTAATTCTTCAAGTATTGCATTTCGAGAAAAATAACGAGATTATTAAGAATGCAATTGTTTTCCAGCTTGTACCTCCAGCGCTTAAAATAGAACGCAAATACATATGCCAAAGGTTAAACAAAATCAACCAAAAATTCATTGATATCTTTAAATTAAATTTAAAATAAATTATTTTTTGCAAGTACAATATATATCCAGAATCATTAAAATAGCTTGTTTTAAGATTTTATTTTTCTGCATCATTACCTATGTATTACCTATGTATTAATCACGCATTATTTATATTATGAAAGAAAGAAGAAAGGGTACAAAGAGAAAAACTTAAATTAAAAAAATAAAAGAATTATAAAATATATATATATATATATATACCACTCGATATAAGCAATAGTTATATTCAAATCGACTTTAATTTCTGGTCTATCTGTAGACATATTTCAAACTTCAATTTCTAGCATTGTTACATCCTGCAGTGTCGAGTACTTTTTTTATAACCTTTCCCAACCGACCTTAAACTCTCAACGTACATCGAAAGTCTCGAGATCACGTTGCGAGTTCGCTTTAACAAGGTAATCTATAATCGAGTTAATCAATTCAATAATAATCCACCCAACGATAGGACAAGGCAAGAGATAATAACGGCGATCATTCGGTAACGAGCCATCGATAATTTCATGGAAATCATTGTTGCGCAAGTAATATCATTGATTTCCAAGGGAAAATGTAAAGGTTCTGATTGTGCATCATTTAGGTTATTTTATAACGCATTACTCGACTTTTGTAAGCTTAAAGAGACTTGAAAAGAAATTCAATTTTAGATTGCAAAATTATAAAAGATAAATAAATATCTAGAAATAGATTGATTATAAATACTTATAAATAGATAATTGTAACATCCTGAGTAGGTACTGTCATCGCGTGTTAAAAAAACAATACAGATTTTTATTATCTCTAGAATTGATAAGTCTATTAATCGATAACGTTCGTAAAATTCACTATTTATCGATGTTTAGGAGCACGTGAGCTCACTGATAAACAGATAAATAATGCCCCGTGTGATATATATGTAAGTGGAAAAAAAAGATTAAAGCAAGAAAGATCGCAACAATGTGTCATTAATTGCGATTGATCTATCACGGGATAAGATCGCGAATAAAAATAAAATGAATTCTGAGAACCTCGATTGTGCATCCAAGTATCGAGACTCAAGACTCGATATTCCAGATATCACGTTCGAGCACCACCACTTACAATTAGATTAATTACGCAATTTGTGTGATATCGGGCAGCCGTTTTAAATTCATGGTCGGCTGCGAGATATTTTTTTCCGGCGAACCGCCCATAATACATCTCGGCATCCCGCGTGATCTTGACCCGTTTCCGGACCGACAAGAAAATGACTACACCCGCCGTTTGTTTATTCGATACTTTATTAAATTTATTTTCGTCTGCTGCATCTTGCAAACCATCACATGGTAATTAAACGAGAGCAACATTCTGTGTTTAAACAATTTATTTCCGTTCTATATGCGTACTTCTTCAAAAACATAAAACAATTTTAGTATTTATTTTGTTAGTTTTATCATTATTTTATTTTATTGACTGATACTTTATCTATTATAATATTAATTTTATTATTTAATTATATCAATTTATTATTATATTATTTTATAACTTTATTATGAGTAAAAATGCAACTGTAATCTTAATAAATGTCTGCTAAATAAATGTTGTTAATAAAATTAACAAATGTATTACACATATAAATGTATCGGTAAATTTAGCTAATTTTATAAATAATTATTTACATTAATGATATTATCGCGCAGCAACTCTTTTAGTTTACTCTTATTTTGTAGGGTTAAATTTCGAAAGAGAGTAGGACAAGAAAAAGAAATTTCGTAAAAGTACCAGTGGACTTGACGGTTTGACGGACAAATTACACGTTTCTCACTGTACTAATTACAAAAAACTTTGACGTAGCTTCTCTGTCATATTAAAAATAAACTTTAAGTAAACGTCAGATCTTTTTTCTTACTACATTAAATTTTCAATTGCGCAACGAGGAAGCATTTTGCAAAGATCTTTGCGCAAAATTACGAGTTCGCCATGTATTACTTGCTCTTATTTCATTCTATATATCCCGTGTCTATTACTTTTTAATTGCAACTCAGATCTGTTCCCGAGAAAGGATTCAAGTTGCGGGAAACTTTGTTAATCAACTATTATATTTCGGCGATAACAGTTCCATATATTCAGTGCTCCGGAAGAACTTGCAGGATGCGAGAGAGACGTCATCTCTCGAACAAAGCGAGCGATGCTGTTTGCCGCAGAAATTTACTCTCAACGAGCAAGAAGCGTCGTATTCATTCAACCCTTTACGGACGGACAATGAGAAGATTCTAATTGGCTGAATCGAATTAAGAGTCCGGCCCGGTATTTTCATCGTTGCCAATTTCGTAATTGGACACGCGGTTGAATTGACCAATTGTTTACACCGCGCTGGACATCTATCCGATCTCTCTAGTTAAACGGAGCCTTCGTTAGGAAAATACGCGGACGCACGACGAAAATTTCGCTTCGATGGCAGAGCAACGAGCGGAAATGTCGTGAAAATGTTCTATATCTTCTTGTGGCGGCCTTGCAGCTAGACAGCTGATCGCGCAGTGACATTCCCACGCTTGACGATCGATCGCCATGCGCGTGCGAAATCGCGATGTTAACTCGCTAGCGAAAGCGAAAGACGAACAGAGAAAAAGAGAAAGAGAGAGAGAGAGAGAGAGAGTGAGAGTGAGAGAAAGAAAGAATACTCGAAAATTATTTTTCAACAAATTTATTTGCAAAAAAAAATTATAAATTATAATTCTATTTAGTTATAATTTTATTTAGTATAATGTTTAAACTTTTCGTTTTTTCTCACATAATAAAATATATAATTAATACCGATTAAAAGTAAATATCTTATTTGGGTTTAAGATAAAAATTTCCATAAATTGTTACAATTTTTTAATTATTTCAATAAAATGGAACAAAAAAGCTTACAATGAAATATCTATAAAAAATAAAAAATAAAAATTTATTAATATAACATATTAAGATTATGTATAGAAAATGGAGTAAAAGTTTCTTAGCATTAAGTGAATTATACTTCTATGTGTAAAATATTCAATTTGCCGATATTTTTGCAATAATTAATAACTTAGCTTTTACGCGAGTCTCTTTCTCTCTCTCTCTCTCTCTCTCTCTCTCTCTTTCTCTTTCCCAGACATAATCAGGTCTAGTGGAAAATACACAGAATGTTATCTTTGCTAAATGCATTCATTGAGATTACTCGTAGAAAAGTACTTCACGGTGAGGGAATGATTTCGCGCATTACAAAGCTAAACCTCTGTCAACCGAACGCACCTTATCAGGCGTATATGTATACTCACATCGCGTATCGCACAAAACAAAGACAGATTTACGATACAGCTACTGAAATCATAAACGAGACTATCTGTTTCCATTCGAGACATGACGGAAAACACGACGCTTCTTCTTTTTATATTTAGATTAAAAGATTTTTATCTCTTTTTTTCTCTCTAAACATAGAATTTATCGCAAACAAAATTATAAAAATAACTTTGGTTCATATAATATAAATTTGACTTGAAATGTTTTTCCTTGAAAAGACATTAACGATTTAAATAATATAATTTAATTCAATTATCAAAGTATTATTAATTGTTAAGAATTATCTGTATCACATTCTACAAATAAAATTATTCATAAATTACATTTGTATTATAGGATAAATCGAATAAAATTTCTCCTTACTTATTCAAACTTCTCTTATTTAATCGCAATTCAGCATAATCACTATGTCGATCAAGAAACAGAAAAGTCGTAGCAGATGTGTCCTTGGTGAAGATATCTGATCGAATTAAAAAGCAATACATAAATCGGTTATGTCAAATTTGCTGGAAGCAACAGTGTCACGTGTCAATTTCAGCCGATAAGTCACACGTATATTTTGGCGGAGCGTCGTGATAAAAATCGCTTATTTTTTACCGCAATACGTTACCTCCACGTTCACCGTTTCACAAATTGAAACATAGCAACTCGAAATTGCAAATTGTATCTTTCTACGTGACCATCGGCATATTCAATAAACGTACCACGATTGAATATAAAGAAATAAGCTGACGAGAATGACGAAGACAAAATGATCTTTATGTTAAAATCTCTTCACAATGTCACAAATTGTACATATATACATTTAAAAATATATTTAATTATTCAGATTAGATTTTGTATTTAAATTCATTAAAAAGAAACATCAAACTTTTAATATTTGCCAATTGCAAAAAAATTATTGACTTTATGATACAATTTTTTACAACCATAGAAATTATTACAGATTCCGGTAATAAAGTAATTTAGATATTATCTCTGGAATTTATACTATTTATACTTTTTTTCATTATGAATTTAATCGGATTTGTAAAAAGTGTATTTTTTTATATATATATATATAACTATAAAAGGTAAATATACAATATTTTCACATATTATAATGCGTTTTTGAAGAATAGAGTAACGGAAAACTAAAAAATTATATTCTCCGTTATTGTGCCTACGTATTAAACGTCATTCTGGGAATATTATTGGGTAGATCTTCGTAAACTCCGTATGTAGGTAGGATAAAAAAAAATCGGTAAAACTCGTAACGTATCTGCTCGATGCATCTCGTCGTAAAACGGCGATTTTAACGGCGCTCGAAGGGATTATAAACGTTCATCTTTAAAATTTGCGCGAGTATATGTATGGTCGGATAAAAGGATATTTTTTCCTATAGCTTTTCGTAATTCTTTCGTAAATCTTACATTTCCAATCGACATTCAAATATATGATAATTCTGATATAATTGTTAGTTCATGTGTTTCAAATATATTTATATATACATACTTTTTTTATCAGTATATCTAGTAAAGTATTTTCAAAAATGTAAAAGACGTATATATAAAAATTTAATTTTATAATGCTCGCCTATTTATATTGCAAAAGTCTAAGGTCATGGAAATTATATCGATTTTAATCATTAGTGTCGATACAGATAAAGAGAGAAAGAGAGAAGAAGAAAGAGTGCAATAAATCAATACAATAATAGAGATTATAATGCTTACTATCAATCAAATAATTGAAAATTGATGAAAGACGCGTAAGAGTTAGTGAAAGCCACCGATCAATAAAAAGATTTAAAATTGCTTTGTTGATTGATTGTTGAATTTTTCGTCACACGATGTCATCCATAATTATGCTCTAGTAATTCGCATAATCGAATGTTTAAAATCCGTTCTCTTTCGACACAATTTTTCTTGTACATGGTTATTTAATAACTATTTTTAAAGAATTGTATTTTATTTAAATAATATTATTGTCAATTGAGTATATTATACATGCTATTATTATATTAATTGTCAAAGAGAACAAGATTAGAAAAATAAATAATACTAATATATTATTATATACCTATATACGTTTTCTCTCTTCTCACTCAGTAAATATAATATCTGATTCTTGGTTTAAACTTACACATTAAATAAATAAATAAATATAAAATAAAAAAACGTTACGTATTGCACGAACTTAAAATCAATTATCTATAAAAAGTTAAATATATAATAACAAGAATCTGTCCAACGTTCTTTATCGTTTAACATATATATAGTTATCTTATTAGATCAAAATGTGTCCTCTGATTCATATGATAAAGACTAATGTGTCATTCCCTGTATGATATCACTTCACATAATGAAAAGCGACTTGTAAACATCGGACGACAATTCTCATTAAGATATTGCCCATATCGCGGATGATGCGCTATTTGCGATAAACGAGGGGTGAAATCCGTCCGCGTATTTACAGCTAACGGCTGCTCGTTCGTGTACGTGCAAAAAAACGATTCGTCTAACACTTCCCGGAGACCTCGATTCCTCGTTCGGATTATTCAGAGTCCTTGCGTTAGTCGATAACGAGATAAAGACAAAGAAGTGTATCGCGACCAGCTGCTTGAGAAAGCCTGTACCAACCAGCATCGCTTTCTGCTTGACATTCCGCACGTGCAACACCTGTCGAGGAATATTAATGGCAACGCATCATATAAAAGTATGAAAGGCGTGCATTAATGTTGCATAACAAAAACGTCGAGCAAGACCTTGTAATCGTTAGCAGTATCAATATAACGCTCATTGATGTGACTCTACATGATAAAGAAAAAATGTTTTTAAAATGTCGATATCTGCTAATTTTAATAATCTATCGCAAATTTCACAATTATCAACTGTCATTATAATTACAGATATTAATAAGTTTAATCTTGATCAATCGTTTGTATAAGTAATTGTACCAATCTGTATCAATATATATATGTTAGATCTTTCTAATAATGTGTGACTAAATATTTTCCTACAATTTCATCATAATATGATTTACATATGTACTTTAGCGACGGGCAGAAAATAATTCATTTCGTAAAGATTGTTCAAATATAATACAAACTCAAAAATTAAAACTCATATAGAACATCAAAGCATTCTACTCTTCAAAAGTTATAAGCATTGTTCTTATCGCAGAGACACTACGTTCTTAAAATAACTGGAACTCCGTTTCAGTATAATATTGATGTATATAATAATATGTGTAATTCTTAGTAAACTCTCCGTATTCTTAAAAAATAGATATCCTACAATCTAAATTCACAATCAAGATTTCATCTAGATATTTATAGCGATTACTTCAGCACTTCTTATCGCGCTTGTTATTGATAATTAATCTAACAAAAATGAGTTTAAGTTGTCCTCTTTTTTCTACGTTTCGTGATATATAAAAAAATTATATATATATATATATATATATCCTCTGTAATTACAGAAAATTGCTAGAGACAAATATGAACAGATTTTCTTACTCACATGATTTATATCTTCATTTACGTATTATTTGTGTAATGAACCGACAATTCATTTAGGCAATTCATGTACGATTATTACGATAAATTTCTCTCATTATGGTTGTCACATTAAAGCAAGTCAAGTATATATTTTTTCAACAGCACATACAACACATTACATACACAAACATGTACAAATTTCAAAATAATGTTTAAAATCATAAAAAAAAATTGCTCTATTTCTATAAGGATTGAGAATATCAGAAATCTTCCGAATAGAAAAGATTTTTAAAGAAGTAATGTTTCAAATTCTCGAGTATTTTTCAAAATTTATATGTATTTAGCGTGTGCATATATGTTGTTTAACGTGTGATTTTCAAACATCTTACAAAGTAGTTTGCAATTTTTTGTTTTTGCATACCATCACGTCCGAAAAAATATCTATTGTTTGACGAGCATGCAACTGTTTAGGATATTCAATTTCCATCTCCTCTTTAAACACCTGATTATAATATGTATGCTAGTCACAGAATATTTCATAAAGTATTCTAACCACAGCCTATATCAGACGAACGCACGGTGTTCGCATTGCGTGTGTAACAACACAATCGAATCTTTCGACGTTATTTATTATGCTTCGCATAATTGATGACCCCACTAGCTGCGCCGATTGTTTTATACGATTTTAATGTCGACGTGATTTATTTCGATCCAAAATATTTCGCCGGTTTTACCTTCCACGGATTTTAATTGCCGGCGCGGATGCGACGCGAGCACAAGCTAATACTAATTAGCAACGCGCATAGTCGGAAAATCCTAATTGCAACATTATATATGCATAGTATGCTGTTTTCAAAACCACTGTGAAATTATCTTTTACATACATTAGAACAAATTATCCAATAAAGTCGTTCTATATATAAGTAGGAATAGACTTTACTGAAGAATCTATATCGATTTTTCTCAATATTAATTTTAAAACAAATATTTATTTATCTTTTAAAATCAATTTGTAAAGAATTATATCGAATATATTAAATTGATTGAAAAGATATGTAAAATAATTTGTCTCATAGATTTTTATATAGATATATATAAATATATAGAAATATACAAATTTTATGTGTTCAATAAATATATAAATGATAGAGAGTACATATATGTAAGTATAATACGCAAAATTTTCATGATTTTTATAAAGAAAACACTATTGATATATCAAAAATTCTTGATCGTTGGAATTTTTTTTTACTGACCAATTTTTTCTTTTTTTTTTAATATTGATTTTTTCTAACTATAAATATGATTACCGATAAAAACTACGTGACGAATAAACAGTATTAACTCTTATAAAGAAATAAAGCAACATCCGACACGGATAGTGCGGACGTTATATGCAAAAAAATCATTTTAATAGCACATTATATACAATATATCGTATATCATGCTACCGTATGAGATACAATCTAAACTTGTGTTAGTTTAATTATCGTGTTACGAGCTAATTAAAATATAATTGAAACTGACCATTATAATTATTCGTACCGTACCGTAAACTTTCACCTTTTCACGCGTGCATCAAAATCGCCAACAAAAGAGATACTCGCAATTTCGGTCCCCAATTAATAACACGCTAATGAAAACTTTGCGCGTAATTAAATATAATTTATAATTGTAAGAGCCAATTTTTCAGAAAGGATTTTCTCGTTTCCGTCACGACGATTCTTTTCCCCGACCGCTACTTTCCCGTCAGCTAATTAAACACAAATATCAAGCTGCGCGCGTTTAATTGTTATTTCACAATTTGCCTTGATTGCATCTTTAATGCCAGAATCGAATAAAAGCCAATTAAATAACGTATTTGTACTCAAACAGTTATGTAACAATAATCAGCGACGCCGACTTCGTTATTAAGTCGATATCGCTGAACTGTAATTATTATGGCGTTTAAATTGCTGCATAAACGTTGATGTGTATCGGCTATAGTTATAAAATTTCGCTAAACATGATGTAAAAATAACTACGAGAACAATGTACTCTTAAATCAATAATCTTTAATTAATAAATAACTCGAAGTAATTAAATTAAAAATTAACAGAATTCAAAATATAGACCTTGATTAATTTCCTCTGTAATTTTTTCACGTTGATTCACTGGAGCTAAAAAAAATCTAACAATAAACTAACTCGAATAACTTTCGCATAAGCTTGACGAGATAGATCTCTGAAACGTTTCTTGTTTTGACAGCCTATAAAAGAAGGATTGATCGAGAGACGAGATATTAAACACGAGAAACTTCCACAACAAACAATACGAATTGGTTTCAATCGTAAATCGATCACGAATATCGCTTGACAGAATGTAATTTTATAACTGGCCGATAGCGATGCTCTCTTGCTTTCCTTTCAAGGTTGATAGCACTTGCCTGAATCGATTATCGCTCAGTATGCTTGGTCGAGTGTGAAGAAGATTGGCAGATGGAATTTGCATTAGTATGCAACGAAAATTCTCCTTCTCTTCCACGAGAACGATAACTCAGAACCTCGAAATACTCGATTATACAGTGACCAAAAAATTTATTATTTAAAAAAAGAAACACATTATTTCTATGTAAGACGTTTGAGAAACGTTCTCGAAATACAAGCATATGGAAAATATAAGATATATACAATTCCTAAAAGAGAGAAAAAGAAAGCAACAGAAAGTATTAACTGTAAAAATATATATGTTCAATAGAATATATTGTAATGTGTTCAGTTATATATATATATGTATATACGTTTAAAAAAATATTATAATAGAAAAATAATTTTATTCTCCACCGCGTAAAATAAACAAGTCAATCCAAGCATGCATTCGGTAAAATGTATCATGCATCTCGAAGATGAATACGCATCATATAGATATTAAATCGATTTCTATTATTTCTCAGAAAATGCATTCGCGTTAAAATTTTTAGATCGCCTTGCTATATGTCATCCTGCCGATAATGTCTAAAGTATTCACAAACCGACAAAATGATGCAGAAAGGAAAGTTTGGCGCGGATAAAATCGCTTTTAGTGAAATATGGATGATGATTCGCAGCCACTTCTCCGATAACGAGATGTCAAAAGGAGCACGTTTGATAGTAAATTATGTAGTAATTATGTAAGCATATAAACACTACACGAATTTTTGGATCAAGGCCTTCCTTATCATTCAGTATGATTCGCGCTACTTTTCCATTGTTTGAAAAACACCAACGAGCAACGTGCAGTTTCGAGGTTGCTGTGAGCCGACAAGGGGAACGTAAGTATGAAAAAAAAAAGAAAAAAAATGCATATTGTGCGTGCCAGTTATGCATTATCATCGACTTTCTAATTCCCAGTCGACGTGATCGCTCCTTTCTCAACTTTATTATCGAACGCGAGCTTTATGATGTAATTTACGATCTAATACAATATCGATCTTTCGTTAGAAATAATTTTGTTAGAAATATTCGACGATAGGAATGTAGGAAAAAAAATTTATCTCACTCTAGCCTACCGGAGACCGGCTGTAAGACACGATAATCTTCAAATTTCTCTTATGGTATATTCGTAAAATATTTCTTTTATAAATATAAATATATAATCTTTTTGTCAAAATTTTAAGATAAAAAAAAATTAATTAGCAAACTCGACGGAACCGACATAGACAGACATCGGGAATTAATCTTAATCTTCAATGGACTTTTACGATGAAATAAAACTTTCGATTTCCTTCTGACCTATTTGTCGGACTCAAGGCGGACTCGTTCAGTTGCATTAGCTGCTTGCAATTTTAAAATATCGAGCGCACCTTTCCGGATGTTGATAAACATCGACGATATTAACGTCCGTCCGGCATTCACAGACTTTAACAAGGAGCTCATCCCTGTCCGCGATCTCTTGTAGTTTTCACGAAGCGCCAATGACTGAAATCATTGTTCTTCGATTCGAAAGCGAAAGCGTTTCTTCCACTGTGTCGAGGAAATGAACTATCGGTCAAGAAAGATAAATGCCGCCACCCTTCCCCCTTTGCTTCTTTCATTTTCGTTGTTTCGATTCTTTATGGCCTTAAGACAGGCCATCAGAATTCTTGGACCATATACTATCGGATTGCGCTTTTAGCGATCTCCTATAGAGTATCAAAGATTTCTCGAATATCTCGGACACTCCCCAAGTTGAAAGATTGAAAGAAAACAACGGTCGATCACGTTCGCGATTCGTAAGTTCTATCTTAGATCTGATCTTATATTTTAGATAAACCTTGTAAAAATTACAAACTTTATAAAATATATAAAATAAATAAAATTCAGAGTAAAGAAATGAATTAAACGCGTCTAAAATTCGTAAAATCTATTTCGAATACGACTACTTAAAGTAAATCTTATATGGTACAAATATCTAGCCTTTCATTTTTGCTCTAAGAATATCAGATATCTATACTAATAGTACTGCTTTATTCTAATTCTTTCTCGTATTTGTAAGCGTAATTATTTAATTACTATAAACATGCTTGCACTTTTGTATTAAAAAAAATAGATAAAAAGATTATATATTTATATTTATGAAAGAAATACTTCACGAACACATATCATAAGAGAAATTGAGAAGTTATCGTGTCTTACAGCCGGTTTCCGGTAGGCTAAAGTGAGACGACATTGCTTTGGCCTAGATACTACTATTCTCCGCATTCCTTCCGTCAATAGACGCTTGTACGAGACAGTAAAAGGTTCCGAGCTTGTGATCGTAATACCAAGTGATCTCATCACTTAACGTAGCGGTATCAGCTGTTGAATGGAAAAGCATCGAGAAGCAATGAGAACGCGGAGAATCGGGAATAGATCGACGCAATCTGCCAAAATTGAATTTATGAAAACTCAACTAGCCTGCATGATTTTCCGTATACGTTATAACGAAAATATCCGATTGCTCGCGAATTACGCGATCCGCGCAGATTCCTATCGCGCCGAAAATATATCGCCGCGGACGATTTGCAGAAACGATACCTGGTAGACGAAAACGCAAACAGTTTATCTGTGGAAACGGTTTGTTCGGTCGTTGCAAATTCGCTCGTATGTCTTTTTCGGTTTCGTTTGCGTGTGCAAGCGAAATTGCCCGCTTGATCGAAGATGTTTAATGTTTACGCACGTTTTCGCCAAAGAGGCGAAAACATCTCGTAAACATGAAGAAAACTCGGCGTGATATAAAAGCCATCGATCTTTGTTTATGTTATCCTCAAGAAAAATGCAATTCGATCCTTCATCGAAAAGTTTTGGTTGAATATTAAAACAACATACGTTTATACTTTTCGGGATTGAACTTACGAAATACGTCATAAAAATGTATTACAAATCTACACAGATCTACACAAGTGAAAACAAGCTATTTATGTAATATAAATTATTTATATCCTCTATATATTGGAATTTATGTCTATTGTCTAAATATTATCTTTCGTTTCTAAAAGCAACATTTATTTATACATCGCAATTTCATTGTTGTATAAAACAAACTTTTCATGTACACACAATAAGAATTTATGATTTAAGAAATAAAAACCTTTGTAAATTATAAAACTGATTATAAAAGTTGTCTTTTTTTTTTTAACGTGATTAATCCAATTTGACTATCTTACTTAATATCAATTTTATATTAAAAAAAAAAAAAAGTATTTTTTATAAATTCAAATGTATGCTTTTAACTAATTGATTTTAAATACGTGCACTACGTGCGTTTTTTATCACAATAATTACCTCATAGTTGAAGAGAAATCAGTTTTACTACGTGAAAATGCATAGATTTCAATTGTAATGGTACTCACATGCAAGAAGTCGTTCTGTTTACAGATATATGAAAGAAACAATGGCATGAAGATTACTCACCTGTAAAAATAAGAAAAATGAATTAAATAGTTATACATAATTATACATAAGAAAATATTTGATATTTTTTTTAAATAAATAAATTGATAATTGCTATTTTGTTAATTTTTTTTTTCACACCTAATATATATACGTAAATTTTTAATTGTGAAATAGAAATATTGTGATTTTCTTCATTTTCTCAATCACAAAACTTTCCTAAAATAGATGGTTTATTTTTTTAACTCTTGGCACTTGAAAGGATTTAAAGTCACCGTGCGTAGTAGCATTGAAAATTTCCTATAAAAGTTTATACATTCAGCGCTTTTCCAAGGCAAAAGGTTAATTGAAAAAGTTAAATAGAACAAAATATGTAAAGTATATTTAGCTCTTATTGAAAACTCATAAAACGAAGTTTTACGAGAGACTTGAAATTTTTTCCCCACCGTTTGAATTCTACATGTTTTCCACACGTTTCTTACAATGTAATTCTTCACTTCTTTTTTTTTCAAATTCTACGTGATTTAAATGTTATATTATTTATCGATTATTATTACCAGAAAAGAGAAAAAGATGCGTTGCATATTATTGCAACTCTTGCGTATTTCATGCGCAACAACAAAATTTTCAGAAACGCTTGCAATGGTAAATCGATAAATCGCAGAGCAATTGTTTATTGCTTATGCGATATTCAAGAATATGTTTGCGCTTCAATGAAACGCGGTTTTCTCATTCGTTTTAAGCGTGCAAAACATGAGCGCAGAATGTACATTATTGTCTCCTGCGAGGTATCGGACGCGTGTCTCACAAGCGCGATTATCTCGCGCGCGTGTTAGCTTTATTTCTGTCGGTGCTTTCGCACCAGAGATATGCAGGAAAGTTATTCGCGTCCACCATTCAATCTCCCACGATTCGATACGAATGAGCCGGGAAACCGAACGAGGATGAAGCGCGAAATCTCTCTTTTTTTTTTTTCTCCCGAAAGAAGAGATATTCGATCGTCCTCTCTCTCATCGCAAGGCTCGACTGCGCGATAAACGCTTCCGATCGCGCGGATAAAAGCGCAATAGTCGCCATCGTTATCTCGTCACTTTGTATTCATAGCGCATTGCCCGCCGTTTTTTGGTCGCTTCCGTTCGGCGCAAGGAAACGTGACGAATTCCACGAGACCGTGGTCGAAGGACCACGACTTCGATTCATTGGCATGATAGAAACGATAATGCGATAGAAATGATAATGTAATGGAATCACGGATGGAAGAAAATAATATTGAATACCCAGGCCACAAACTGATTCTTCGAGATCCTATATTTAAATATATGCTGTGAGAAATTTTAAAATGTAGTTTGAAAAAGTGTTAAATATATTACATCATTAAAATTTTTTTATATAAAAGATCTTTTAGTCATCTCGATAAATGCTTTATCTTTAGATTTTTAAAATAAATTCTCATCCGATAAAAATTCATCGATAAATGTGTAATTTATAATAAAAATAAGCTTCTTTTATATATCACTGCTAGATTAAACTCATCTCGCTTAACGAAAAATGAGCATTATTACATAGGCGCCAATTAGATATTCCCTTAACGATAGTAATCCCGTACAGCTTTTACGTCTCCTGTCTTGTATAAATGTGCGAAACGCTTATCTTTCCATCAAGCATTTTAATATCCTTCGCGAAGAATGAAAATGAAACGGCGAGAGAAAGAGAAGGAGATTGCAAATTCTAACAATACAGAAGAGATAATGTTATTCCGGTTTTCTTATGCGGCAAAAGTCGCGCTGATACACGATACAGCACCGTGTAGTATGCACGACGAATTGCACGAAGATCTGCTGGTAGACTTGTTTGTCGCGAGAGTATCCTTGAACGCGAGTCTCACTCGCCGCGCCGGATGGGAAGGGCTGTTCGAAATTGGAGTACTTTGTCAAACCGACTACGGAAAGATCGCGGATTTTCGCGATTATCTCGGCAACCTAGTACGGGATAATTATCGATTATATTGACGACGAGTGAGAATTTGTGGCGAAGTCGGTGGAGAGACGATCGACGAGCGTGAACGAAGAAACTCATCGGGGTTTCGAAGCAACGACCGACCGGCGCGAGACAGAGCTTTCTCGCATGCATGATTAGACGAGGCTTGTAAAACCTGTTTGAAACCCCATGGACGCGAATCAAAGAAAGAGAGAAGGAGGAGGAGGGGGGAGGGAGGGGGAGAGAAAGAGAAAGAGAGACTCGTTCATTCAGGTGTGTCTGGCTGTAAATAGAATTCCCGGAAGGCGGCTGCAACAGCCGATCTTCTTCTCCTTGCCTTAAAGCAAAGCGCTTTTCAAACGACATGATTTTACGCTCGTACATGACGCTCGATCAAAGATCGTAACTCATTGACAGCGATAGAACTTTGATATTTCGAGGTTTTAGCCGTGTAAAAGTAGTCTCTATATTACTTTTGATAATGAAAATGTTTTATTCGATAGAAATTGTATTTGTTTCGAGATCGAACAAACATGCGTGTTTATGATATCAAAATTTTTAAAATAATACTCATTTCGATTAAGGAAACTGAACAAATCTTAATTAGCCGCTCACAAAGAAACGAAAAGAAACAAAAGAAAAACTTACCTTATTTATATTAAACGACGCGATAATTCCGTGCCGCGTTATATACGTTGCACGCATTATTTTTTAACTGCATGCGATATCATGTGAGGTAAAAATGCATTGCATTATTATAGTTCCTACGGATATAAAATCGTTGCACGCGATTATCGTATTAGCGAAAATCACCGTAGTAGTACGACAAATCGTGTAAAACATTCGCGCGTTGCGTACAAACAAAATCTGCGATCTCAGAGAAGAATATGATATGATAAGAGGGGCAACTAAGTAATCGCTTGTAAACCACATTTAGAGAAATCACACGGTATGTATTCTCGCATTAAAATCGGATGAAATCAACGATTATTAATCGCGACCGTGGTTCATTTGTGCTTGGCCGACGAATCGAGAGCTGTCGATAAGAAATCGATCATGCGAAAATCGGAGAGAAAATATTGGCGTAGAAGAAAATCCCATTTTTCTGACAAAAATTCCATTTCAAAATAAAAACGTATTTTCCTTTCAAGAAATGCACAAATGTTGTTCCTTGAAAAATGGAAAAAAGAAGAGAGAGAGAGAGAAGTATAGATTCATCTCGCGCGCTCTGGACACAATTTCTTTTAAGCGCGGCGATAAACACGAAATAACATTGCGATAATGTGAACTCGATGGTACAAAAATAGTATTAGAATATAATTTGTATCGGAAAAACAATACTAAGAAAATATCACTTAAATAATTCGCGGATTATGTAGAATAAATATAATATATAGCAGTAACATGAAATATATAGGTAGACAAAATATGTTTGTTTAAAAAAGAAATTTTAATCAAAAAGTATAAAAAAGTTTAAACAAAAAGAGAGACGAGAAAGATACGTAAAAAGCGGGAAACCGGAGGCGTAGAATACGATGTACGTCGAACCGGTCGAACCGCTCAAGAACAACCGCATTCCAGAGAATTTCCACAAGATTGTCGTCGGCGCAGCATCCCCTTTGTTGTATCCTGTTGTAAGATCGGTTGTAAGACCACGAGCGAGCCTCGCCCAAACTCGTCCCAACTCGTCCCGAGATAACGAGGACTCTCCTCCTCGGGAAAAGTATTTTTGCCGAGCCCGTAACGGCACGCTTTTGCGACGAGAAATTGGAGCATGTCACGTTTCAAGGATATGCCCGTTCAATAGAAGCGAGATCGAACATCGCAACACACGTCCGCGTGCAGCTGCGTTATTGTTAGGCGCTTGCATTATGACAGGCGGTATTCTTATTCGCCGATTCGTTGATCATCTATATATTTGACATACCGTTAATGAAGGAAATGAGATTGTGTATCGATATAACACGATCGAATTAATTCGCGGATCAATTGATTGACAGTCAATTACATTTTTCACGTGTCAACCGTTTCCACCCCTCCTATTGCATTCTCATATTCAGATAGAAAATTCCGAAATCAAATATCCGATCCGCGAGTTGAATCGAGAAGATGAAAATTGCGACACTTTTCGTTTCGCGAGGATAGATCTTTCGGCAGATAAATCGCGTCGACAATTTTGATTTCGCGGACAGGACACGATGTTAGAATGCAATGTACGGTTTATGAATTTTAATTTTTGCCCACACGCTAAATATTCACTGGTCGGTACCGCGGCTCTCGCTTATATTTTATTTATAGCGCGATTTGGTCGGCGCCTTCCCGTTTCGCATTCGTATTTTTTGAATAAATAAAGCAACAATCCTTTATCTCGCTGCTAACGCAGAGAATATCGCATAGATAAATCATAGTTGCGAAGCGCGTAGCTCCGTGCGCGAAATTTTGTAGAGAGATGGCCTACTTGGATAAGAATTAAATTTCTAAATCGTAAAATATTACGAGATATTAACATTTTCGTATATTTAAAGAAAGATATTTTTAGATTATTTCTGTCAACTCTGTTATTAAGAGAAATAATCAATCTAGAAGCGCATTTAAAATACTTTGTATAATTGCTCAAGTTACACATATAATTATTCTCGAGAAAAAGAAACATATGTAGTACAAAGGTCTAAAATTATCCGTTGTTACATCGGCCGTATAATGTCATTCCATCTATTATAATATATAAAGTGTTTACGAAATACTTGAACAAACTTCTAGGACGTGTTCCTCGCGTCGAAATAAAGAAAAAAGTTTATATAATCAAATTTCATAGTCAAATATGAATGGTTGCGAAGTTATAAAATAAAGTATGTTAACGTTATTATGATGTGGCATAAGAGTTATCAAAACCATTATTTTATACTTTTAATGCATTTAAAGCATTTAGTGTATTCGCAACCTATTGATAACGAAGAGATGCTTCGCCAAGACATTATTAATGCTTGTGAGATTATAGGGAATCGTTCGCGAACCTTTGAAATGTTTTGACAATTCTTACTTCGCCTTGTCTGTCTTCGATCAAACGGCGATCATTTTGAACATTCGCTATAATTTAAATATTTACCTATAATTATTTAATAGTAACATTAACATAAACTTTGATTATTTCGCGACCACTGATATTTGACTATGAGTTTATATAAACTTTTTTTCTTTATTTCGATGTGAGGAATACGTCCTAGAAATTTGCCCAAGTATTTCGTAAATACCCTGTATATATATTCGTAATGATCTTTCTATGCATTGCATACGTTTTCATCGTCCTATCTTACAAGTTCACGGACATGAATAGATCACGCGCGAGGGCGCGTTTAATTTGTTTACGAGCTCGCGACGCTTGCGAATTGGCATTCGACAATATCAGCAAATTATGCAGCTGCATGTCCTATATGTATATGTGTGCGTGCGTACGCATGTGTATTATTATATGCAACGTGCGTCGCAGCTCGCGTCGCATGCCATTTGCGCTCGTGTCGCGAACGACATGTGTGCGCCGCGTTAATTGCGTCGGATAGTTAATTCACGAAAACAGATAGACTAGGTAGAATAAACTTGTATCGCGCGAAAAAAATTGTTTCGATTAAATTCATTTCAATCCTTCTTATTTAGTACTTGATTTTTTTTTTTGTTACCTATCGTCTTTATTTTCGTAATCTTTTCTTTTATTTCTCTTAATCCCGCATAGACACGTTTTAAACACTAAACGTCATAAAATTTATATCGATAAAACATTATCTCGTAAGCAAGAAGAGATAGAAATTTTTCATATATGAAGACGAAAGAGAGATTGTAATCTATCAAATTATTATTCCATTAAATTAATTGCATGCCACCAAATGGGAAATATAATATTATAGGAATCTCAATAATATAAAACATAATATTATAAACTATATATAAACTGCTTTATAATTTTATTATTTTTAATGGCGATGCGTTCAGTATTTAATTTTTTTTTTTTTTTCACGTCGGTAAATTTGTACCTCGAATTCGCGCTCGCTATAAAATCAATCGCACGTCACGTAAGATGGCAATTCGGCCGTGTTTCAACGAGGCTAATTATCCTCGTTAAACGATTAAACTGTCGTAAAAGAGAGCTTGCATTGTCCGACTAGTAGATAGGATCTAAACGTTTCCGTCACATCAGTGTGTGTCGGTCTTAACTCACTTATATAAGAGTTTATTGCAAATTGCAAGACACGCGTCCAACTGAACGCCGCAACTTGCCCTCGCTCCATCTCGATGCAAGAAATCCGCGCCATTCGCGATTTCTATCGATGTAAAAAACAATATTGTGAACAAAAACATACGATAAAATAATTTTTATATTGCTTATTTTGTCCTATTCGATATAAATATCTTTATAAATAATTTTAATTAGATTTTAATATTACATATTTATAAAGATGTAGCTAAAAGAGTTAAATACCATCTCGAGAAACAGCGCGTTCTCATTGTAACGATATCGATCACTTTTGTCTAGTTCAATGTTAAGTCGAGTACTCGACCTCAACGAGACTCGATCGTGACTTAAATGCCTGAGGATCTCATCTCATTTCCGGCCAATCAATGATGAAATAATGTTACCGTGGAATTCACGAAGGTCTTAAAAGCGCTCCGTGTCTATGTTATAAAGCAAGAAAAACGAATCGATTCGAACGCGTTGATGACGAAGAGTCTCTTTCTATGCGAATACGACCGATCGAGAAAGCCGTAACAGAATCGAATTTCACGTTGTACATCTACATATTTATCAGACACAGTTGTATCAATTGATAACAGCAGATGCGGCCTTGTCGTCAAAGCGAGACTGACATATTGAACGAAATTTCTTCACGCGATTCAAATTATGCAGGAATTCTCGCCGAGTAATTTACTATACAGGATGGCCCCGAACGTTCCAACCAGACTTTGAGATCTTATAGGAAATTTAATTCTTAACAAAAAATTTCTTATAAACATGGATCGAAAAATGCTTTCTTAAGAAGTTATCGCTCAAAAATCTCTGAAATCGTAATTATTTTACACGTTTTTCCAAATATCATGGAAAATGTGCGTCTTTTAACAAAAAGTACCGAAACAAAAGTTGTAAAAAATTAAATTATCTTTCAAATGAGATCAGAATGATTGTTGTACGTTCCATAGATTTTGATATAACCAGTTTCAAACATACAAAAAGTGCTTTTGTTACTTATTGTTAGATCGATTAAAGTTGAATCAGGAGGAAATCCGTAAAGCGACTAGATCGGTCATTACTCGATGCCGAAAGTATATTGGAGCTAGGGGGGGACATTTTGAGAACAGTTAGTTTTTTCACATTTTTATTCATTTTCTACTATTACGTGCTATTTTAGTTTAAGCAAAATTATTTTATTTTCATAAAAGAAAAAGATTTTTATTTTTATCGTTTTTTCAAGAAATTTATTAAGTTTCATTTTCTTTTCATCTTTTGCTCTTCCTTTGCATTAGAGAGGTTTTTGAGCGATAACTTCTTAAGGAAGCATTTTTCGACCCATGTTTATAGAAATTTTTTTGTTCAGACTTAAATTTCCTATAAGATCTCAAAGTCTGGCTGGATTGTTCGGGGCCACTCTGTATATGTATGTCACATTTCTAAAGTGGGACTAAAAATAAAATCGTTTTTACGGAGGCGCGTATTTATATCTATAATAAAAATTTGACAACTTTATTTATTCATAATAAAATATTTACGCTCTTGCATTCCATTACCGTTATTTTATATTCATGTAACTGTAAAAAAGATACATTGATAGAATGTATTTATCATTGTATTGAGATGTGTTATTAAAGTATATATAATTTCTTCTATTTTATAAATCCCATTAAATATATATTTTACGTTATTAATGAAACTTTTAATTACGGTAAATATATTCGCGCGAGAGAATACTGTTATTACATCGGCAAGTAAATTATGTAGTTTTGTTAATAAACCTACACAAACGCATTGCCGAGAAACAATTTTATATGCAAATGCATAGGCACGGCATAATATGCCATTGACCCATTATCTTCCCACGATCAACTGTAGACTCTACAGATTACGTGGTAGACACACGTGCGCGAACACTCTTCCAGCTTCCTCAATTTTCACGCTATTCCAATATAAAAAATTTAGGACATAATCGAAAACGACAGAAGCGTTGCAGATAACACGTGACCAGCATCCATATTCAAGTTACATATATAAGTCTTGAATAAAATATTTGATACACGATGTATCAAAATAGAATTCAGATTATTTTAATAAAAATAAGAAAAAGAAGCAATTAATTTCGCAACGCGCATATTTATTTTTTATTGGATAATTATATTTTAATGAATTAGTTAGTCACACCAACTCCTTTAATTAAGGAGAATCTGAATAGGGTAATATATCACACTACGGGGAACAGTTCGCTATGAAAAACAATGTAATAACTCTACTTTGAGTATTATTATTGTTATTATTATTATATCAATAGTTCGTATTGACATCATCATTTTAATCTTTCCAAGAAAATCAATGAAATTTTATTTTATCTTATCTTTATTTATATTTTAATTAGTCAATTAGTTTCTGTGCCTAATTGTATAATGGAAGAAAGAAAAATGCGTAAAGTTACGCATCATATATTTGTTCACAAAATGAAGCAACGCCCATCGATACGTCAATGGGCCGTTAAAATGGTGTATCTCGTAAAAGTAGTAGAAGCGTCTCTCCTTTTTTACACGCGACCATAAAACAGCCGACGACTATCCGGGATTATCCTTCGGGACATGGACGTTCTATCGTTCTACTTCTGTTCAGGGCAAATGGCGTTCTTTACAATCCCTAGCGAGATTCGGGAACGTTGATCAGAGTACGTATTTGATTGGGACGGGGAAGAGAACCGATAGAAAGACGTCCGCTAAATGCGATCGTCTTTTAATTAGGAATTGAACTGATATAACAAGCTTAATTTTCGACGGCGCAAATAGAATAAAAGAGATTCTCCCATACAAATTCGCGATAAATATATTGATGATGTAAACAACACTCCGATTAATATAAGTGTATAATCAAGTTATACGTTATAAGTTGTTTTTCTCAAAATCGTCGACGTCTTAGGTAAATCTTTTTAAAGAACGGCAAGTTATAATGCAATAATATAATATTTATAATTATATTTATATTTATATAATAATATAATTATATGTATAATATATGTATGTATATTTTTAAATGCACAAATTATTTTATTTTATAATAAAACAATAATTTGCCACACACATTGTTTCCCGCATCGTTCCTTAAATTATAAATAACCATTACATTTCACGCGCGTTTCAATTATGGGTGTGATACGAATTTTTATTCGTGCGAGCTCTCCTTCTCGCGCAAGCCAGATTCCACCCACCATCCTCCCCCCATCCCTCCTCGAATGACTGGGCACCTGATAAAATACGAGGACATTCGCGGCGGGCATTGCTCTCTTAATAATCTTTTCGTGCCGAGACGACAGGCGCCGTAAGAGATGAAGTATCGCGACGAACGTCGCTCCTGTGTGACAAGAGGAAGGTCGACGCCGCGTGGAAGGCCGAGATGTTTCGAAAGTTAATAATAACAAAGCACACCGAGAGCAGAGCAAGTACGTCCAGTCTTTGAATCCTTGAATCTTACACTGATCGGCCAAATCGACCTTCTTCTGGATCTCTAAGGACCGGTCTCCTGTTCTATCGCGAAATTTTTGATCGTCACGAATAATAATGGTTTATATATAATTAAATAATGAATAATAAATTGTTAACCTTCTCTCTCTCTCTCTCTCTCTCTCTCTCTCTCTTCCTCTTGATAAATAAATAATCTAGTTTTATTATCTGTAAGAATTCTGTAGAAGCAAAGTAAATCTCTTAAAATACCAATAATTATGCAACGCTCATAATGATATGTAAACACTTATCATTAGCGCTTTATAATATTCTTTACAATTAATTAACCATGTTATATTAATTATTAAGATATATTAATAATTTTAAAGAAACTTTTCTAAGCGAGATCTATTGATTGATTCAATAACTCGAAAAGTTTCGTTTCTATAATGCTGAGATATTAATTAATTATTATATGTCATGAGATATACATATTAACCGTTATTATAATTTGTTAGAAATTAATTAGTTTTTATTTATAATCAATTATATATAAATTATAATTATTAATGATTAATTATAACGATTAATAATTTTATAATACATAATGATCAATATCTCGGTATTATAGAAAAAAAAAAAGGCTCGAGTCACCACACCAAGCAATACGAGATCTCACTCCGAAAAGTTTTTACTCGAAAATGATTTCGGAATAGCTCTTACTTTATCTTATTTCTTGCGGTTTTCGTCGCACGATCCAAGGGAGTTGGCGCAACGCTAGAATTGTTTCGCGAATCGGCGCGACATAAAGCTACGCAACGCGGGATGCAATGCAATAAACTAGTTTAATATGTCCAATTAATGTAATCATGCCCGCTCATTATTTGTCCTGTACGAGCGCCGCTTTACGTAATACGGAACGGTATTACTAACCACGCTATCCGTGACATGTAAACACTTGAAGATTAATTATCGAGAATATCCGTATATCGCGAAATAAAAAAAAATAAAAATATCAACAATTTCATAATTATGTGTATAATAATTATATTTTAATTTCAGTGAATTTTCTATCTCTTAATATAATCATGTTATTATCATCACTTTCAGAAATAATATAATTTGCTCTCGACACAAATTAAATACTTTTCAAGAGAGAAGAAATATTTGAATCATTTTGTAGATCATCAATATAATCTCTCCCTTAGGTTAAAGATATCAATTATCTAATCTTGTGTAATTTAGTAAATATCCGAAATAAGAATATAAAACTCGAGAAAAATGTCTAGAATAAATGTAAAGAAACGTGAATAAAAAATTTGCGTACTTTTTACGCGATTCGAACTTCTGTATATTTCGACATTCTCGATTCTCTTTCAAGTTTCCGCCGATTTACGTTGAATTACGATATATATGCTCTTTGGGTCTGTATATATCACGATAACGTAGGTCGCTATTAGAATTAAGGGGACTTGAGCAAAGCCAGGCGTAAATTCGTAAATGGACGTAAATACAACTGCGTGCACACAGTGATGCTTCACAAACGCGACTGCCTCGTGCAATCTGCATATCTAAGTACACGCGGCGAGTGCTTGTAAACCTACTTGACCCATTTACCCGATGACCTCGTCGCAGACGAGGAAATCCCTGAAGAGAATAATATCTACCTAATGGCGCGGCCGATCTTGTTCCTCTCCGAGTCAAGAACTCCAGCCGATTATCCCGCCTTTTTCTCCCACATTTTAAGAAACAATGCTACAGATTCACGGCGAACGAGACAATGCGCTTCAGAATTATGTATTATACATGTATTCTATATTTCGCCAACGCGACGTCACTTGAATTATAAAGCAAAAAAGTTTACACAGTAAAGGTTACATAAAAAATTTATAACGAAAAGTCTATAATTTTACGCGTAATAATAACGCGAAAGTTTCCCTCGATAGATCTAGAAAAATAATTTTTTTAAACAAAAAAAAAAAAAATTTAAAAGGAGATATAATAAGTATAAGAAAATTAGTAAGTTTAATAAAAATATAAAGACAAAAAAATCGGGATTTGAATGTTCATATAAAACATATTATTTTCAAATTAAAATGTGTCATTAGAAATTATATCGTATTGTATGAATATAGATGTACATAAGTTTCCATCTAAAGTCGACCTCAAAGTTTGTCAGCGCCGGAACTTATAAAATTAAGTGCAAATTCGCGTAGACTTTAAAGTCACTTGCGAGATATCCTCGACATTTCTTATATTCGAGCCTCTTAATACCGTTGGGGATAGATAAATTCTTGATAAATCTGTTAGAAATAAGGGAAGTAGGATACGGCGATGTCATATCTTTCTTACTGTCCCTTAGTAAATCGGTCAGGCAAATCGATTTCACGTGTCCGAGGAACGTTCTAGCTTAGGGATACGTTCGAGCAGGAAGTATGAAACGAACGCGCATCCGATAATTTAATCAAGAAACTTCTGCCAGCAGCGAACTATGCATTTCTTACAAAAAAGCACCACGTCCCGAAGAAACGTGCTTGGAAGAAATTTTCACGGAGATCTTGGACACGTATCTGTACTATAATTCCGTAGATATGCACCGGGAGCAAATGTCTTAGATTTGATACAAGTAAGATTACGATAAAGATTTTTCTATCAAAAATCTGCGATTCGACATGTGTTTACGGACGCTTAGTTACAAACTGTTTCTATAAAAAAAATATTTCTTGTCTTCTAATTCAATTTTTTTGCTAGAAAAAAAAAATAATAATTGGTCACCTTACAGAATTTTATAAAAAAAAGTATTATAGATAACGCATCATAAGATTATTCACTTTTAAATATTAATAACATGATAAATAATGCTAATAAAGCGCGAGGTGTGCAATCTATCATATGCTAATGCGTTATTCATGTTACCGTTAAAAAATTAACATGTATTAAATTTTTATTAAATCGATTACGATTTATTAAAGAAAGAAAATAATCAATCGGTAAAAAAAAAAAGGGGCAAAGAGGGAGATGAAACATATTGAAATAGATACCATTCCGTTCCATTTGTTTCTTAATATCGTCATTTCATAGGAAGAATTTTAGGAGTAATGCCACAAGAAGATACAATAGCGACATTATTTCCAGATCGGTCGTCCGAATGTTTTCGCGAAGGTGAGGATCTCGGGAATGTGATCTAAATTTGCGGTCATCTTGTATGCATCATCGTGTATATTGTGGAGAATATGTGCGCCGATATGTATCCACGGTATGTAACGTACGTATGTATACATACGTATCCGATAGCAGACGGCAACTACTCGATAGCATAGATGCACATCCCGGTCGCCGTTGCTATGCATACATTCGAGTGCATAAAGGGCGGCGGCGGCGGCTGCTCCTTTGTTTTCCCTCGATATAAGAGAGGGTCTACCGGAACAATCGATATGTTCGTTATCGATTCGAACTCGAGATTGTTCGTAACCTTGATCGCCATCGCGGTAAACTTTTCCTCGCGAGTTGAATAAGAGCAAAAAGTCGTTTTTCTCTATTTTGATTACGTGAGAAAATATTTTTAATTCTTTTATATAGTAAAACGATTGCGTGTAAAGTCTGTCCATTTTCTTAAAATTACAACAAAATGATAAATAAATAAAAGCAATCTCTGTTCTTTTCTGCAGTCAAATCTTTGTGAATCACTGTAATCTTTGACATGTTCCATGTGGTAATCCTGCAAAGTGCTCGATGCGTACAATAAAAGTTTATTGCACGCATTAGTAAAGTAAATAGAATCGCAACTTTACTAAAGTAAAGAAACTTTTTCTCTCGACGATTTCGTATCTTATAAGAGGTACACGCGAACGATTTATATATAAAACGCACATCCGTTCGAAATAAAAATAATGCAAATCCATATAACTTGGCCGTTTTTACAGATATCAAATTTATGTATATAAAGTGAAGTTTTTGCAAAAATTATGAACTATTTCTTCTTCTAAATGGCTTATAGGAATACGCGATACATATTGTCAGTGGCAAATTAAGATACTTAAATATATCGAGAGCAAACTTCAAGTCGTGAAATTTAAAATCGCGATCTCAAGAGAAAGCTTTAATAAATAGTTATTTTTCTAAAATCTTTTTCGTTTGTTAAAAAAAAAAAATCTTCAATCGAGAAAGATTGATTAAAATAAAACCTATAGAAACAAAGAACTAAGTTTCTAGATTTAGAGATTTCAAACATGCGATAATTCATTTCTGGCATATGTGTATACGTCAAAAAGTGAAATTGGGCCATCGGATAATTATTCTGCGCTAAGACATGCGTCGAATTATTTCACCTGTACATTTACCGAATGTCTCCATTCATACGGGCGATAAGTGCGTCACATCGACATCAATCGTCTATTCAAAGCGACTATTTTGTTGATCGAAATTAGGATACGGATATGACGCCTCGGTCGTTTGTTCCCCGAATCTATCGTATCCATGAGACGATTCGGAAATCCATAATGTATCGTATTATAAACGGTCGTTAGATCACGGCTTATTACGTAATAAAATACGCCAACATTTCATTTCAATGAGTATAATATATTTGCAAAAGAAAAAAAAGATCATGCAATATTTTATTATATTTTTAAATAGATAGATTAAATAAATAGATAGCATGAGGCTATCTTTACGAAAAACAGCAATTAATGACAAATGTAATATTGCAAAATTAATATTTATAATATTATGTAATGCTTAAAAGAGAAAAAAAGAAGATACCGTAACTTGAAGCAAGATAAAACTACACACACAATATTCGACAACAATAATGATGAAAATAAAGAAGACACGGGCTACATCATGGATTAGCAGGCTAATTAATTCTTATAATCAACGTCTAAGAACAGAGCGAATTAATATAAAAGTCAGATACCCGATCAATTTATCCGCGTGGAATTTTGAAGTGGAAAAATAAATCCGACGCTCTACAAAGTCTACAAGGTGGAAATGCGCTGTCGGAGACAGCGAAAATGAAAGAAAAAAAGCGTACGGGTCCCGGTGATAAAGCAAATAAATGCGAGTCTGGAACTCGAACGCTGGATAATTTATGGTGTCAGAACGCGAAACTGGCCCAAATCCGGCGATTTACAGTGAGGGGTCAGGGTCGTGCGGAGGAACGAGTTCGCCGGCCGCTATATGGGTGACGGCTATTTAATAACTTTCCCTCTCATTTTGTATGGTGAAAAAAAAAAACAGATCGCGAGGAAGATTGAATAACGAGCCCGCGAGCCGCGCGCGCACGCGCGCGTCGAATATGATTATACGGGCCCGGAAGATAAATCATTATTTTGAAATTATCACGTCGCCACAATATTTATGCAATAAAAGTAAGACTTGAAAAATCCCTGAGGAATAATTGTAATATAAATTTTCGAGTTTATATACGAGAGATCTACTTTTATTTCCGCATCGTCCTTAACGAGCGCGCGTATTTTTTTCTGAAATAATATTTTCATTGTTTCTGTCATTTAAGCCGTTTTAATGTGAAATATCCTGATTTATTAGATATCGTCGTCTCTTCTCTAACAATAAGAGTGCTGATGTAAATAAAAAGTGAATGAGATAATCGGAGTATCTACGACTGCCATCTGCTGAGCATACTTTATACTATACAATGTGCGGTTTATCCCGTCTTATGTGGTAACGGCGATTTTACACCGTTCATTTATTAAAATGATCGATAATTCTTACTTTTTAATATAAATACGCCATACACTGAATCGGATACGATAGTCTGTCTTGAAAATGTATCAATGAAAATTCTTGGATAAAAATTGTACGCCGCAAATTGAGCTTATAAAACTTTCTACGGTATTATAATTGTGCTTCTTTTTTCGATGCGACAATCAATATTTTCTGCAAATAATACAACATTGCATTGCGAGAATTATATATTAAATATCACATACTTTGTAAAATGCTCTTATCGAATGCGAAATATAATCTACTAATTTATTCGAATAGAAGAAACAAACAAGTTTCAATCAAGCTGCTATTCAACGTGATATATTACGATGAAATTGTGATTCAAATAACATCTATTAATTCTCCTGTAGAATAACTTCATTGTTCTCTCTCTCTCTCTCTTTCTCTCTGCCATCAAAGAATAAAAGAAATATATAAATCATACACTTCTTTTATCTAACGTTTAACGTTATAATTCTTGTAATTTTATGTAGCGATGCCAGTTTTTTTAATAGTGTAATGCGATCGGTAGTATCTTTTTATTAACATTCTAGGTCCGTTACAAGTGACAGGCAAAATACAATACGAGGGATGCAAAAATAAACCCAAATCCCCGGCGATCCGCAAATTTCATAAATCACGCCGGTGAAAATACTCACTGCCAAGCGAATCCGCCAGTGATGCCTTCCCGCAACCGATCCTTGAGACTCCGTTGTCTGGAAGGGACGGTCGGCTCTTCCGGTTTGATGGGCGGGGTACTGCCACCGCCGCCGGCACCACTTCCACCACCGGAGAATAACGCCATTCTATCCTGATAACCGTTGATTCTCGAATCTAAATGACACCCGCGACGGACACTCGCGATCTTCTTGACCTCCCTACGTTGATAATTTCATCATATCGCGCATCGAACGATCATGATCGAAGACACTGTCCCGATCAATCGTCAAGTTTATTCAAGACCCGTTCTCTCTATATTCAGAGATTCAAGTGTTTGATACTTGGGTTCAATCACGTCGGGGAAATCGGTTTTCCGATTTTCACGAATAGCGAATTGTCGCGCGCGCACCAGAAGAATCATACGCGAGCATCAATCGATCCGTGACGATCGACGGATCGATCGAATCTCACTGATCTCGCCGACGACGATGACAAGTGTATCGGCGGCACAGACAGGCACGAGCGAGCGCGAACTAATCGCGGCCAAGACGGCATCCGATGATGACCGTTGGCAAACGACGTCACTCACCTCTCTCACGTTTCCCTCCGCCGCGTCGCCGGTGCCTCTGACATCGTGCCAATTGCCGCGAACCCCACGGCACACCACGAGTCTACGAGGAGGGACCAAATTCGCTTAACTACTTAATCAGAGTAAGCCAGATAGCGGAATCGTTTCATATCGTCCCATACAAGGACGAGCACGAGTCTCGTTTTAATTCAACTAGTAAAATTGTCGAAGAAAACCACAAACCGTTATTATTCCTTTGACAATGAAATATTTTGACATTTCGCGTAAATAATAATAAACGTTTAGCGATAAGAAATTATCTCAAATGGATATGTACGAAAAAATTTTTTACGTATTAATTATATTAAAATTAGCGTCTCTTCAAGTATTATATAATAATATTCTTGATTTAAAGCTTTTTTCCTCGGTAGTATATTTTATAGATCTATTTATATATTTTAATCTATTATCATCAATGATAATTTTGGAGCATTATTTCTTTAATTAAATATATCTTACTTAATAAATTATAGTATAATTAGAAAATAAGAAATTTGTTGATGCATATTTTAAACCAGATGAGATTTTCTCTTTTATAAAAAATTTCATAAAAGGCTTAAGATTATAATCTCTCTCTCTCTCTCTCTCTCTTTCTCTCGCAAAATTTATTCTCTTACTCGCATAAAATAAAAAAACTATTTTACGTTGAAAAAGTATTCGCATCCCTCTCCCTCTCTTTCTTCCGTTTTTCGCTCCAACAATTGAGAAGAAAATTGCTGAATAGAATTTATTAAGCAATCCTTTTTATTCCATCGTGATGCAATATGTTTATTCTATAGCATTGATGGTTATTATAACGTTTAAAAATAAAAAATCGGAAGCAATCGCGAGAAGGACGCATATGTACGATACACATGAATTGGGGGTCTGTATAAAAAAATAATAGCGCGAGATGTTACAGCGATATTGAAAATACCGGCGTCGTATAATACTCGCATATCACCATGTATTCTAATCTTTGCGCTATCTCGCGTCGTCGACGCCACGCAAAAACTGCGCACTCACCAAAATATTAAACGTGTGTCGAAAAATGCATTAATCATCACGGTCAGAAATCCATAGGTACGGTTACAAAACACATTGTTTCTCGAAACATTGCATTCACTGAACAATCCGACGTTTTAAAAAAAAAAGGAGCGCTGTTTCATAAGTATTTTTAAATAGTTTTCAGATATGTATTCGCAAATTCCAAGAAAGCTAATCGTTTTTACAAATATGATTCACCATATGGTTGTTAAAACGCATATATTCGTTTTTTATTATCGATATCGTCGATTCTTCGTAAGAATATACAAGCGTTCGAAGAATTGGAGAAAAAAAAAACGATGGCCAAGGAGTAATGCATAAAAGAAGTGTCGAGACAGAGAAGAAGAGACAGAAGAAAAGGGAGAACCTGTCAAGGGTAATTGATCGCTGAAGATGGATCGAACACCCTTGTGTAAACGAAGCTACATCGCGAACATTCGCGATGATCAATCAACCGATCCTATCGATGAATAGCTTTACACTCGCGGGATAACATAACGATCTACAGATGTTCTTACAACTACGATATGAGGCTTTTTCAAGGCGAGAGTGAATTGAGTTTACGATTGAATCGATAATCTGTGTATTATGTAATACAATGCGTTCTTTAAATATGAAGTTCCTTATGAATTATATAAAGTTATCTTGTGTGGATTGTTTTAATTAAACGTATCAATTATAGATTTCTCTCTTGCTTTGGGCATTTCATATGAAGAGCGGGATAATTTTCGATGCATCGACATATACACGACCATCTCGATTCTAAAGGCACGGTGATAAAATCGAGCATAACGACTTCGCTTAAACTTTATTACGTCGAGCTGCGCACATAGTCAAGGCCGCGACAATGATAACGGTTGATCTTAATTATATGGAAATCAAGCGGAGTCTTATTATCGTTGATGTACAACAATTCTCACTGGACCAATTTCGTTCTGGACCAATATTATTTTATTGTCAAATTCGAATCATTATTCAACAAGAATAATGACTTGAATTTGACAATAAAATAATATTTGATTCATTCAAATATTAAAAATGTGCTTATTAAAATAATTTTAAATATCTGATCTTAAAATTTAAAAACACATGTTTATCAGAGGAATTGTTACAATCATGTTATTAGTTCAATGACATCATGTTTTAACAATAATTCCGTTGTTAGTTCTGAGAGAGAGAGGAAATATGTAATATAAAATTTAAAAAATTATTTGTTTAGAGATACTTATGATACCCATAATTTAAAATTTGGATTGCACTTTGCGCAATTTAAGATACCTATATGTATGTATATAACATACTACGTAAAAAAAAAAATTAGAACCCAAGAGTTAATGATTAAAATGTCTAGGGCATTTTGAAAACGTTAATTTCGTGACGCGCTGCTAATTTCTAAAGAAAGTTTATTAAGAATGCTCGATGAATTATAAAATGAAAAGTTTCAAGGTAACTATCTGCTTTCAGAATCATCGTACGTTTGTCTACCCTATTCCAGGGTATCTATTGTACGTCAGCGTTTCGAGAGCCGCTTCAATGGCCTTGTAATATATACAAAGGGCGACCTATAAAATCCGCCGACGTTACAGCGAATACTCGACTCTACAGGGAGTTAAATGTGGCTACAAATTTTCCGGCGCGGAAATTCCCGTCGTTGCCGATACCACGACAACGACAAGCCTATTGTATCTCGCTCAGGGGGCGTTATCAAGGTTAAGGTCACGATCAAGGTCATGTCGGTTAATCCCGGTTCTCGTTCCTCGTGGAGAACACACCGGCCTACGCCTCTCCATGTCGAAAGCCTCCCAGTATTGATCTCCCTTCGCCCACCAAAGTCGACCAATCCCAGCTGGCATTGCATGGTAACCAACACGGTCCGCCACGTTTTCCGAAGAACCAACAACCGTCCCTCATGTCCCTACTACTATCTGAACATCCGAAAAATTCCGCGATAACCGATACTAAGGCCGCGCTTTTCTCCTCATGCGTATTCCCGGGCGTCGTCGACTTTCGCTAAAATCGCGTAGCGATCACCGTTAAAAAGATTTTCAATTTACGTTCGGTACACATATATGTACAAATATTGTTTGTTCAATTATTTATTACTTTTTACAACTGTTATTTAATTTTTTATTTAGTAATTTAATTAGTAATTTAATTAGAGCTAAAAAATTATTATGTATAATATATGTATTATGTATAATATACAAATATATTCTACAATAATTAGGTACAATATTATTATTAGTTGTAGAAAAGATAGAAATACTCGAAAAAGTAAAAATTATGTAAAAATCTTAATATGATGACGTTAGTAGAGTTTGAATAAAGATAATTGAAATATGCATAAAGTCCGAAATATAAATACGATAAATTAATTATTTGATTAATTTAAAAGATAAGCAGATTTTAAAATTCTAGCTTTTTTAATGATCAAAACAGCGTAAAAATATTCAAACCCGCAGTATCATCTTTTATACAAGTGATGATATATAAAAAGATGCGCGTGTAAAGTTTCGTATTAGGCGAAACAACGAGACAAAGCGTGACCTTGACGGCATCTGGAACACCGAAAGCGGGTCATTCTCACGCACCCTCTTCAAGCTCCCAACACTTACGATTGGCCCATCAAGATCTTCTAGACATTGTGCGATTGTTTCTGAAAGTAGGCCATACTCGGTCTACTGCAATCGTAAGAACACCGCGCGTCGCAGTTTCGTGTGCAGCTGTTGAGGATGCTCGCACCCTCTGATAGCAAGATTTTATTGAACCAAAATTTTGTAATATTTATTAATCGGTTGCATATTAAAAACAATAATAATTGTCAACAATTTTGAGCATGATTTGTATTTTTTGTCAACATAAAATTTTTCATTTAATCGCTACTTAAATGAAGATCAATAAAAGATTTTCGGCTTAAATAATTTTTTACGCTGATTTATGCGGACATATAATGCGACAAACGAATATTACGCGAAAACATCTATTTCGCACAATATCCGATACGCAATGAATAACCGTTTCGTGTCGGTAATAACGCTATGAGAAGTATAAAATCAAAGTCTAATTCGTAACAAATAATTTGCTCATTTTACTGATAATATCAAAAAATATTTTTTTATAAGTTAAGATCACTTAAACTCCATTTCCGCGCAATATCTACTATTATATAAATAATATTTAAATAAATATTTCTCTCTCTCTCTCTCTCTCTCTCTCTCTCTCTCTCTCTCTCTCTCTCTCTCTGTCTTTACGTATAAGTGTATATTATATACAAAAAAGAAAATAAAAATGTACGCATCGTAAATTTGATAAATATGAATACACATACACTAAGCTCTCTGTACACTATAAAAAACCACCATAGTTCCATTTCAATTGTATAATTATGTATATATTCACACAATTGAAAAAGATAAATGGAAATATCATGCAATATGCATGTTGCATTATATTAAAATATGTAGTGCATATTGAAAACTTCACAAATGCATGTATGAAGTTGTAAACTTCTACTGCTGAGAATAAAAAAAAAAAAAAAAAAAAAAAAACGATATCTATCCCTTCATTCCATTAAACAACATTTTTACTATTGTTCAACTTTTTTTGCTGTTGCAATTTTATATGATTTTATGCAATTTTCTCTTTGTTTTAAAGTCACATCTATGTATCCTATCGTATATGGCACATCAAAGCGCAACAGAATTGAGTAGACTTTGCGCTACGTCAGTACAGATAAGAACTTTTCGTAGTTATCATGTAACAGTATTCTAGTGGCCTATCTCGTGTCTCGGTTTCGTATCAAGCCCACAAGTATTCTATCCTGCGAGTAAATCACACGCAAAGCTATCCTTGGGGAAGAAAAAAAAAATGCCTACGCGCGTATACAAACCCGTCTCATAATTCAGTGACGAATTAAGTTTCTAAAAGTACTAGGCGCGATTTATTCTCTGAGATGGTAAAAATAAAAAAATTTTTAATTTAAGTTCCGAAAAAGAGTATTTAGTATTATTTTTTATTATATTAATAAAATATTTATAAAAAATAGGAATAAAATTTTAAAATAATTTATTGATTAAAAAGCGTGTTAAAAAAAGAGTGTTAAATATCTGATTAAAAATAACGTTTCAATAATGACATAATTGCAAAAAAGACATATATATATATTTAAACATATATATTTTTCTGCAAATAGATTTGATTAACATTTTAAGCTTTTTCTCTCTATGATTCTCTCTCGTTACAAAAATTTAAAAAAGAAATAGAGAAAACTAAATTTTTTAAGCATCGACCAATTTTAGATAAGAAGCAGCGCCTATGTACTACGATTCACTATTGAGCAAAGTATAACGATATGATCGCAAAATATATACAGATTACGTCGACAATTTTTGGCACACAACGTATTCGTATAAAAACCCATAAAGAAATACAGCTGGCCAATACAGTTCACCGAAGCTTTCGTGTCAAAATCGAAATGCTAGTTGCCTCGCATTGAAGGCCGATATGTGAAGCGAATTCCTCAAGATTTTTCAAACATTTCTCAACGCCTAGTTTCATATCTTTTTCAATTATACTTCCGTATATATCATAGTAATATATATCAATAATCTAACAGTATACATAATAATAATAATAAATATTATTATATATATGTAATATTTAGAAAGAGAAAGAGATAGAAGTGAAATCGGATGCTTTTATCGCAAGGATAAACTTCTCGTGAAATATAGGATTCGTGAAATATAGGAAAAAAATAGATTACAGAAATATATACATATAGGATTAAATAATTCGATCGTTGGCATCCCTATCATGCACAACTGCCTATCATCCTATCTCGTGCCTACATAACACAAACGTATCGCGAATATACGGGCGCAGTGCAATGTTTCATAGCACGTAGCACATATTGGATTACAATGAATCCTCTTACGACGTGGTGAAAAGCTCTCAAGGTTGCATCATGACCTTTGCCATTATCAACAAAGAATTCCGAAAAGATAAGCCCTCTCTATGCAACTCGGTTGCGAGAAATCCTCGAAACTTTGGCACCTTCCTTCGCGTTTCTCACTTTATTCCAACTCGGTGCACTGCGAATATATATTCCAAAATGTTGCATAGACGAGTTTACTTACGACCGTTAATATAACAACTCATGTACAAGCACAAATATCAATGCAAACGATAAGTATTGTTCATATTATATTATAGTGCAATTTATATTATTATTATTATATATTTATCACTTATCATAATTTTTCTTAGTATATTATTATTAAATTATTATTATATTAATTATGCGCTTCGCATACTAAGTCTTTTTATCTGTATCATCAGTTATCAATCATAGTTTGAATAATATACGAATGAAAGGTCAATTTACAATACATTCATCAATGCCACGCTAATTTGAAAGTATTTGTTTTTATCGGTCGCGACTAAAATTTTAAGTATATTTCCTTTTTATCTCTGACGTGTCGGATTCGTCGGATTCGTCGCATTATTCGCGGGAAAAAAATAATAAGTGAAACAGCATAGTCGATTTTACGCGATGCGCGAGTCGACTTGTAACGAAATATGCAACGAACGTTCCTACAGCTGCATCTGCTTGCAGGCGGACAAGGTTTATATGTAAATGCCCCTCGTTATTATACGAGATGTCGCGACAATATAAAAATGTGACGCAGCTGCGTCCGTAAAATCTTTCGTATCCATGCTAGACGCATCGGTAAACAAAAAAAAAAAAAAAAGTCACTGTTACACTAACATTTACAGAAATATATTTGCATGTTGTCGAGCCAAATGTAAAAAATCCATGTGCGTTATACATATTTTAAACTTTTTTTTTCACACACAGAAGATGTGTTTCAAAAATGAAAATTTAATATTTATTTTTTATATTAAATAAATTTAATATAAAAAATTGATTCTAATAAATAGCGGAAATTAATCTTTCAAACAGAAAATTTTCGAGATCGTTATTACGAATGAGAAGTTGTATTATCGGCAATATCCCAAAGATCTTTTTTCTCGTTAATTTTGAAATAAGTTCTGCCATATTATTACTATATTTAGTTAGTAGAAATCTTAGTAGAAATTTGGCTTTTTCTCTTTCTCCATAATATAGTATAGATTTAGTAATATTCAATAATATTGCTGTATTGTATAATATCATAAAATTTTTCACATACAATATTCGGAGAGTTAATAACGAAAGGCAAATTGTAAATTTAATGGCGATGTAAACTATTACAAGAATTTGCGTTTCTATCCTGACATTGTATATAAAATTTAATGCTCATGAAAAAAAGAACGTTATATTTTTACTCTTATTCTGACCGTCACACGCTTGACAACTCATTTTTCATCGACCAAATTTACATACATTAATCGCTGCGATGCAACGCGCCGCAATATCGATTCTTTTGTCTGCGGTCGATAAGAAAAAAAAGAGACAGTGAATGCGGACAAAGTGGGACGCGTTAATGAATTTCCTTATCAAATCAGAACAGCATCGTGCCCCGAGTCGCTATTATTATCTCTCCCATCGATCAATACGATGTATAGCTGTAGTGTGCACAAGGACTTTACAAATAACATCAAAACAGCTCTGCGTGAAAGTCTCATTCATTTATATCAATGCTCGTTTCGATAAAAAAAAATAAATAAATAAATAAATAAAAATATCCAAAAAAGATAGAGAAGATACCCATTTCGTTCGCGTTTTAATTGGTATCGAAAGGGGGAAAACAACGAGATGGAGTCCCGTATATTTCCACCACGCATCTCGCGCTAAACATGACTGTCAGTTTCTCGTTTTCTCTCTGACATCACATATGCATTTTTCACAATAGATAAATCTTAGAGCAATGTATATTCGATATGTAAAAGTTCGCAAATTCAAAAAATTATTATTTGTCTGAAAAATAATGTTTTACAAAGCGCTGCTTTGAGACTTTGCAGTATCTATTTTTTCATGCTACTCGTATTTGACGACAGATTTATCCTTAGACAATTCATATTAAGCGTTAATTATCTTTGCGCAGTGTATAAATTAAATTTCTCGAGATCATTATTTTCTTCTATTTTAAATTCTATTAACATTCAATATATATAAAATCGTCGGCACTCAGATTAAAAATAAAATACTTAAAACAACGCGTTATACAATCATAGAAATAAAAATTCAGACGTTGTACATTATTAAAAATAAATTCTACGTTCGTGTGTTATTTCCAACAGAGTCGCGAGCAGTATCTCACTTAGAAACATCTGGACGGATTAATCGCCTGGATAGGGCGGCTTCATTAATCGCGATAATTTCGCAAACGACCGCGCCTACGCCAATTTCCACAGCCGGTGTATTTCTCATCCGGTGGAGAATCCCATTAATTAGAAGACATACGATATAGACCACGAGACAAATCGAACGACATAATATGTACAAGAATTATAGAACTATCAATTAAAAATTTAGATCAATCTTGATGCCACTATTTACAACTCTGCCCTTGTATAAATTTAACATTTCGTTATAAATCAATCGTAAAAATAAAAAAATTAAAATCTTCAATGCTTTCTGCCATTAAGTATTTCAAATGTATCTCATTTCATGCACCAGTTCTTTTCGCTTTTTCGCGCGATATTATGCAATGCTATCAGCTGGATAATATCTTTGATAACGTCAATCTTTTTTTTTTTTCCAAAGAAATTTCGATAGCTGAACATCGAAATAAACGCGTTAAGCTCCTTTTGAATATCACTCGAGATTATCTCGACATTATATCTCGATTTAATGAATTTAATTAGTTGGATCTGGATGGCTCTCGTTATCGACATATACAAGGATGCAAAGCGACACGAGCAAAGACCGCAACGAGAAAAATGATTTGCTGCTAGTAATGGAATATTTTGTAACTTAATAACTTACGCGCAGAAAGAAAATATGTTTTATTTCATCGGTGCAAAAATCAAGGTCAGAACAACATACGTATTAAAACTTATTTAACATATAATATTATTTGTATATTTTATATATATATATATATATATATATATATATATATATATATATATATATGCCTTAGAATCTCGCGAGCTTCCACTTGGTGCACACTTAGCCCTTGACAGTCGAAAACTATTAACGAGAATCACGTATACCATCTGCGTTGCGTAAAAGCAGTTTAACTCGCCTTCCAATTAACGTTGAATTCGTCATTTCGCTTTCTCGAAATTGCGACGTTAATTCGGAACAAATCTGTTTCTAGGTGGATTAGAATAGGAAATTGCAATGCGCAGTTTTAATAGGGCGAATGTAACCTTTAAGCATATCTAAGCATGTATGAAATTAAATTAGACGAAACAAATTAGATTCTAAATTATATATATATACATATTAAAATTATTGTAATAAAGTATTAATTTCTTCGATATAGCGTATTGCAGAATCAATTTCCTAAACAAAACAAATTTAGAAATTATATAATAAAAATAACGACCCATTTTTAATTATAATATTAATTCTCGTTGTTAAAATATATATGAGAAAGAAACTCAGAAAATATTTTTTCTGTGCTTAAAGAATACGATATCATCGCGCGAAAAGGAAAGTGAAAGCACACGTCTTAAATTGACGCCACGCGATACGATGTGACGCACTATTTTGATTCGACGTTAAACGCAAAGCGTTTGAGTGATCCCCGACGAGGGTGAAGATTATTATCCTTCGTTGGCAGGATTCCAACAACCGAGTGCATTCGAGAAGAGTACTTTCCCAACATACTTAACCCTCGGTAGATTGAAGAACGATAAAGCTCATCCTTTCCCTTCAACGCTCGTCACAACAATGCGCGCCTCAATGAATCTTGTTATTCAATCTTGGATAGATCGACTCGGTTCTTTATCTCTGCACCGTGACCGCTCATAATAAAATCTTTCCACTACTACGTCATATCTTGTCGTTAACTTATTCAACGAGAGAACGAGAGAAAGAGAGAGAAAGAGAAAAAAAGAAAGAGAATAGATTAAGAAAGAAAACCAAGTCCAAGATTGTCGGGATAAATCTCCACAAATATCGTAAATACAGATAATACTTTACACCAAGGTAAACACATTGGATGCAATGTACTGACTTTGCTTACTTTTATTTTTATTTGCGAATCTTTCAAAAGTATATAGCTGAGACTTATGCTTTTGAGAGATCCACACATCGAATAAATAAGGGTAGAGAGACAATTCATATAATACTATCAATGTCTCATCAATATCTAGCATGTTTGCAATATAGACTTTTATTTAATTCTATTAATAAAAATAATTTCATTAGTTTAATTGTAAATTAAAAAGTTAATTTACTCGATCAAAAAAAAAAAAAAAAAATGAATAAACTGTGGATTCTCAAAATTATATTTATTATTCTTCTTCTTCTAATTTTTATTCTCGCGATAAAAATAAAGCTTTAGTTTATCTTCTTTAGTAAAGTATCTTTATGTGCTCATAAAAATATTTTTATCAAGATATATGATAATCGTATCGCAAAAATACTTATATATTTCGTGAAACTCTTTTTCCAAACAACATTATTGAAAAGAAGAAAAGATATCTATAAATTTATATATTAAAGCTAGAGAAAAAGTGTTTTGGTAATTTTTTAATTTTTAGCGAGCATATATTAATACATTACACGCAGAAAAAAATTAATCAACTGATTAATTAAATTAAATTATTAATAAATACATAAATTGATAATTGCAAAAATATTTGCCTCATTTTTAATTTAAAGTAATATGCTTACGTCTTTCTTTTGGCATGAAATAAGATAATATATATACGTATAATATGTAGTCGAATAACTACAAAATGAAATGGCTCGAAAGGATTAACGATCTCCGGTTTCGCGATTACAATCGCAGAGCATTTGCAGGCCTAGCTCGCTCACCACGAAATTTCTCACTAGCGACGTGTATTTTTTCAAGTATTTTACCGATGAGGCTTAAAAGTCAATGAACAAAAGTCTACGCGCGCTCGCGCGCGTGAGTGATTATCGTCGCCGTAATTGCCCGTCGTGTCGGCGTGGAAATCGTTTTTATCGGTCCCGCCATCGCCCACGCACGCGTGTTAACAGCTTGTTAACGCCTATTTAATCAAGAAATACTTCGTTTCTCAACAAAAGCCGTGTTTAAACCGATCCTTTTCAGATTTATTCGCGGGCGCGTCAATGATAACCGCATCAATGGTATATGTTAATAACGTATCAATTCTCTAATATCATTCTTTACATGCAAATACGTCCCTTCGCCTTTAACATTTCAACGGGCACTCCCGATATGTAGTTCTTGAGATATTATTAAATATTTTATTTTCCTCTAATATATATGATTAATACGTAGATGATATTTAATCTAAATTACTAAAGAAATCTGTTTTTATTTCAATTTTATCGAATAATCAGCATGAAATAAAAAATGTGCTAATATAATAATATTTTGTCTACTATTATATGCGCTACGCTATTAACCAACAGAAAATTGCAATCGTAAATGCGAGAATGTGAATTTTAATGACAAAACTCTTTAGCCAATTTAAATTTTCAATTAAAATATCAAAGCTCCGAAATTCTCGCAAAATATTCGCTGGTCACGAGAAAATGCAAATCTGTAATGTAAAGATTTACTCGCTTCATGGGTAAAATAAATAAATCTCATGTTTGCACCGAAAAAGATAATATGAATAATTCCGCTATCTAAATCCGTAAAAACAACGAAACGAAATTATATTTATAGATAATAATATTCTCGATATTTAAATTTATATATTATATATATATTTAATATTCTATTCGATATTTAATATTCTCGATAACATCACGATTTCTTCATGTTTAAATCATCTATTATAGATATTTCCAAGTTGTAGAAAACCATATGCATTCAGCGTAATTCATGCTTTTGTGCATATTCTCTTTTATTTAACTTTCAATAAGGTTACGTGCATAAAATGGCAAATTTCTGTTTCTTTCGAAATTATAACATTGAAAATTAAGCTTTAATTAATATACGGACATAGTTAATCGACTCTGAGAAAAACATACGCACATTCAGTATAACCCTTCCCTCATATCTGTATTAATTAATACTGGAGATGGAATAAAGTTATCGGAGAGATAAATGACTTTGCGATCTGTTTCAAGATCGTAGCACACTGAGAGGTAAGATTAATCAATTTACATAAAGTTAACCCTCCGACGAGAAGAGTTATAATCGCGCCCGACGTGCGCGACCGAGATAATACGGATGTGATGCGCGTTTCGGGCAAAGTCCTCGCGGAAGGATCGTCGCGAGGTAACTGACGTTTCACCGATGTTTAAACGGAAGCGCACACCCTCCGCGCTTCGGGGGCACCCTCCCGCTCTACCAACGCGGTAACCTTTCCCACCCCTCAGATCGAACGCGTCACGGCCTAACCCACCCTCGGCGACCCCAGGTCTGTAGCCACCCCACCTTGTAGAGACTCCACCCCCCCCTTCGTTGCTCGTATGTCTCGTCCATCCGTCCCTCAACGACGCAGATAGACGGGATCTGTTGTCGAGTTGCCAACCGAATGGACTCCTCCTCGTCTACCCGCCATTATCTTACTCGTCACTGTCGTCGCGACGTTGCATGGAAAAATAGCATGGAGAAAAAAAGGACGTTGTTAATTCTTGAACATTCATGGATTGCTCCAACCTTTATTTCATCGTGAAAAACTCTTCGCCGTTACTATCGTTATATTTTCAACGGCTTTATAAAACGCATTAGCTTGCGATGAAAAAATGAAATTGCAGAACGCTTTAAGAGGAAGAACTTGGATTGTAAAAATAGTATATTGAATTCAAAATCGAGAAATAAATGATTCAAAGTCAAGATGTTTTCCATTAACGAAAAATATGCACCAGTACGCTTCTGACATGGCGATAAATAAACGATTTTTCAGCATTAAATCCTATGTCAAACATATAATATTCTCAACGCTTACGATAAATAATCGTCATTCAAGCTATAATTTCCTACATTAGCAAATGTATTGAATAATCAATCAAACTTCCCGTATTGATTCAACGATCAACAAACGTACGCCCATGCACATCAACGATAAAAACGGCATACCATAAATGATGCAATAACAGAAGCGAAGCTATGTCATCTGACTGAAGCAAATAAATATTCGATTTATTCTTGATAATGCGCAAATCAAGTAGACGAATTATTTCGATGTAGACGAGTCAAACAGCGTGGGAAGGCGGTAGGGACAAGGAAACCGAGAAAGTGGAGAGGCGATAAGAGGGCGTAGTAAACGAAGAAGCACTGTACATAGACTTGAAAAGCCAAGAGAAAAGCGGAGGGTTGGTCGATGCCGCAAGGTCGTTCGGTATCGACGATTTTCTCCGATCCCCTTCCTAACCCAGGGTGTCCCGATCCAATCGACGTTTTGTTACTCCACTACGATTCATGGAGGACCGGCGTGTATGACAGACATTTTTAACTATCGGCATAAAGTACGCACGATGCTCCCAAAGGTGCGACTACGTCCGCTATCTTATCATTCTCTTTTTATTCCGAAGCCAAGGTATTGACATATCCAATGTTTAATCAGAGATAATTGCGACCGCACGATATTTTTCAACGAAATATAAATCCAATAATCGTTACAAAAATATTAAAAAATATAATTAATAATTATAATTAATTTTTTAAATACAGATTTTATATCGCAAAAAATATTAATTGCCAATTATATCATTTAAAAAAATATCAAATTAACGCAATTATATAAAATATATTTTAAAACCTTAATATAAAATATTGCATTTTTCCTTCATTTAATGCAATTTCCTATTTAACAGAGAATTCGTGTATTATAAAGATGTTTAAGAAGAAAAAACAATATAACTGAAAAAAATTTAAATTTCAAGCTAATAATTTAATACAGATCTTTAATTGAAATTTTCAAGACTTTCCCCCTGATAAGAGAGAGTTAATCCTAATATTCCCGTTATTATAATCGACATAGGTACCTGTTATAGAATCAATTTCGAATTTGATGTTTCATAGAGCTCGATGTTAGAAAGCTCATTAGCTAATCGATAGCACGCGTCATTATATTATATAATTGTGATTAAAAAGTTATAATTTAAAACATTCGCCGGTATCGTTCACATATCTAACCAGTAACAGTCATGCTCTACTGTCTATTAATAGTGGAATTGCGATGATACTCTCGCATCATTATCGTACCGGTGTGCATACACATCTGTCAATGTCAGCTTATCCATGACCTCTCACCGCGAATATTATTGATGCACAATAAAAAAAAAAAAAAAAAAAAATATATATATATATAGCGGCGAATAATGAATTAGCAATTAATCAAAATGATATAAATAAATGTATGTATAATAGATGCATGCATATAGGAAAGCTAATTTCTGTATTTCTCTCTCTCTCTCTCTCTCTCTCTCTCTCTCTATATATATATATATATATATATATATATATATATATATATATATATATATTTATACTCACAAATTTCGTCAATTATTATACATATAAACAGCAAAAAGAAAACTTGTCAAAAATATTAATTTTATTTGTTAAAACTAATTTTGCAAAATTTGCAAAAAAATAATTTCACTATAAAAACAAATGAGTTTCTGTTGTATCATCAAAGCAGCAAAAAATACAATTTTAAGAAAAAAAAAAATATATATATATATATATATTTGTTAGATTATTTTGCATCAACAGCAAATATTTCGCATTTGAACAAATAAAAATTTATTCAATAAGATGTTTGCGTTCTAAAATCAATTTTATTATAATATCGAACAGCAAAGTTTTCTCGCTTTTACATCAAATACGCAGCGAAATGTTTTGCAAATGTTTACGATGGCAAAATTCTTTTTCTTCGTGTAGTTCGCAGTATATAAATATCTCTGCCTAGATATATTTCTTGCTGAATACCTATATCAGTAAATACCTAATAAAAATAAGTTAACATATATTAACGTATGTGTCCTTTGCATCAGAATGAGTAAGCCGGTATATATATATACTTTTATACATTCGACGTTCCGATTGAAAACAGCTGCGCGCTGCTATTGATCGTTTATCGATCTGCCATTAGCCGACGAACGACTAATTATAATCATACCATTGAATATCTCGCGTGAGTTTTATATAAAAGCGTATCTCGTGTTTCATAAAAGACCTTGAGACATCAGCGCAAGCAGGGGATATAATGAAAATGTGAAACTCGGCGAACTTGAAAAAAAAAGGGGGGGAAGGGGGCGTGTCATGAAATGACAAGGCCATTTTTAATGAGAACTCGAGCGATTTTTTCGATCCGTATCTCGAAATTGTAACTAAAGTTCGAAAACAGAATTCAATCCGAAGATTAATTGATTATTATTTTCTTAAATGCTTGCTTGTGAAATTATTGCTTTATCCCACAACTTTCTCAATGTATATAAATCTTTGATAAAGTTTATGAACAAATATTATTTCATAGATCGATAAACGTTCGATTCATGAACTTCTCATATTATCAACAATATTCAAAATATACATTTAAGTATATAAGATTACTCTGTTAATCTGACTGTTTTCATCATAAGTAATCAAATGCGTATATATGGCGGAATTAAATGCGATTTTTTGTTCATTTATTGTTTTAATCTCAATTTTATTCTATTAGATAGCAGAGAATTGATAAGTGAAGATAAGCGAGCAATTTTATTTAATGTTTAAAACTATAACAAATAATAAATTTAAAATAGTACAAATTTCTTACCTTTTAGATGACATACTCTTTTCTTGTTTATCCTATCTTGTTATTCCTTTATGAAACTCACACGGCATTCGTAAAAACACGTTAATTTCGATTTCGGGCGTATTAATTGCAACGAGAGAACGTAAAAATAACAGACAAAGTTACAATTCGCTCGGTATTAAAAACTCGCGCAGCCAAATTCACATAATGCTATATTTGTTACTAACAAATAGCATACGCATGTGTTTTACGATATTTTATTAATTAAACGCGTTTCAATAATCGTATATGTAATACAAGTTAACATCTTCTTCGAGAAATAATACGACGAAATAATATACAATATATGGAGCAGAGATAATTCCTGCTACCTAGGGTCTCGACGCGTGAATGACAACAACATTGCCGCTCATGGATATAAACATCGTGCTATGTCGGAAAAATTCGGCGTCGTATAGCACGCTACTGTTTACATACGATGATCTTGTTGTCATTCGCGCGACGAGACCCGAACGAGAAGGAAATGTCGCGTGTGTTCAATACGTATTATTTCGTTATATTATCTCTCAAAGAAGATATTAAACGCGGTTATTTTCTCCGAGTATTGCAATTAAAGATTAGCAACTCGCGTGATTAATTAATTTTTGCGACTATCGCGTTTTAACTCGCATAATATCAGAAAGTTACAGATATTGTTTTCGAATTTTTCCGTTATTAATAAAATATGTGTAAAACGAAATAACGCGAATATTATTGAAACGCATTTAATTAATAAAATAATACGCTATTGCGATACTATTAATAATTGTGCGTTCCGTGTGTCATCCTATTATCCCTGAAAGTACGATCGCAACAACTATACATCATACAGAAGTAATCGTAAAAGATATCAAATACGATCCTTCGCTACGATTATTACAATTAGCAATTATCAACTCGTGCGTTTAATTAGTTTTCACGATTATCGTGTTTCAACTAACCATTAACCCGTATAGTATCGCCCGGTATCGGGATAAAATTGTCGATGTCATTTTCGAATTCCTCACTCATTAACAAAATAATATCGCGCATAAAATGAATTGATTCGAGCGTTATTGAAACGCTTTTAATTGATAAGTATAATCGTTATTGACCTAATCGTATTTTAATATTAACTGCGTATCATAAATTCGGCGCGATGATTTATTTTTTATTTGATCGAAAATCAATCGGGTGAATCAACAAAGTGATAAAATATTCTTGTATATTTCATTTTCTGCAAATATCTATCTTCAATTTTAATTAGTATACATTTATTTAATTGTATTACAATAAGAAATGGATGCTATATTATTCATTAGCAACAGAGATAGCATTTTTCAATACCAGGCGAATCGTAAGCTTCGTGTAATTATGATTTTCGCATTCATCCGTTCCAACATGAAATAACATACATATCATACGTAATTAAATCAAGAATGCTATGTAAATTGTTGAGCAATCGTATTCTGATTAGTACGCTTGCGATCAAAATTAAGTATTTTCGCATGTGAGTGCCATAAAGAATTACTGAAGACAAGAAAAAGAAAAAGAGACCCATTGGACGCATTGGACAACGGCATGGAAACCATGTGGTAAGCAAATCAAAATTTTATTAATTTAATTGTTTCTTATAAAATTAAATTTCGGCTTAAATCAATAAATTAGCAATAAATTAGTACCTAATTATACTATACATTCGCATATGATTTCTTATGATAATTAACGAAAGATTTAAGATTTTCCATTGGTATTTATTTCAAAATTGAGGAAAAATCCCGAAAAATTGTAATTATTAAAAAATAATTAATATAACGTTGATATAATATCTACTGAAGTAGAATAAGCTCATCGAGATATTACTGAGACTTTATCAATTAATTATAATTTACCTATCTTTATTTACATTGTTCCGCATGATCTTGTTTTGTTTATAATGAGAGTCGTACAAAGCTAGAATTATTTGTAATTTGAAACACGTTCGATATAATTTCATATTTAAAGTAGAATTTACAACTTATAAACTTGATCCAGTTTAGCTCAGAATATCTCATATAATGTCGATCGAATTGTTACTGCAAACAATTAATAGTTAATTGCGGAAAATTAACGGTGATAAAATGTCGTTCGTCTCATGTCGTATGCAGATCATCGCCGACGAGATCGACCGATAAGAATTATATAACGAGAAGAACCGATTTACAGGGAAGCTGATACGATAGCTTATCCGACTGTGAAAACATATACACATCCCATACGCGACACGTGCGGCTCTTTGCGGTTGCACATAATCAGCCACGCGCGTACCTAAGCAAATGAATTGAAACCCCCCCCCCCCCATCGTTTTCACGGCGAATGCCTGAGCTTAATGAACGCCGCAAACAAAACATGCCGTGTCTTATCTCTCGGCCTCTTTTTGTCGCGACTCGTCTTTCGTCACAAACTTATCATTATGTTTTCCATAATAATTATTAAAAATTTCCAGTCAAAAATAATAAAAGTAATAAATTAAGTGTAAAGAAGAAGAAAAAGAAAAGATATTTCTATATTACATCTCATTATTTTTATTTCAAAACTTTACTTTAAAACCTTTTTAAATTTTATATATTTAAAGAAGCGATATGTTTCAATGACACACGTTATTTACCAATATCGATTTATCGAGCGCGTCAAATTTCCCCCAGATTGGAAGTTCTCGCCGTGGCGAATCTTTGATACGAAGATTGTTACTCTGGAGACCGAGTGGCAGAAGGTAATGTAATCTAGATCACTTTGTCACATGGTACATATATCGCGATGACAAACCCCAGTATTGCTCGAAAGTCGGGATAGGTTGGCCGTTTGATCGTTGCGGCCGCACTCGCGTTAGGTTGGTTCCAGTAACCTGGCATTAATAACTGTTACACACATTGATACACTGTATGCGATGAACACACGGTTCGCCCTTGCATAAATCAAGCGGAATGACCGCGAAACGAAAAATCGCTTACGCTTTGTCCTACATCCGTGTCGCGTCGCTTGTAGGCGCGATAGAAAAGTATATTTATCCATTCCAATGTCGATAAATCAAAGGAATCGAATTAGGCAATCTCATAGCGTGCCATAAAAAACAATATAATCTCGGTGAATTCAATTTTCAACGCTAGATACGGGAAATTAGATCTTACGCTATTTTATTGTCGCGAATGAAACATAGAGATCATTTCGTATATATGCGATTAAAATCATATATCTCTATTATAATGTAACGATAATATTAATTCTTTTGCATCTGCGTGCAACAATGCATGCAGGCAACAACTAATTTAATAAATTCCGTCCAAAATAAAGTACACGAATTAATTGATCTTTTTGTTCCTTTTACTAATTATTGAATAAGATTTAAAAAAAAAAAGACGTACAGTAAAAGAGAATTATTCTCAAATTTAATTTTATATATTTAGAAAAGATTAATATAAATTTATTATTATTTTTATATTTTTATAAATTCAATTATTTTTTCCTTCGATTTATTTTATTCTAAATTAATTCGCCATAAATCTTAATGATCTCTCGGTTCGCTGTAGCAACTAGGAAAATTCTATGAAAGCAAATTATCAAATAGAATCATGACTTAATCACGTCATTTACGGAGAAATTATTTCTCGCCTCATCATTCTTCATTTTCGTCAAACGTACAAAACAAATAAATTTCAACGATGCTTCTAATTAAAAACTCCATAATTCGAATAATGTTCGGGCAATATAATACACGTAGCTAGCGCATTAAAAACAATTATTTCCATGAGCGTAGCTAAGCGACAAAATCATTAATATGCATCTTCACTCGTTGCGCGCACGAGATCGCGTGTTACATATACATTTAAATATCCATTAAGTCTATGCCTATGTCTCTTCTTTTTTCTCACGCCATCATTACACGAAACATGGACGATGCAATATTTTAGATAAGAAACGCAATACAAGCCTGGACAAAAAGAAATATCCTCCCTTTCGAAAAATTTAAAATATAACGTAAACTTTCTTTCGCGCAAACTTTCTTCCCGCAATAAATACTCGTTTCTACAGAAAATAAAATACAAAATGTGACCGATACATTGTTAAGTACGTCGTTCTCCTCTCTTTTTTTTTTTTTTGCGAATTGAGCAACTAATTGTTCTAACATATACAGGGTGAATCAGTAACTCTGTGTACCTTGGAATATCTTCGCTGTAAATGAAGTAAAGGATGTGACCGTGAAATGAGCAGAATCAGATTATTCTTAATAAAAATGGAGGTTTAAAAAAATGGAAGTGACTTTGAAATCTCTGAAACGTCTGAATATTATGGCTCTCTTGACACCGTACAATTTTCGTAATTACAATTTACAATATTTTTGTATCTCTAAAAATAGCGGGGATGTTCTAGATGGACAGAGTTACTGATGTGTATTTTTGATAGCTTCCTAAATTGGGACTTATCAGTCTTTGTAATCAGAGGACGAACTTTAGCGCATATATACTTGAAAATTCACTGATAAGCGATAGCAGAATCACAAAACGGCGCCCGTAATTAAGGTATCATATAATAGCTGTACAGCAAGATAAGTGGCGTGAACAGAAAGGCAAAATTTATCCACAATTTTGACATCTTTTCTCTGGTACACACGTGCTAAATTCCGCGAAAAAAAACAAAAAACAATTTAATCTTCAACAGAAACTGCTTTGATAAAGTATCATCTGTATAAATAAATATATGCAAATAAAAATTTTTAATTATAAAAACTAAGAAAAGGAGATAATGCCAGAATAAACATTATCTTAATATTTAATTATTACGACTTATGATGATATAGGCCAGGGCTACACGTAGTTTCGGAAATATGTTTTCAGAATTGAGTCTCGCTAATTATCAAGTAGAAAAATATTAATTATATCTATATTAACAAAATCGATGTAATGAATAACATAAAATTCGCTAGGCAAATGTATATTTTTAATATATTTATAAAGTAAACCAGAGATTAGATTTTAGAAAGATGTACATTAAAAATATTATATAAAATTTCACAAAAAAATATTCGAAGGATCATATAAAATAAGATGATTTTTATTATTAATTACGTTATTTCTGACGCGATTATTATATATGTATATGTATGTTCGCGATGACGAATTTCTAAAATTTGTTCAACATACAGGAATCAAACACGAAACATCCCCTTGACTCTCAATATTTCATCGCGAGACACCCGGTATACTATACATTTCCGTATAGTATCGTCTCGGTCTCGGTATCATACACATCTTCCGAGAAATCTAGCCCAAACATCGATCGCTATAAGTCCATACTTGCAGAGCGTAATATGTAATGCGATTCGATTATAACGACATATATCGTAAGATTTAACGATCGTTGTGATTTCTTTCAAATTTGCGAAGTAGAAATCTGATTTACTAAATCAATCAATGATGTACCTGTCTACGCGACTACGAAAACTCTTATTGATTATCACAAACAAAATATATCGCATAATCTAATGACTTAGTAATCAAATAATCGAGTCGTCAATGGATTGAAACTTTTTTCAAGTATATTGAAAATCTCTTTCTTTCTCTCGAGGAATAAAGATCGGTTTTTTATTTGATGCATTATACGTTGCAGAAAAACGTATGTCAATAAACATGGTACCGTGTATCACTACCGGAGATGTAAATGTTTAACAAAATGTAAAGTGCTGGAACTACCTAGAGAACGACATTCATAACAAAATGTCGTTTCAGATACTACATTATCGCGTATATACGCGAAATGCAGAAAAATGCACGCGTACGAACTAATAAAACGCGCATGATCACCATGACCATAGCAAAAGATAGATATATATGTTTTCCACACATCTGTATATTATACCCTTTCCACTATCACAATTTATAACTTATTATTAACAATAAGAATAACGATTAAAACTTTTGATGACATAGAATTTGTAAAACAGAGAAATTAAATGACTATAAAGTTTATTTTAAATTTAATAGAGAGAAATACGATCATGTGTATGTGTTAATCATCATTATATTAATAAATTAAGTAAAAATTGAAAATTACGTATATATACACACACGCGCACACGCACACAGAATTCTTTAATATAATTTTTGCTTTTGCTATAAAAAAAAAAAAAAATTAAATAAAGCCCACTCTATTTCATTTATATAAAATTCGTATTATTACCATGACATTGAACATTATATTTCTAATAATACGTACAATATCTTTTGAACTTTTCTTTTCTGTGTGTGATATCTATTTTTATATCATGCACTATTGCCTCGGGCTCAAACTTTTTGCAACCGATCCTGCGTGAGCGAATACCTATAATTTCGCGCTCATTACGTGGGCGTAGGAAAACGGTGATCCTTGCACGGAAGACGCTTCCAACCAGCTTTCAACAAGAGGCGTCTGTACAAATCCGAAGCGCTTTTCAATCCGCAATCGAGTTATTCTCGTTGTAATTTACAAATGGAATTATATTACAATGATAAGTGATAAATAATGACATTCCGCGCGCAAAAGATTACTAATTTTATATATGTGACGTTTTTATATATATATATATATATATATATATATAAAAATATTTTCTAATGACGTCAATTAAAATTAACAAAAATAAATTTTTTTTTTAGTTTGTCTCTAATAAGCCATGAATTCGGAATAATAATTTGACGGACAGGAAATTCCTATAAAATTTACTCAATTAAATAATCGTAAAATGTTATTGATACTGGACATTACTTTCATTTTATTGATACTTTGCATTATTTTTATTACGATACTTGCCGTTACGAAAAAAATATCACAACAAAATGTCTCATTTAACAATTTTTATTATTTTTCATTGAATAGAATAGCAAAAACTTATTAGTTAGAAATAGTTTCGTAAGCAGAGAGCATTACGTTACAATCGTACAAACATGTGTAGTTAAAAATAAATTGTCACTAGTTAATGTAATGATAATCTGTATTGATTAATATACTCGCGTTCCGAATATAAACATGATATATCTCAATACTGTTAACTCCATATACTTAATATTTTATACTGTTGTTAGATCCTTATGCCATTAGCTGCACATTTTATGGTATTGTTATTTATATCTCTGTAGAATTTCTCTGTTTTAGAATTATCGAGCAGGGTAAATCGTTTCAATGGAATAATTTTTGTTTTGAATTGCGTCATTACTTGAGATATAATGAAATGTCAGACAAAATTACATATAACAAAATTTCATCTGTATACATTTGCACACTTGTGGAATCACGTAGTTACGTAATCAAATTCATTAATCGGATGACAGCTTAACTTTTCTATCGAAGCGAAGTGTCAGGGTTTCAACACGAAACAGGAAATATTTCACTCCTCGAAATTAATTCGATAACATCGATCATAACATATTTTTATATAAAAGAAATCGAAATGACTGAAATAAATATTCACTTCCGGTCGCGGATAAATTAAATCAAAAGCATTAAAAAAAATAATGGTAGAAGAATTAAATGTCCGATGCAAAATTGACAAACTCAACTTTATTATCTTGTCTATTATTTCCTTGACATTTCTTCGTTGTCAGGGATAATAACATACATCTCAACGGAACACACATACATTACGAATTTGGAAGCTCATTTTACAATCTATTTCACCAATGTCGGTTAAGCTTAATCAATATTTAAGGAAATTTTCGTCTCTTTCTACTAAGCTAAAATTAAATGAACATATGGAATATCAATTAATTTTTAAATCGTTTTATATATTTCCATTGAATGACATTAGGGTGTTTCAAATTTCTATAAGTATGTTGATTGTAAGAAATTTTTTTTAGTTTTAATTATTTTAACAAAAATAACTATTTTTATTATTTTAATAAACTATTTTAACAAAGATTACTTCAGCAAAGAAATTTAATTTAAAAATATAAGGCTTTCATCTCCTGGTGTCATAAATAGAACGTTTGATAAAATAAAAAAGGAGATAATATGAAGGGTAATCATGAGACATAATTTCCAACATTTTAGAGTGACTTGCAGATTAATTCATACTGATTAATGCGCCGAAACCGACGTTAATGTATGTGTGGGTGCTGGCATCGACCATTAGCATCAATCAAGAGAAGACCCATGTGGTCGATATCGCGAGCATAAGCTTTCGATGAAATTCAAATCGCATGTATTAGCATGTCTTTTACGGCAACGTTTTGCCTGTCGCAATGCAAGAAACGCAAAAGAGAGCGAAGAGAAAGACAGACTCACATTTTGCTATGGTCTGCCATGCCCGATTAGCCGTATCCTCTGCCGATCGTCCTCCCGAGCCCTCTTGACGATGTCGAGAGCCACCTTCACCTCCTTCTTTTCCTCTTCCGCCTCTTTCGAGGGAGCTTCGGTGCCTTTCGGCGAACACCCCGACGACAAACCTCTTCCAGACAGTCGCGTCTGATACGACGTACGTTCGAGGATCCCGTCCTCCGAGGACGCGATAAAAACCCGCAATGATCACGCGGTAAGATCGCGACGCGGTTGCATCGAGCCGGTTACACACACGAAACACCGCGCGACGCGAATAATGAGGGAGAGCGGGCGGAAAAGGGGTGGGAAGGTAGGAAGGCGGGAAGAGGGGTAGGAGGGAGGGGGGAGTAGACGGGACGGCGGCGAAAAGTGACAGGAACGCGCCGCGTGTGGCGAAATTTCTCACGCTCTCACGGCTCGAAAATTCGCCTGACGACTCGTAACACGCGATCGAAATATCACGGAAGACAACTACTATCCCGGCACTAGGCGATGCACGCAATTCAGCGGAAACCGAAACGCGTTTACGCACCGGTTAAAATGCGATTACACGGGACGCTTCGCGACCACTCGCGACTCGCGCGGCACGAACCATCATCGATTGTTGACGAGCGGCTCGCCTGCAACGCTGCCGACATCTGTCCACAGCGACAGAAGCTAATGACGGACGAGTCGATAAAGTCTGTAAGGAAAACGAAAGACATAAATATCACATGATATATACTCGTATTGTAAATAAATAAATATATAACGATCAATATTAATTGCTTGATAAATATTTGTAATTAATATTAACAATTATTTAAAAATTATTTTTTAACAATAAGTACGTATATATATATATATTCTTTTACGATAAAATATATGTAATATAATCAAACACATACATATACACATGTATCAATATACACAAGCTTAAAGCGCTTATTGCGACAAGAAACGAAAAAAGATTTTTACTGAAAATAGAAAAGAGTTAGTATGGATGACATTAAATAATAATAAGTAATTTATGTTCAGAGAAAGAAACAAAAATCCAACATAAACATTGTCATGATAAACTAAATTGATGCGAAACATAAAGTGAAATATCGGTAACATTATGAGTATTTACAGTTGATAATTAAATCCTGCATTAATCAGAATGTAGTTATCAATTTGTGATAAACGAATCAACATCTTAAACAATTTTTATAAGAACAAATGTGTTTTTTCCAAAAAATCCTGTTGTTAATTTTCGACTCACATTTTTGTATTCTTTAATCTATTAAATAAAATGTATAAAATTTTTATTACATAACTTTCCATATTATTTATAGACCATTTTATGACTATGTATATTCTGAAATAGATAGATAAATTTTTAAAAATTATTTTGACAAAATTTCTTTATACAAAACTAATGTTAAATACAAAAGATTTAATTATGGATTTAAATGAACCAATTTGGTAAAAATAAAATATTTAAATATCTGGGATGTGTGTGGGGATATTATATGTATCACAAAAAATTAAAATTAGCGATAGTACGTGGTAGGTGGATGCAAACGAGTCAAATTGTTTTAATTAGTCCAAGGCCGCTATTATTTCTAAGTATTATGATAATTAGTGCTCACGTATAAGAACATATTGGATTACCTTTGCATCATGGATTTTTCTGTCATCATAAGACGCGTTTGATTTGCATTTAAAAGGATGATTTATTCGCTCATCTGACGATAGTCTTCGATAGTCTTGTCAGAAAAGAAGAGAGTATAATGTAAAACGTAATAGACCGTGCCTTATCTCATCACTTATAAACAAATCTTACTCATCCTTACGTGATAATTACGTGAGTGATTACACTTCCCATATATCTAGTTTATTAATGTAATTTATTTATTCAAATTAGAATCGAAATTAGAAAGAAAAAGTTGCAAGAGTAATAAAATACATCCTAAAAGAAGTTATATATTTTACAATTTAAAAAAAAAATTATATATATATATATATATATATATATTTGTATATTTGTACTCTATACTCTTTTCTTTCTCTTTTTTCTCCTTCTCAAATAAAACTTGAAAAAATTATGATAGATAAAAATATACAATCATAGCTACAATTAATGGAATCTGTAGGTCCCATTTTCAATAACCAAAATTAATAGTATATCGATTGAAAAATCAATATTAGTACATAATGGAACATAATATAAAGAAAAATGAAAAAAATTATATATATATATACGTAGCTTAATTAATAATATAAAATCTTATATTTTAAACTTTATTTAAAACTATACGCTATATTTGATAAATTATTTTATTTTTCACAGTTAGAATAGAAGATAAAAACTTTTTTTTTTTTTTTAGTACTACTCATGTTTACCATGTCGCTTATGTGAAACCTGTCAATACCATTATAACAATATATGCAAATATTAGTATCAGGCAGCTGCATTTTATTTCCGTATATGCTTCTCAATAATAAAAATTTTTTGTTACTACGCGGTAAATGGAAAAAACGAATCTCGATATTGTCCCGGTTTGTAACAAGTTGTCATCAAGGTTGCAGGCGGAAGACAATGGAACTGTCGAGTGGTCGACGGAAAAAGAGAACAAAGATATTGTTTGTACCTGGGAAAATACTTCGCCTTTGAAAGTGAACGCAGGAATGCAGATTTTTCAAGGTTTTCTCGATTAACTAAAGTCGAAATGATTTTAAAGTGAAAATGGTCGTTTATCGTAAAATATAAATCCTTTCCTTCTTTACAAAATTTCACAATTCTTTAAAAGTCGAAATTTTATAACCATCTTCAAATATATACATACTTTTATTATATTATTATTATAAATTTTTAATTAAAAAGAAATCTTGTGGCAATTTAGCATACGATATCATGTAAATTTGTTTAACTCGCTAATTGCTTATTTAATTATGATAAAAATGAAATAGCATTCTCTTGCGTGTAAAATATTACAACGTTTATGAATCAAGTACATCCCCATAAACGCAAGTAACATGCTCCATCACAGAATTAATAAATATAAGATGACACGTCCAAAATTTCGTCGGCCTGCTTTATTATTCAGAAAAGACGAAGCTGAGAAAACAATGGAGCCGCGGCTCTTTGTGCGGCTCAGGGCCTAATCACACAATAGGGGAGGCCCATTGTATGTAAAATACTTGCCGACAATAATTTAATATTCCCATCTATACGCGAGAAATTGTGACATTGTCGCAGACTGTTAATAAAACATACATAGCGACGAACGCATTAAACTACTCGTCAATGCTGTCACATGTTCACATGGTACGTAGGATTTGCAGAATTTGAAATGAGATGCGAGCTCTTTTTTTTTTATTTGTTTACGAATAATAATATTACGCCGTCTGGTGCAATTTTTCGTCTGTGTCATACAGGTTTTCGAGTTTTGATCTTTTTTTAAACACAATGAGATAAAAAAATATTATATATATATATATATATATATACATACATACATTTAATTAGTTTAATATGCAAATAATAAGGCAACTCTTTTCAGCTCTTAAGAGAGATTGCACATATAGTATAATTTTAAAAATTTGTTTTTCAAAAATCTTTTTATAGCGAGATATTATCTGAGAAACTTTTAAATCTTTTTATTATACTATCATACGATGCAACGATAAAGTTTAGTAATAAATATTCCAAATATATTATATACGTAAATATATATGTAATGTTATCCGGTCCATTTTATATCTAGCGCATTCGCCGCGTAGTGAACCGAATACACACGTGCGTATTTTCGGAGACAAGGAGTGTCGCTTGAGTCACATTTCGCGTAATTTCCGCGTAAAATGCGGTTAGCTCTCGCAGCTGTGAGAGCAGAGTCCGCTCGAGACTCGAGAGTGCAACTTGGCACATATCGCTCTGCTTCCTTCTTTGTCCCGCTTTGTTCGAAAAAACATTGCAAAATCAGCAGACACGTGACTCGATCGACATAAACAGTAGAAAAAAAGTGACAAGTCCCATCCAATGGAATAATCGTTAAGAACGATCGTGCGCAGCAAGAGATGAGCACGCACGTGACTTTGCGAAACAAAGACTAGCAGCAACCAGCGATATTTATTTATTACGTAAGCAATCTCACATTGACATTGCACCGGTTGTTTATACTTTTTATCGACAAGTAATATTTTTCTCTATTTATTTAAATTATTTGCCTGTTTATATAATTCAATTTGTATATTTTACAAGTCTAGATACTCAAAATTGTATTGCATATTAAATAAATAAATGATGTATAAATGAATAAATATCTGAATTAAATTAATTATTTAGAAAAAAATTATCTTTTTTTATGAAGTGTATACGTACACAAATTGTTGCTAATAGATAATTAAATTTATATCACCGAGTGTACGTATATATTAAAAAGAAGAAATGGACATTGATTTATATTTCACTTTGTCATACTGCGCTGTTTCGTTATTATTAGATGCAGTTGGTGTGTGTGTGTATGAGCGACAGAACTCTTTTATCCAAATCAAATGTCGATAAGATAACATCGCGAATCTGTGTGCGATATACCACCGATGACGCGAGGTTGTCGTCGCTAAAAAAACATTTCCATATAATATAGAGTTCTTTGTATCTGGATCGGCGATTATATATATATATATATATATATTATTGAAGATTAATATCATAAACTTGCGCGCGTTTAGACAAAAGTTTCATATTGAGCAATTAAAAGCTAGTCTTTCTATGTTCATGAATATATATGAATATTACTTACAATATTATTAATTACCATTTTAATTAAAATAATAAGATTTTAAATTAAATGAAATTTTAAACTTTTAAATTTTAATATATAAAAATATATATTTTTATAAATCTTGATATAACTTTACTATATATATATATAATAAAAAAAAATTATTAAAGATAAAATTATTCTGAAATATAAAGAAAAGGTAATTTTTTAAAATTAATGAAAAATTAGATTTTATAAACGGATTATTAAAAAGTTTAGATTTATATATATATATATATTTTTTATAATTTAATTTAAACTTTTTATAATTTAATCTAAACTTTTTATATATTTAATCCGTTTATAAATCTGAACTTTGTTTTTTTTTTTTTTTTCTTTATATTTCAGAATAATTTGGCACGTAAATTTAATAATTATTATACATAAAATAAAAAAATTTTTTTTTTGATCATTACTGAAAACAATCGAAACAAAAAACTTTTTTTTTTTTTTTTTTTAAATAAAAATTATATCGTCGACTTTTTCTTCGCTTACTCTACGTTCTCTCTTATTGAAATGTTTAAAAGAAATTATAAATAATACTTTGAGAGGATTATATTCAAAGCGAGTATATTGTGTATATAACGGGAGTTTTTACTAGCTTACAATTAGATTCGATCGCGATAATGCGATTTCAGCGTAAGTGCAATATGCAGGTGTATGAGTACAGCATACACTTGGATGCACAAAGAGTTTCCCAGTGAAATTTGCACATTGCCGCGTATGTTTCGCAAGTGGCGCGAGTTCGCGCTCTCTATTTTTGCAGCTGACTCCCTCCCTCCTGGCGGGTTCTTGCATGTGTTTTGCGATCGCGTACGATACGCATATATACGTACAATATACTAAACGGCAATGACATTCCGTAGCGTCGTCTGTTTTTTTCCAATCGGACCAATGTTTGAGATGTGATACCGGGTAGCTTAAGCCGAGGCGACCTTGGCTGCAAGCAGAAGCTAGCTCAAGGATGACGGCTGCCTTCTATTCGAATTTCATCATGGTACAAAGCTAAACGGGTGAATGTCAGAGTCTCATGAGTTTCATTACGCGCCCGTAACGAGACGTATTATCTTTACTGTATAATGTCCCACCACTGCTTGTTTAGATGACTTTAATTTTAGATAGCTTGTACGCGCGAATTTGCTGATCCTCTCGAAAACATGTTTCATGTTAAAAAAGGGAAAATGGAAAGTAATATAAAAAATATTCGACGCTAATGTATCGATTGTGTTTTAACAGAATTTAATATGTTATAAAGATAGTTGAAAAGTAATAACTTTAGAGAGAGGAACTTGATCCGTTCGAGAAAAAAACAAAACAACAACGAACATTTGAACTTATACTAAAAATAATAAGATAACAGTTAATGATTATGTATGCTAGAAATTTTTCATTAAGAAATATAGAAGTTTTGTATTGGAAAAAGTGGATGTATCGATATATTATATAAATAAAAAAAAATATTCTTCTTATCTATTGTAAGAAAAATAGTTATTTTAAAAGTCGTCGTTAGATGTTTTCCAGAATTACACGAGACCTTGAGTAGATTAGAAACCCGCGTGTTACACGTTTTCCTCGATCTACCGTTTCCTCAACTTTAATCCTCGTATGATATCTGCGATATCGAGAGATACAATTACGAACACTTCTATAAAGGAAGCTCGTGCATTTCACGGTTACTATCAAAACATGGCTATTACATACTCTGTTTACATGCTTGAATTACCAAACAAGTATGTATATATATGTAAATGTATATATGTGTGTATACTAATTATTTCAAGCAGAGCTGGAAGGATTTTTTAGCCGATTAAAGTCGATCGTGCGCGAAAATATACTTGCGATAATTAAACTAAATTATCAAATTTTAATTTCTGTAATTTAAGAGCGTGTCCCTCCATTTTTTAAGAGAGAGAGAGAGAGAGAGAGAGGGAGACTACGCGAAAATAAATTGCTTTATCAATATTATTTATAATTGTACAAAAAGCACAATTCATAAAATTTTTAATCATGCTAAAATAGACTAACTATAAGGATTATTAAGATGTATCTAAAAAATTCTTTCTTCTCTGCTTTCCAATTTTTTTGAAATTTATGATCTATATAATTTATAATTTATATATATATATATATATGAGATCTATCTTATTATTGCTATATATTATTCGCCTGTCGCGTATTTTCTTCTTACTCACTTCTTCTGACGCCGTTAGCTTAAGTAAAAAATATCTGCGCGAGTGAGAAAGATAGAACTACTTAACGGAGCTCGATACTTTTTGACTCCACCCCCCCCCCCATCGTTTCCCGCCATCTTTGCGTCGCTCTGACACAATCATATATTTAACACACACATATATGCATTGATCGGCGAGACAATGGCAAACATGGCTAATTACAATACGAATTAATTGCCGCGATGCCGTTTTACTTACCGGCCAATGTACCGCCGCTGCCATTCTCGGCTCGCTCCATCGTTTCCGTACGTACACCTCTTCACACGCGGATACGAAACGAATTAATGCGACACGATAACGGTACGCCAGTTCGCGCGACATTCCCGATAATCACTTCACTCGCGAGATACACGATACACGTCGCCGGGCGTGAATAAATCACGCGAAACACGACCGGATCCTCTGTTGCGTCGCACGATACACCCGATGTCCGTTACGCGCGAAGTGATACAGAATTTTTCCAGCGAAAAATTTGAAACGCGCGACAAATTTCACACCGATGCCTGATACGTGGATCGTTGCCTAGTTGTCGCTCGCGTCACGGATACCAACCGCGAGCGACCCTCTTTCCCCGAAAGTTTTCGCTGGTGAAATTTTCGTCGATTATAGATTATAGATATAAGAGAGAAACGTAAACTGTCGTTATTCAATCTGCATCGTGAACGACAAGGATAATACTATTTAACAGATTTCGCTATTCTTTTCTAACGGACGTTGATTTTAGAAACGTTTGATTTTTCTATTTTTAAAAAAAGAGAAGAAAAATATGTAGTACCGCCGCCGTCTCTTTCGTTGCATTGCTATGTGTCTTTAGCTCGTTTTTATAAATAAAAATATATCAACTGGCGTATAGGCGAATTCTGTATACAAGCCTAATCAGCCATACGGAAGAAGAAGAGGAGAAACTTACGATATTACAATCTATTGCTTTTTCTATGCCTAGAGGGTGTTATATAGCGGTTTGCGGTAGCTCGCGAACAGGTTGGTCACCCTTGATCTAGGCAGCAGGTTACGAGCACGAATATTCCACATATCAGATCGTTGAGTCACGCATCTAGTTCGATATATGTTCCGGCTACCCCATTCGCAACGCTCGCGCCCACGCGACCACTGAGTGACTCATCTGTCATTCTCGGAAACGCGCCGCCATTCTTGGAATCTCGCTCGAGATTTTCGCCGAGTTTTACCGGTTTTAACCGTTAGCTAGAAATTCTTTTCAATCCATTCGAAGCTCGCAAGTACGAACTATCCGTCATTTTCAGTCAAGCATCGACGAAATTGCGAGTAAAATATTGGATTTTTTATCGCAAAAAATTAAATATATATGTATGTGTGAAAGAAAGAGAGAGATGCGTTAATAAATCATTACACAACAATCATATATTTTGTACTGATAAGAATAAGAAAAAAATGTAATAATACCAATCTGTAAATAATTGCAATATTATCTAATTATTATTGATTTATTAAATGTAATGGATCTAATCGCATAGTTTACATACTTCACATAGTTCTCTAATAAAATCTATGTCACTTCTAGTCGATCTATCTCAAGACGCGATCACGCGCCGTTCCTTCGATTTTAGTCGACGAGCATCGAACAAACACAGGTGGCATTATTTTTATTCGCGAAAAGGAAGGCCAATGAAATGTTGGATCGCGCGAATAAATCACGACGTTCACGCGTACGACCTCTTAATGCGTCCTTCGCGGGAATGCTGAAAGTGTAATAAGATTATCCTGTGTGAAATGACACAACTCTGAATAGAATTGATTGATTGAGTATTCGATGCATTCGTAAGAAATATTAAAGAGAAATTTTTTTTTATTATTATTATTTTAATTTCATTTTCATATAAATTTCTTTTTGTAACAAAAATTGACATCTATCGTTTTTTTATTATCTCTCTATCTTTGTGAAAAAAAGATTAAGATACTATTCGTTCGATGATTGGAGAAAGTAATAAAGTATTAACGCGGGATGTAAAGATTTCTTGGAATTCAACCTGTTTCGAAAAAAAAAAAAAAATATAGAACGTCTGCTTGGTCATACCGATACAAAGTGATGCGCAACTTTCATCTTTATTAGGTATTCGACAGAGACGTCAAGTTACAAAAATACGGTTCATTAGCTAGAATTTTTTTTTAACTATATTTATTCGATATGTTTGTATATATGAAATCTTTTTTATAATTAACAAAGATAAACGTGTGAAATATATTTTATACGAACTCTTTTAAAAAGAGAAAACTCACAACGACAAAATCAAATTCTTGTATGAATAAAATCAATTTTTCATCTTCGTTCAGCAATTTACGTATTACGTATTCAAAGGCAACCGTGTCGTATGTCACATTAATGTCCTTATATGTAGACTTTTATGTAATTAAAACATAGAGTCGTGAATAATTATATGGACTAAGGAACGGAGATAAGAAGTGATTAAAAAACGCGTTTTAATAATAATCCGGGCGCCGCGTGTGCAGATAGCGCCTCGTTATCGAACATTATGGCACGGTACTGTCGCGCTCGAACGGGGATTGGCCGATTGGGAATAGCCCATGACGTCATCCGCGCTCGAGAGACCTCGAGCAGCCTCGACTCTCTCCGCTGTTCGAACGCGGATTACCGAACGCGCGCGCGAGGTATTCCCCCACGGTATGAGTCATCGGGTGCAGTTTTACACAGTTTCGAGCAAAGGGACCTGCGATTCGTGCGCGCCGTCTTCGAGTTCCGCGTACATTAGCTAAGATCCTGTGCAAGATCTTCGCGTTCGTTTTACCTCCTCCTCTCTTTCTCTCACTCTCTCTCTCACTCACACACACAGACTACGCCACTCTCCGCATCTTCGTCATAAGAGAGCATAGAGAGGTTATAAACGCAACGTACTCTGATTCTCGGTTTTGACGCGGGTTCGTAGAAGTGAACGGCAAGATGAAACTGGACGTTTCCGATGTGCTTTATGACAGCTCCAGCGTGTCCAGCGACAGCGGGACTTCGCAGAGCTCCCGCGTCAGCCATGATTTTCTTTCCAGCATCGCGAATGCGGCCGTGCTGCCTAATAACGTGAGTACCGTGCGTGAAATGTGCCGTTGTACGTGTCTTTGTCTTTCGCGTCAATGCAAATGCGATGCTGCATCGATCGTGTATCGTCGATTACGTAGCGTTGAATTCCATCGAAACGATCGACGCCTCATCGCGGCTCGCGTTACGTAACGTTGCACGGCGCGACAATAATGCGTTAATGTTTTAAAACTGCTATCCGCCTTTATCATCGCACCTGATCAAAGTGTCTCAAGAAAGGATGAGTTTCGATATTCGAATGGAAGAGAAGATAGACGACTCGCGTGCGCGATTTATACTTTTCTCTATTCTAATCTTCACGAATTATAAATAATTTCTATTGCGCAAACTGAATTGCGATAAAAAAAAAGGATGTATGTCGAGGGAGATAGAATATATAAGAAAGAATATTATAATTTAAATTTTTCAATAAAATAAAAATTTCGCATAGCTAAGTAGATATATATCTGTGTTTAATATAATAGAATGCATATTTATATTTTTGAAATATACCCATGCACATAAATTCATATTAACTTCACTTTTATTTCTTATAAATAATAGATATCTCACAGATATATATGAAACTCAAGAAAAATATAGACGCATCTTATCTCGTTTACAGAGATAAAAAGCAATTTAATGTTTCTTGAAACGTTTCGCTAACACGTATGTCACGGATAAATAAAGCTTGCGATAATTATTGTTCAACTCATTCGAGCAGCGAAACATTCGAAATATTATATCATTTTTAATTTAACAACTGTATACCGAGTTAAATTAGCTCATCATCGAAAATATAGCCACAAACTTTTGCTAACATAAAATTCAAAAATTAAAATTCATCTGATCAAATATACTGAACGATAAGATTTTATCAATAACTTGCATGCATAATCGCAATTTTTAAATTTGAAGTATTTATTGATATTATATAAATCGTGAATGGTCGATCAAATGTTATTTTTATAAATCGATCGAAAACAATGCATACGATTATATAAACACATGATTGTGTGTGTGTGTGTGTTTGTTAAATGTTGTAGCAAAATCGTTTAAAGTTACGTAAAGTTAATGGTTTATTGCTTATAAGCTATTATTATGACGCATATTAATAGCGGGAGCACGTCTGGAAAATGCATACTATTTCACAGAAACATAAATTCTTAGACAAGATATACAAGTGCTTGTTATGATGATTCGTCACATTAGTAGCTTTATAATATCATGTATGCATGCTCTCTCGAGATCGATTTCAACAAACGTTTACATTAAACACGAATATATATAAAATCAAATAAATTATTAATATTTATTATGCAACAGGATCATGTTATGAAATATAATAAATTAATTATTATGTTATTTATATTCAATTTATTTATTATCAATTAATTATTATATTGGTTGAACGGAAAGTTCGTGCCTTTTTTCAGTCTTCATCTCTTACAATTAATAAAAAATGGAACGAACTTTCCGTTCAATCCAATAGTTCGTTCTATACGCCGAGAAAAAAAAATTGTTAACTTGACTAAATTCGTCCAACTAATTACTATTTCTTTAATTGAAATATTTTAATATTTTAAGTCAAATACGACATATTAAATAATTAAATCTAACATGAGGTATATTTGATTTAAATAGTTGAATATTTCAATTAAAGAAATACAAAGAAATAGTAATTAGTTGGACGAATTTAGTCAAATTAACAACTTTTTTTTCTCAGTGTAGGTTTTCGAATAATCGTCAATAACCGAAAAAACACTTTTCGGTACATTTGAAATTGGTTATTAACTGATTTATTTCAAAACCTATGGAACGAACTACAATCATTTTGATCTCATTTGAAAGATAATTTAATATCGAACAAAAAGTTTTCTATAAAGATGGGTCGGGAAAAATACTTCCTTAAAAAGCTAGCGCCCAAAAACCTCTGAAATCGCGGTTATTTTTTACATTTTTTACAAATATCAGGGAAAGTATACATCTTTTAACAAAAAGTACCGAAACAAAAGTTGTAGAGAATTAAATTATCTTTCAAATGAGATCAAAGTTATTGCATTGGATTGTACGAAAAGTTTGTGCCGTTTTTTCGGTCTTTGTCTCTTGTTAGTAAAAAACGGAACGATCTTTCCGCTCAACCTAGTATTATTTTATATTCGTGCTTGGATTTGGTTAGTCTCTGCGATATTTGACATATAACAATTATGAAAGACATTATAAAATATTTTAACTATATTTGCTCTATTTAAAACCATTTAAAGAATTCATAAAATTTAATCTCTCGAGAATTTTATTAACGCTATCGTTTTTATCTTGTGAAAATTTACATCATCCTACTTTTATATCGTTTAATTTAATTAACATTTAATTTATTTATATTCCTATGATTTAATACAAAATTTCATATAATACATTGCGTTTATCAACATCATTACATTTGAGTACAAAGAGTTAAATTATCCTTCAACATGGCACACATACACACACATAATGCATTACAATGCAATACAACGTGTCAACCATGATTCTTGTTTGCATTCAAAGAGCTTCTTTATCCGAGAATATTAGAAGTAGCCTGCTGCTAAATTTATAAAGCGCGTGCCGTCATCGCTATAAACTGAACTCGAGTTGGAATGAAAAAGACATTTTCGTGTGCCACGAACGAGTCGCGTGAAAATCTCACCAACGTTATCAAAAGCAAACTGCATCTTACTGCTTACTACACGTTATAAGACGCATGCGATATCTATATACATAGATACAGGAATATTTTATTATCTAATGATCCATAAAGTCAAAACACTACAGCTCTTATAAGACTCTAACTATCTATAAAAATTTGGAATACTTGAAATGTCTAATAATTTATTATTTATTATATATAAATATAATAATTTATTATTTAAAAAAAAAAATTTGAAAAATATGTTTGTAAATATCTTGAATTCTTATTATCATACTCTATTTCCAATCTATATAGTATCTCGCAAATAAATTAAACACGCCCCTGTGCATAGATAAAATACAACTTTCATTCCGGTTCTGCATACATGTCCTTTTGAGATGCATACTACGTGCATCATGCCAAACCTCCGAGTTACTACGGAACGATCCAATCGGGCGTTATCTTTCTTATTGCTGCGTCCATTCACCGATCGGGAGAGATCAATGGTCTTTCCAGATCGCCGAGTGTTTGCATTTACGAACGTGCCTTCGCGCGAACTTTAAAACGTGAGATGTCGATGAAAGATTATTCTCTTTTCCGCGAATTATTCCGTAAATTATCGAGCTGCGTTTTATGAATGTCGTGTCATTGATACGACGTGGTTCGATGATCAGTCTTGACATTATACAAAGGAGTGTGCGACTTTGATCTTGAACTGCGGATAACGAATTTGTTTGCTTTTCTGGTGTCTAGACATGCGTCAAAGCTTTAGAGTTTCATCAAAAGGAATTTTGATTGTTTCCAATAAAAAATACAGTATTTTATATATAGTAATATTTCTATCGGGAGAACAGAAAGATAATTAATTATAATATAATAAATTATTTATCAATATACGAGAGCATCCAAGATTGGTACTTATGAATTTTCTTGTAATATTAGAATAGAGAAAATTATGTTCATATTTGTTTATAATATATATTTTTTATGTAAAAAAAAAATATATATATATATATATATATATACTACATTCGTCATGTTATCACTTTTTCTGAATTTTAATTTTTTATATTGTATTTTTATATTTTATATTTCATAATTTATATTTTATATTTTATATGTATATGTAATTTTTGTATAGCATTTTTTATTTTTCAGAGAACGCATATTTATTATATTATTAAAATCACATATAAATACATAATTTTTCTATATAATCTATATAATATAAACACTTGTAGGCATTATAAAAAAGATAAGATTAGATAGAAAATTTTATTATAGCTCCTTGATTCACGATTATAATATATATTGAGATAACTATTTTGCTCCCTTTATTTATTTTATTTTTTATGATATCTAGGCTTCAGCAAAATTGCACGCGAGTTCAGGACTCGGTTCTATGTAAAAATGTTTATTAAGCATGTCAATCGCGCCATTATCGTTCCGTATAACATATACTTATTTAATAATAACAGTATTTGCGTCTATCTTCGTCGTGATTTATTACGACGTCGTGACATGTATATTTATAGATGTAGACAGGAAGTAGAAAATTCTCTTTGTCGCGACAGACAATATCTCTATGGCATCGACGGGGGTTAGTGCCAGTGCGTTTGTCTCTCCCTTACATAGGGTGTTCCAAATTGGACGGAAAAGAAATCTATATATATATATATTCCTTAAAATTTGAAATTCTCTCGCTAAAATGTTGAAGCGCTAATTAATTTTTTTATAACTATAAAAACAGTTTTAGAATTATTTAACTGGACGCTTGTGTTTTTCTCTTCGCTCAACTTCTCGCAAGTTAGACAATTCTATCATAAATATCGAAATTTAGGGACTTTTCTTGATTAAGTATCAAAAGCACACATGACTATTGCATTATTTATAATTTAACTTGAACCGAATTTTATTTTACAAAACTTATTTTGTGGCGATTGTTAGACTGAGAAAAAAAAGTCATTAACATAACTATAAATGCGTTTATGTGTGGATTATTATTTCTTGAGTTGAAATATTTAAGTTTCAAATACTTAAACATTAGAAATAAAGAAATGATAACTAACTAAAGATATATCTATTTAGTCAAGTTAATGACCTTTTATTCTCAGTGTAAGTCAATTGCAAGATACTATAACAACAAAATTTCTAATTTGAAATATTATACAGAACGATAATCGTTCTTCGAAATTCCTTTGATAAGATAAAACTTTAAACTTGAAAAGAATAAAATCTTACGTCCACTAATTGTATAAGACACCCTATACATTCCCCGCGTGTAAACAGGATGGCGGTGGTGTATTGATCTAGCATTTCGCTCGGCGTGCTCGGCTTTGGCTGCCTTCAACAGCTGTTTTATAAAGAGCCGCCGCGCGCGCCTTGTGACAGCTTGACCATTTAAAAACACGCGTGTGGCCAGCACGCATACGCACTCGGCGCGCGCGACACGGATCACATTCTACCGCTGCGCAATAACGCTTATATTGCCAGATAGTAACTCCCGCGCCAGCTGTTATCACCTAATTATCTCTCTTATTAATTACAGGGTTCGTAGGAAAAGTTGAGCGATAAAATGCAAATAATATTTATAATGATTACGGGAGAACGAAAGTACATCTGGCTGTGTTAGACTAGTACTAATCTTTTCTCTTTTTATTCTCGTATTGAAAAAAATTTATATTATTATATTTCGTAAAATCTGACAAATTCGTGTAAAAATTCTCACCTCTGAGAGAAAGTTTGAAAAATCGATTGATTTTTAGACTTCCGAATGATCAATATTCGCGAGATCATAAAGATTCAATACATACGTGTACATCGTGGATTTTTCTTCGTGCGAGTAATAATTAAAATACAGGCACTCGCGCCGCACAAAAAAAAACTTACTAATTCATGGCCTTTCGCCATATAATTTATTCCGCATTGTCCCGCTTTAAATATCGAAAATGTCTACAGGACTTTCCCGGGTAGTGCGGTGAGATTGTAACTTTTTTCCTCGCACGAATTTCGGCATCGTTTGTTATCCGCGCACGCGCGCGAACATCGGCAGCTTGAACGACCAAGCCGCAATCTCCCTCCTCATTAAAATGTCTCTTTGTCGCGCGTGAACAAAGCCGATTCTCCGGTACACGGTGGATCCTCGTTCTCGTTACCCCGTTGTGCTCGTTAAGGCGCGTTAGGTCTCCGTTTATCAACTCGCGCCAAGACAATGAACTTTCCGTTCCACAAAGCAAACGAGCAAACAAGAATAAATTCTCGTTTATTTTAATAATAAATAACAATAATATATCGTTATCCCTGCACAATTACATATGTATGATCTTAATTATAACATAATAAATATTTAAAAATTAATGAAATTTTGATGCATACTATTTTGATGAACACTATTTCAATCAAGTATATGCTCAGATGTTTTTAAATTCAAAGTAAATAAATCAGAGAGACTTTATAGGGGTCATGGGATAGATAACTGATCGAATATTATTGTGTAAGTTTGAAACGTGATAGGGATTATTCGAACAGTAGGTTGCTCGGATTCAAAGCGATTCTTCTCAAATCTCTACATTACTACCATATCCAAATTGATTTTACGAATTAGATTGATTTTTATTTTAAATTAAACTCATTGGATTTTTTTCTATTGCAAAAAATAGTACATCTAAAGTTATTCGTCGATGGCCTCGATAAAAGATCTTACTTATTTACTCTATATTAAAGAAATTTTTAGCCTTTATCAGTTTGTTTGAAATTTACTCTTTTGTCTGTTATCTTAAAGGGAATAATAAGAAAAACTCTTATCTCTTCACATTATCTTAATCGATATAGACTCCAGATAATTTTAACAGCTAAATCAAATAGCATTCTCTTTTAAAAGCATGGTCATAATATATATAATATGGTGCTTCCGATTTCTTATTCAGATAATTTATTAGAAATCTTTTTCCCCTCCTTTAAAAGATTTTTCATATTTTATTCTTAAACATAGGCAATATTGAGATGTTATATTTGTCTGGGGTGAAATCGAATTTCCATTACTCGGAGCTGTCTTTATTAGGCGGACAATTAAAATGCAATCAGGAAAAGTAAAGGTATCGTAAGGTGACTAGGTCGAGACCGCGCTATTGTTCGTTAAAAACAATTACGTGAATTGATACATCACGACATTTACAAGCGCATTTTTTATCATTGTTTAGAAACGATAAATCTCTTTCGGAAGCCGTATCAATTTTTAAACAAACCGAAAGATTTTCTATCGGGATCTCTTATCTGGAGGAACCATTTGAAAGCGTATAGAAGTATGTAAAATAGAATTTTTTTTATTTTGTGATTTAATTATTTGAAATATTTTTCGAGAATAATATATCAGAAACGAGAATCTTTGTGTGTGTGTGTTCCGACTTGCATATAATTTGCAATTAAATGTTTTTGTAATGAAATGAAAAAATTATCATTAATATAATTTATAACACAGTATATATATAAAGAGTAAATTAATCATTATACAACACAAGAGAGCTTACAGTTCTAGAATTTATTATTTTTATTCTCTCAGACAACCAAGATAAATTAAATTGTCGAAGACGAATTGATTTCTACAGTCTTTCATAAAAAAATCTTGTTATTAGTACGTCCTAAATATTTGGATTATAAAAAAAAATATATATATATATCTCGTGACTAACAAATAAAAAAAGTGTTAAATTTTAATAATATAAAAACTGTATCGCGTGAAACATGTTATTTTCGCGCTGCGTGTAGATACATGTAATCGTTTATTTTATTTCATACGATAGTCTCATATTTGCAAAGGGATTAATCGAATTAACATTTCGAAGAACACGTGGAGCATTCGAATTGTTTTCAGTATGTCCCAAACATTAGACGTTCCTCGCTTGCGTTGCAGCGCAAGAGCACTCGTTTGTTGCATAAACAGATCTGGCGATATGTTGCCCCGGATAAATAATTTTTTCCCTCCACCTCCGTTGATTGGTTTGTGATTTTAAGAACGGATGTATATGTATAACTCGTTGGGCAAATATCCACCGATCGCGTACAAACAGCTTGTAAATTACAGCGTAGAATACGATGGAGAAAACGCGTACCTTATTGCATTCATGAGGGTTCGTTGCACGGAGAGAGTGCAATAAGCATTCGCGAAACGCGGCAGAGAACGAAGAGAGAGAGAGAGAGAGAGAGAGAGAGAGAGAGAGAGAGAGAGAGAGAGAGAGAGAGAAGAGTTGCGCACGTGCGCGGCGCATTGTTATTGTTAAATGTGGTTTCTGCGATATAATGCATTCGCACGCCTATTTTAAAAATTGCAGTCAGCATCAGTGAATCATCGCTAATCATCGCGTAATACGTTATTTGACGTAGGGAGTACTCGTATCACGCACGTTCGCCGAGAGACAAGGTCTAATAAAATTTATCCCAATGATAAAATTTGATTGTTCAGCGTTAATGCCTGGTTACTTTTTCTTTTTTTTTTTTTTTTCCGGCCATATCGAAACCTTAAATTTCGTATCGCCCTCATCGATTCAATCAATTTCACCAACTTGAACGCATATCCTGAACGTGCGAATTGAACATCCGTAATTTGCACGCTTCCGGCGTACCGTCAAAAAATTCCCCCTAATCCCCTATGAATCCCCTCGATTTATCGGATTATGCAAGTTAGCCGCGCGGTATAATCGCGCTACCTAGAAAGGGGGATCTGGTTCTCCGTGCGTTCCTCGATTCTGTGAAATCGTCGTCGAAACGAGCAGCGAGCAGCGAGCAGCGACGCGCAAGGCTGCGTTGATTGGCCGGTCGCTATCGCGCGAATCAGCAATCAAGATGGCGATGACGTCACGGCGGAGCGCGCCCGTATGCGAATTGGTGGGGGGAGAACGACGGTCGGCTTTCCTATATAGTTACTCAGTCACGTTGGCGGGCTCAGTCGACAGGCAATACGTAAGCGCGCGTAACGCTAAGCGAGCGATTAGACAGGCTCGTTGATACATACCGAGCTCTTTGTGACAGTGTCTAGTTCTCCGTCGTCGCGTCAAGATCGCTTCGCGACGAGATCTCCGAGCGTGACACTTTCCTTCTCGGACGGAGTTTTTTTTTCTCGATCCGAGATAGTCAACAGTTCGTTCGAAAACAATTTTGAACTTTGATTCTGAGTGAAATTAATTGAATCGCAAAATCATATGATGACGCAACGGGTGCCCAGCGCTGGCTATTGCGACAATATCATCGAGGATCACAGCTACACGATGTTTTCCATGTATCCGCCGACCATGACCATCGCGGATCACTGGCAGCTCACGAAGGAGGAGAATGCCATGGTAAGAAGGATGCTATCGATCGCGGTAGAATTTCGGGCAGGGAATTAGATTCTCTCTCTTGCTTTCTCTCTTTCTCTCTTTCTCGCGCGCGCGCGGCATTGTCTATCTCGGCTTATTGCGCGACGATTATTTTGGTTATTATCTTTATCATTTTTTTTTAAATTGATACAGTACCGAAAGTGTGATTTGGATATCTTAGACACATTATTTTATGTTTTCGTGCAAAAACAAGCGTGTCTTTCTTCCGCAAAATATTGATATATTGAAATATATATAATGTATAAAATGCTTGGATCGATATTTCTCGATATGTATATAGGAACGTTTTAAATATTTTACATTTTCACATCTCGTTGTAATAAAACTATTCGAATTATTTGAATTTTATATATATTTATGAAAATATTATATATGATGTTTAAATTGAATAATCTTAGTATGTTTAATATAATATTACGATTGTATGAAATGCATTATCATGCTGCGCGTCAGTAACGGCATGTAAAAGAAAATACGATCGATTTTTGACGCACAAAAATCATCGATTACGCGCTCCTCGTGCAGGTGTCACAGTTCAAGGTTGGCTCGATAATGCTAAAACTATGGCTGCGCTCCAAAACTTGAATCGCGATTAGGCGAGTTATACAGGTCGATGCTCCCTGGACTTGGGGGGAAAAAAAAAATTAACTAGCTAAACAAAAATGATTGTTCCTCAAATGTCTTTGTCTGAGAAGTTCGTTTGGCGATTCATATCGAATGTTCTAAAGTACCGTTAAACGTGTGCGATTCTCTTCCTGAACATTTATGAAGCTAGCACCAGACTATTAGCGATTTGCTTTTAATTTATGAATAGCGTGGATAGAGATGATTCGTCAAATTCAACCAATCAGATTTCTTCACGAATTGCGAATACGCGTATAGTCTGGCGCTAGCTTTAGGCGTGACTGCGAGGCAATCTACGGTGCTCGACATCGACAAAAATAACGCACTGATTAGATAAATGTAGTTGTATTGTTAGAGATGATATACCGATGGATATATAGTCACTCGTAAGTGAAAACGCGTGTCGAGGATGAGGAAATCTATATATTCTTTACATTGTAATCCTACATTTGAACAAAGAAACGAGTAAAGCTGAAAATTAATTGTCACAAATGACGATAGTCTGACGAAAATAATTTTGAACGTTTCATTTTTACAGAAACACAATTCTTATAAAAGTTTGTCTTCTATATTGTATAAAGTAGTAAAAAATAATAAAAACATAAGCAACACATACATGATGATATATTTACGTATTTAATGTTATGCATATCATAAGTTTGGCTTTAAATTCAAAGATACGTGCGACTAATCGCAATTTGTAATCTATCGTTCTATATTCTGTGAACTCATTATTTAAACCGACTCTATACTCTTTCTACGAATAATCCACCGCTTAATATGCACGAGTGGACAATATGGACAATCATAAGAAACGGTTAATAATTGCGTGCTTTTCATGTCGACGAATAATATCACAAAAACAGATAAAGGAAGGAAAAAAAAGAGAGAGAGAGAGAGAGAAAGAAACAGAGCTTTATATAATGACGGTTTACGATTAAGTTAATAATCGAGGCCATGTTCGTGTGATGACATGTTTATTTTAAATTTTCCAAGAAGCGAGATAAAGAGATAGAGATAGAGAGAATTATCGCATTTAATGCGCGCGCGACTCGACGGCTCTCACCTGCCGATCCCACCGATTTTATTCCACTCCGATTTCTACGAATTTTGATTCGGCGTACGTATTATTCGCTCGCTTTATCGCTAATTTCTTATTCGCCTTGATAAATAATTAATAATTTATAAAGGAAAATAACACAATATATAATAAAGAATTGTGTATTTAAATTGACATTTTACGATAATAACGGGAAAAAAAAAAAAGAATTTCAACGTACGTGAAAGAAAGAAAGCATATAAAGGATGTGTTCATAATCTTTCAAAATAACTTGATACTTTTGCACAGTTAGACTGACTATGTATAAAAATATGAATATTTCGAATATAACAATATAGAAAAAAAAAATAGATATTTTAATAAAAGTTATTTATATTGGAGGAAATAAAGATGTGTAGATAGATATAGTGATTTTAATTTATATTTACAGCGATTATAAAGAAATTTAGCGAAATTCTGAAAATAATAATAGCAAAAATTAGGAGGAAAAGGATTTGGAAAATCACACATTTTTTTCTTTCTTAAAATATTTTCCGTTCCTTAATTTATTTCACTTTCAAAGGAATTTTTAAGTTACTTAAAGAAATAGTCTTTGGAATGTTGTCTGAGTATTGTAGAATATTTCTTATCGCTGAATATATTTTTGCTGTAATAGCATTTTCTACGACTAAAAAGTAAGCGAAGGTCTTCCTCGAAATTGATGTTTATCAAAGTCTATTATATAAGAGGTCTGCCCAAGCTTTCGAAAATGATTTCCGCCTTTTGAGGAAAACGTATTTCAGTCTTTGATCCTTGAACGCAAGAATTTAACACATTTAACATATTCCTGTTTAAATATTTCAGAACAATCATGGCATTATTTATTTAAATAATAAAATTAACTGATTTATTAGGGGTTAATTTTTAAGAATCATTTCACTTTTATGAACTTACTTAAATGTCATCTGATTTCTAGTTAGATAATATTAAATAGAAATTCAAAGTGTGTGTTATCTTTTTATTAAATTTTGATGTATATCGTTAGATATTAATCAAAATAAAATAATTTGTAAAATTATATTATAAAATGATTGTAGAAATCGACATATAAGTAGATGAAAATATTTTCGCTTTTAATAAGTCATTAAGAGAAAAACTTCCTATAAGAATTCTTGCATATGTTGTCTGCAAGAAATTGAAGAAAAGCAGTTAAATCTGACAGGAAGCGAACAGTTAACGCTCGTTAACCCGCCAATTAGAAGGTTTCGTTGAAGGCAGGCTTAAGTCTAGCGAGAGCAATACGGATAGGTCATAAGGCAAGAGGTGTCATTCTGCTCTCAATATTAAGGGGATACTTTTTAGACGTGTTTCCTTATTATTTATCTCTTCCGTAAGATATAATCACCAGAGATAGAGAGAGAGAGAGAGAGAGAGAGAGCGCGTTATTTCAAGTGACAACCCGTAAATCTAAATATATGTAGATGAGTTTTCTATGCCTTTAAAAATACATACTTTATATTTTCCGTCATAAACTTTATAAAGACATTCATTGAGATTATTACATTTATCATTTATTACAAATCGTTTCTCTAGTAAACTACTAAGCTTATTTTATTCACTTTGAAACTCAAAAAAGTCACATGGTTCGAAAAACTCCTGTTTTCGTTACTATAAGTATTTCTTGTCTCTCAACGGTATTTTTTTGCTTATACATCGAAAATAATCGATGAATAAAGAATTTGTTCACATTTATTTTATATCAATTTTTACGAAATACTATTCTTTCGAGATTAATGTTTCATGCATGACCATTTATGTATCTGACATTTTTTGTTTTCTCTTTAATATGGATCGTGCAAACTGACGACGACAGCGTTCAAGAAACGATGCCGCGCATGGAAATTTCCGGTATTCATTATTCCTTTGCTTTATTTTTCATTTTTGCCGTGCTTACCTCAGTCTCGCGAGAGGCGGGGCGAGGATGAGTCATCGCGCGTAGTCCGCCGGCGATTTATGAATGAAAATCCACGCCGCACGTGTCGCGTGCACGTTGCCGCCTCGTAGTAGTGACATGCGACGCCCGCCATGATTATTCGCGAGTCATAAACATGTCGATTGTGCCCGAGCGCGAGATATACCGATACCGGGAAGGAGGATGTATCGTAAGTTCGCCTTCGCATTCCGGGAAGTCGATCGCTCCATCAAGGAGGAAAACTTGTTCAAGGTTCTTGCCAAAGTAGTTTCTTTGTTTTTTATTAAGTCTCGAAGTAATATATCTCTCTCTCTCTCAATTAAATTCAACCTACTACTTTGACATCAAGATTAATCACACAAAAATAAATCACGAAATCAATTCTTTTTAAAAAAACTGCGGTTTTTTTTGCCCCTCTAAAACATTCGCGTAGGGAGAACTTATTTTAAAGATTTATTTCAAATATAGAAAAAAAATATATATATAGAAAGAGAACTCGCGTGATCTCTTTTTTTTTTCGAGAAAAAAAGATTTTTTAACGATTCATTTTGATCTATCGAGATTCTTTTACGTTCTTCATCGCAATACTCTATGTTTTATGACGCCGATTGCGAAACAGGAAACGGCGCGTGTGTATATATCTTTTAAGTCTCTTGTAAGGATTTTTTCTTGTGGCGCGTAACGAACTAGTGATCCGGTGTGGTCGACCTCGAAAGGAGGTCTCGATTCCGCAGAATGATATCTTACATATGATGAATGACGTCAATTGGCTTAACACTTTCCCCCGAGTGAGCGCTGGACCTCTTTGCGTAATCTTGCGTACTTTCCTATATTCTCGAAGAGTGCTTTCTTGTCTTGCAAAATATTGTCCAGATGTTAAAATACTTTGGCAAATTGTCTCGCATTAAACGTATTAATTGACTATTTTTCTGCTTTAATGAAGGATCCATACAATTGCTTTCATATGTACTGAATAAATCATACAGTGTTATTGGAATAGATAGCGAACGCCTTAAATAATATAAAAATTCATGTTTAAATGTAATTTTATATATTATATATATATATTGAGAAACATGCAATTTGATCTCAATATTTCAACATCATTTAGCAAATTAATACACTATTTTAAAGTATCTCGAATTAAGTATTAAATATATATCTTTAGATTTTTTACTAACATTTAAATTCTTTCAAATTATATATCCATAGTATTTTAAAATCTTTTCATTCTTTTAATTATTTCATCAATATCGGCCGAATGAATAGTTTCAAAAGACACGCGGAAGTTGGTATATTTTATATTATGCGTCGATCAAGTTATCGCTCACGATTCTTGCTTGGCGAGCGAATTTCTGCGATGTAAGATCATAACACCATCGATAATACGTCATTTATATTAAACGTAATAATAATGCCCGTTAACTGCGTCTTGGTTTACTTGAGACCGATGAAGACTTATAGTATATGGCTGATTGACGTGATAGTGCTCGTCGTGCGTCGTGCTCACTCGGAATTATATCTGCTTATAATAACGTCAAACGAAAGCCCGCCGTTTCTCTCATCGTTTCTGGTACGAACGAGTACCGCTTTAATACCACGCGAGTCGTAATACCAGAGAAATATCATGAACATAAGATAAAGATTAAAAATTTCTGATGGACATTAGATTTTAAATACTATCGGCAAAAGGCAAAATATTGGATGTATGTTTTATTATACGTATACATTGTTGAAATATGTTCAAGAAACTTAAAATATAAATATAATAGTCGTAACTCTCTCTCTAAAAATATAATTAATTTAAACTCTCTAGATGTGTTGAATTAAAAATTTCATATGAACATAATGAGATGATTTTATCAGTCGATTATTCAAACAAATTTTTTTAATAATTAAAGGGCGGTTAAAATTAACTAACATTGATCGAGATACGAATATTTAATATATGTTCTCATATTATCCTCCACAACGTGATATTCAAAAATTTTCCAACGTTACGCTTCTTACTCGGATGACGATTTACTAATGAATATCTAATGCGGTCGTTTCCACATAATAATCCGTCGCGTAGAAACGACCGGCCATTATTCGCTGTCTAATGGATTCTCTTTTGTACGTGAAAACGTGGTATATTTCGAAGCGATAAGATCTGGATTCTTTAAAAGAGATAGAAGGAGAGGGAGAGAGAACTTTACATTGTGTCGAGAATCGAGGAACATTCATAACACTTCCTGAGAAAGAAATAGGTGAATCGAGGAGTTGGAGACCGCGGGCCCATAATTCAAAGCGAGCTCTCCCGAGTATGATGGCATGATAAACTGGCCCCCGGCTATTCAGGGCGATGCGCTCGCGAGTTCGAGAGGTCGTAGAACTCTGCGGGCCCCCTTTTTTAAAGAGTGCGTTATGACGCGTGGGATAAACGTATCCAATTTCGTGGAACTATTGTCCGCGCTCGCGACGGACACGAAGGTTACAAAAAGCTCGAAAGGCGACACAAAGGGCCGACCTGTCCGGATATCGTCAAATGGATTAGTATAAAAACCGAAAGAAACACGCGACGTGGGAGAGGATTACAATACGGTGGAAATTTAATTCTATAGTGTCACTAAGGCGTTTAGGAATTTTATGTATAATTTTATGACATTATAATTAGAATTATGATATTAAATTCTTAACCAAAATGAGAATATTTTATAAAATAACAGAGGATAATTTACTTTTTTTTTTTTAGTTTTTTGTTCATTGTTATCATTTTTAATTTCTTCATAATGTCATATTTCTGTGACAATTCTGTTATTGATTAAAAAGGAAGATAATGAAAATATATACAGCAGAATTAAATCTGTTTCTTTTCTCTCTCTCTCTCTCTCTCTCTCTCTATTTCTTTCTCCTTCTAAATATAACAAAATATAATTGTATGTAATCAAAGTTCGAGAAACTTGAGAGTTAATAGAAATATAATAATAAGATAAGATTCTATAAAAAAAAAATAATAGTTATAATTACGATATACTAAATACAGAAATTGTCGCATATAAAACACATTACTGTCGTCCCATTTTTCAAGACTAATCGATACATAATGTTACCGGTTGTTCCTGGGAGACAAAGGAGATAAAGTCAATACACGTGACAAGAGATATGAGATATGTAGTTCGTGAGAAACGAGAACGATTCGATAAGCGAAAACAGAGATGTAATAACGAAACATAGTTCGAAATTAGGCTGGATAACATGTTACTTAACTCCGCGACTGAAAATACAGATACGCAAAAATGCGTATTTATATATAACATATGACGTGTGAAATCTAAGCGTGTGATTTTCAAGATTATAGGTGAGCTTCAAACGAGATAGATAAGAGATCAGGCTGTGGTTCGATTAAATACATCTTTTACATCAGATTTCTAAGAAAGAGGAAGACGAGGTCCATCTCGCATTATGTACGCGATTATGTAGGTATTCCTTTCTCAAGAGAGGCTGTCGAAGAGTGCAACCAGTCGGAAATGCCTTTATGATTACGTCACTAGTCAGGAATTCACAGACCGTTGTGCCCTCAAAGTTTCTCCTTTTATATAGGAGGTCGCCCTCTCCCCCCCCCCCTTTTTTTTTACTCCATCTCCATCGTCCTTAATGCTCATTGTTCTAAGGATATTTCCGAAGTCTTTTTCAGTACGAGGACTGATAATGGAATTTCCGAGAAATAACATTAATTGATTTTTTTATTATTATTATTATTATTATTATTATTATTGTTAAAATAGTCATTACGATAATCGATCTGTTCCCAAACTTTCCTTTTACTTTGTAGATTATTTTCTTAAACGGATGCTTCATAGAATTGAAATTGATGCAATATTGTTAAATATAATTTTTGATACTATAAATAAAGCGAAAATTCTACATTTATCCGTCTCTGAAACGACATTTGGCTAATTTATACCTTATTCGCAATGGAATTGAAAATTGGATTCATCAAAATTCTATATTGGTTCTTTTCAATTATTAAAAACAATTCAATATTATTTTTTTATTAACTCTCGTACAATTTCTACTATTCCATTATTTATTGCTAATGCCATTGATGATTTATTCCCAGCATTATTATTACCTACGATGCGAGAATTGAAAATTGCGATAATCGAGAGTATTGTGGAAAATGATAGATTTATCGTAATCTTGAGAGATATTATGATAATCGCAGTATAATTTAGCAAAACAGTCAATTACTCTATATTACGCGACGTATGTCGACGTTAGCGAATCTAAGCTAATCGATCATCCTCGGTGAAAAGTGAGCGATCATGCGACCTTGAATCAAAGCATCGGGTTTCCTCAGACCTCTATATCTTTTACATCGCGAGAGATCGATTACATGCATATTATCCGCGACAGCAAACAAGGTAAAACGATAATGAGAGACGAGAATCGTCGCCATATACATATATAAGAATCATGTCGATCTATAATATTTATTAAATTTTTCTCGAGAAAATCATATTCTATGCTATAAAAATACTTTATTCATATTAATTGGTGCACAAATCATTTCTAGAAGCATGGCGATCAAGTTTGAATCATGTCATGTGTGGGAAATGATGGGAGATGTTCGTTTATGGACAAGCACTAATTTAAGTACTAAAGCACTAAATTAAGTACTAAAGAATCGCAACATTTGGAATTGTTTTAATTTGAATTATAGTGAAATTGATTGATACAGGTATTGTTAAGATCAAATTCATGCTTGAAAATTATAACGAAAACTGTCAGGATTAATAATTTCATCTGAAATAGCCGAGACACGCCTGGCTCGTCAATCATGAATTGGAAACGCAAAATTTTCATACAGAGAGACCACCTTGGTTGTGATCTCTGGAATTTTTTGACGGATCCGTTTAGTGAAATCGTGACATCTTTAGCGAGATGGCGAAATCTTGGCGCAAGATTTCATCGGCACAGACAAGGTCGTCGTGGCGCGTCGCTCGCGGAATTTCCAAAATTACGCCGAACAAGCGACTCACTCTTCAGTGTCGTTCACCTTCGATCGTGACGCTGCAACGTCGCAGCACTCTGCCGGCCTTTGTTCTCGGACTTTAGTGCTAAAAACAGTCGGTGTCGAACCATTCCGGGCTTATCTCGGTGTTTATTGAGTGCCGACGGAATAGTTCAGGTTACAATTTCGTTCGCCGTGAGTGTTGCGTAGAAACATATAGAAACTAGTCGGGCTTTTTAAAATTAGTTTTTCCGATTACGAGATTTCTATATCTATCTGCAATTAAAACTTTTATAGTATGAAAAGTTATTTGAAAATAAAGGATGAGAAAAAGGGATTATATTGGAAACTTCAGAATCAATATCAGAAATCAGTTGTTGTTTTAATATTAAAATTTTATATGCAATCTTCTTATGCATATTACAATATCCGATAGATTTACAGAATTTTTCCGAATTTTCTCCCTTTTTTTTTTTTTTACTTTCAGTATTTTTGCTAAGAATAACGTGATAAATGTCTTTTGGGGCGATATAAAAATGCATGTTCGAAAAAACTTTTAAACTATATCGTTATGACAGAAGAGCGGCGTGTGACCTACAACGAGTCACTGTTCTCAATGATAGTTATTAATCGAGACTCAGGAAAGGCCAGATTTAAATTAGGCAATCTAGGCACAATCTCAAGAATTCGTTACGTCGAGATGATTTAAACGTGATTTGAAAATACTGAAAAGATGGAAATTCAATATCCATTGATTCTACAGTGTGACGTTTTCTTTATTTGATAGTATAAGCTCTTCTTTCATCTTATATCTTTGATCTCTCTTATAAATTATTCATATTAGTTAATATATTGTTCTATAGCGTTTGAATTTATCGCTTAATGCATTTTTCTTGTAAGAAATAAAACTGTCGCACGCAAGAAACTAGTTTTACTCCGAAACGCATCTCGTATCCAGCAATTATCTACGAAATAAATTCATGAAATGTTAGCCTCGACTGATAGTAGGATAGTTACACAGGAAGTAGTCGGTGTATGTGACGCAACGTCTCGCGTTCAATTTTGCATTTCTCGGTACCGATGATTCGTTCTGACACGAAGAAACGTGAATCATTCACGCTACTGGCGCCAATCGGATCGCGGATGTACATATATCGAGCGGATGTCTCCTAATCTCCCGGATTGTGGTACGCGCGAGAAACGCGTTTTTCCACGCGTATGCAAAGTCGATCGGCAAAATAGCTGTCATCGTGTCGTTTGGTAGCGAGTTAAGCGCGACACAATGAGACTCCAATGAAGTCATCCCTTGTATCTCCTACCAGCCGTGCACTTCTCCTCCGCCCTCCCGTGGCTCCCGTATCCCAACACGCTGCACAATCGAAGATTCTCCGGCGCGCAAAGTTCTCTCGATAGAGAGAACCGAGCGTGGCCGAGAACAGCCGAAGCGGTGCGACCATGTGGCGATAGCACGATGGCAGAAGTACTGTCAGTGTCACTGCGACTGCCGTCCGACGTGGTCGCGCGGAAATTTTATGTCGCGTGTTCGCCGCTGAATTCTTTTCGTGTCCCTCTTTTTTTTTTTTTTTTCGTTCCTCCCTGCTTTCCTCTCTCTCTCTGTCTCTCTCTCTCTCTCTGTCTCGCCTCGCTCTCGAGGACGGCCTATCGAATTCATCGCAAGGTCGACAACGGTGGCGACGTTTTCTCGCACGCGCTCGCGTGTGACGTCAAGACGATTGTCGGAAAACGCGCAAGGAACGTGCCTCGCTTCGTTTCTGTGAAAGAAAACGCGATCGGTTCGGGTTAAGCGTCCGGGATCCCCGACGATAGTTTCGCGAAACGCGAGGTCGTCCATCCGTTCTTCGCGCAAGGTGAGTCGAAAATCATTCCCATTTTAGGTCGTTGCGAAATAAAAAGTGCTTTAACGGCACGTCCTTGCGCGACTCGGTCGCTACTACGCTCTTAGCGGAGTGCCGATAATGAAGCTTTATTTCTCGGCTGTTTAGCAGCGGCTTTCCATCACGACACAAATTCGATTCCAGATCGTTGCAATTCGCGCGGCGCGGGTTTTTGTCTCGCGCCGAAAGCGATTCGCTCTTTAACCACTGCCGTCATTTCGCGCTTCAACCGCGGCAGAAAATTATTACGTATGTCGGGGAAATTCCAAGCACGCCCGATCAATCTCCGTCCGTGCATCGGCGAAAAAGATAATTATTGCGCGTTTGTATTTTCCATTGCCTGTTTCCCGCTTTTGTTCCTCTCCGTTTTCTTGTGCGGGCGGTTCGCACTTTAGACTCACTTAGCTCGATTTCGCGCATGTCCGTGTATGTAAACGTGCTTTTTAGACCATTGCTTTTAACCATTTTGACCATTAAGAATTTTGCAGTTGCCGACAAATAACAGCATACTAAAACACGTGTGTAAGAAAAAAATATAATATAAATAGAAAAATATTTTTCCATTATATATTTTTATTATTTACTTATATATAAAAATCTAATTTTTAATCGTTTGTGTTATTAATGTAAAATGGTCGTTACAGTTTATTTATCGATGGAACAAATGAATTATACATCGAATTTATACACTAATATTTGTTCGACAGTGCAGACAGACATGCGGTTCCGCGATATAACATTTACTGTCGATTTGAAAAACAGCCTTATGATGACATCGCCGCGCTGATTGACGTCACATCACGCTAGATAATCGCATCGCGCATAATGATATATCTCACGTACATCTGCGCGACTACTATCACGAGATATTTCTCATAAATTGCACGAAACATTGGTGCAACGGTTTAATTTTTTGAAAAAATTATCTCGCGATAACATTCGGCTACTTTGAATCGTAACGTTCGTAGATGTCGAGCAGCCCGACAAGGTTTTCCGGGAAATTCCAATCGTGTTGTGGATCTATATTTTGCTGATTATCACGTAAACTACTCTCGACACAACAGTCCCTTCCTGCCCTGAACACGATAAAGCAACTAGAATGGACGTCAGATTTTTCACAGAAATTTAGCGCAGTATCTGTCGCTTCCTTTTTTTTTCTAATATGTTGAATATAGCACTTTTCTCAGTATCTTTCATTCGTTTTTAAACAATTCTGATATAAATTTGTATTCTCCTCCCCCCCCCCCTCTCTCTCCCTCTTTTTCTTTCTCGTTCTAATTATATATTTTTTCGATCGTGTACTTTAATTTTCGTGTCATATCGTACAAAATGATTGAATTTTCTTCTGCGCGACACGCACTTTTTCTCTATTTGCATACGCAGCAATTTGCGCGTGCAAAAAAAAAAAGAAAAAAAGATGGCCGCGCCATTGCGATGCATTCGGAACATGTACGACCGTTATCATGTTTACATTCTTTGTTCCCGGCGTGCCACTGGCATCGACACGTTCGCGCCGTCGAAAGAAAATTGTTCTCTCAACTGGCGGAAACTCCGACACAAACACGTTACACAATACATACGCGCGTGTATATTTACGATTAAAATAATGTATTTATTGGTACGAAACTTGAAATTTTTCTTCCATCGATAAAAGTTAATGAATTTACTAGTGCGTAATTTTGACGCTTGAATAAGAAAAATATTTTTCTTTACGCGAGGCGGATAATTAATACGTCGTACACAATACAAACAACAGAAAAATACGTTTTTATTTCACTTATCGCTTCTCATTATCTTTCATTGGGAACTTATTAGCGAATTTTTAAGATGGCACAAAAGCAGACGGAAGCGTTAAGAACAGTAAAAAAGGAGGTAAAGATAAAGATTTTCTTTGTTATCCAAGGTTGCGCTCTCTTGCGGCGACTTTCGACCGCATTTTTTCCGGCAATTGTATAGAGCTCGTGCTATTCTGACATAATTGCGTTATTATTTACCGCGTAATATCCAGTCGCATGATTAACTTCGCATGTGCGAAGAGCGATGGAAAGAGAAGGAGGAGGAAAAAGAGAATGCATTAGACAGACGTACGTACAAATAAATAATATATACGACACGGTTCTCGGTCCATGTCGATTTACTCGAACTGTTCGTTACGCAACCGCGCTCGTGCTATATTATATCGAAATAAGCGCAATCTTCGGTTGCAAACACGATCCGATAAAAAAAAAAAGAAAAAAAAACTGATCCGATAACAGAGCCAGGTTTACGCCTAGAATGGATCATATTTTTTGTATGCATCTGTTTTTAAATAAATTCAATATTTTGCATGTTGTTATTTCAAACGTAAAGGAAAAGGAAATGCAATATTTAAAAATTAAAAAAAAATCTGTGAATAATAATTTCTTTCATATAAAGTTCCGAAAGATAATAAAATTTAATTTTACAAATTATATAAGTGTATCATAAATGTGTACAAGTATCTTGAAAGTTTGTCTGTTTTTCCTAAAGCGATCTGAAAAATTGTTGACATACGTGCCGTTGAATTTTTTTGTTAACATAGTATAGGATAGTAATCCCTCGCGTAGAAAAATGATCGTTACGGTGACGAGTGTTTAGTGTTGGCGAAGCCTGTGACAGGCTCGGCTGGTCAAACACAGGGATTGTTTATCATAACCTGGTTGCCACGTGTTTTCATATCAAGGCACGATAAGCCGGTTTTAAATGTCCCCATATAGTGTTCATAGAGTTTCCCTTGTGAATAGAAGCGAATAGATTTTTGACGAGACTTATTGATTTTCCGATCATTATAATACTTAAAAATGAATCGTGGACAAATAATTTTAATAGATTTTATTGAATTGCTTATCGACATTTATAATATTAAAATAATTTTTGAAAACAGTGTAGAGAGAGAGAGAGAGAGAGAGAGAGAGAGAGAGAGAGAGAGAGAGAAAAGAGGGAAAAAACAATAGAGTTCGAAAAAATATATATAGTTCTAAAATAAAACTCGCTATCAACATCACACACACGTGGTGGTGCTACATCAATTTCTTAACGACGCGATACAAAGAGCCACATCCTGGAAATGTCCAGCATGACAGATAAACAACTTCATCCAACACGACGTGACCGTTTTAAGCCTTCGTTTCTTCGTTGGTTTCTCCGCAGCATTAAAAGCAGCATATAAATCAAAAGAGAGTAGTAGTTCGCCCAGGAAAATTTGCAACTATTTGCAATTATAATTCTAATCAAAGATAAAAATTTTATATTCTTTGTATACATATGTAGCTTTTTTGAGATATGTATATCTCTTTTTTTTTACATTATATATTTCTTTTAAATATTAATCAAAGATGTCGAACACTACGTAATGTTTGCATTAATTGCATACTACTTATAAATCTGATAAATAAATATTTGATTGAAATCATTAATATGATGTAGCCAATCTCTCTCTCTCTCTCTCTCTCTCTCTCTCTCTCTCTCTCTCTCTCTCTCTCTCTCTCTCTCTCTCTCTCTTATGCGAGTATTGATGCGAATACAGGATAAATGTATTGGTTATTAATTAATATCTCTTTCTAATCTCTCGAGATTGAAGCGTTTCATGCTCGAGATTGTCGTCGAGGTGAGAGATCTTTTGGCGCAAATCCAAGTCGACGAACCCGCGAGTGCCGGCACCGACGACAAATGACTTTACACAGGTGTTAAACTTAGAACTCGGACTAATTAAGGCTCTCTAAACAGCAACCGCGTAATAGGGAATTTTGCGTACTGGGAAAACCTCTGATGGGAAACAGCATCAACAAGAAACGTCATCTCATTTTCGAAATGTTCTAATTTAGATTATAAAGAATGAAAATTTCTATTATTTTACATAGAACGCGCGCCTGACGATCGATATAATTATGTATTACTAAAATATGTACAAAATTTAAAACAAATATAATTTGATCGTAAAATATATAAATTAATTTTTATATATAACAATTATTAATGATTAAATATTTAATTTGAAAAACATGATTATAATTATTTATATTGTGACGATATAACGAATTATCTCTTCTCTTCTATAATCTGTAATTATAAATGTAAATTGCAATCGACTCGATATTTTCAAACTCGATATTCAACACTTTTACAAGCGTGATGATTTTTTCTAGCGGTCAATGGTCCATGCACAAGGCTGCAAATGTTATTTCCCCCCCATACATTCACTTCTCTCTCTTTTTCTCTCATCTCGTGTTCATCGCGGGGCGCACATACTCGAAATTCGAAGGTTATTTTTAGGATAAGTTTGGTCGTCGCGTAAGGCCACGAACGACGAGCGACGTCGACGTCGCTCGCTCAGTATTAAAGAGGCGTCGGTGGAGGACGCAGTGGTGACGACGAACTTTCCGACAAGTGAGAAGAAACGAGCTTTTATGCGAGTGCGGTGCGGATATAAAGGAGGGAGCACGCGAAGGGAGATAAAGATAGGAACACGAAGCATACACACCGACGCCCTAACGATCTTACGAACGAACGATCGACTGAGATATCATTTAATCTTCATTTATTCTCTTGATTCCGTTACTTTTCCGATCTCGTTATTCTCGTTATTTCTCGTCCTCCCCTCTCCCATCCTCCTATATTTCCTTTCTCGAATTTCCCGATATCTTTTCTACCCTCCGCTATATCTCACCGTCAATATTTTCGACGTCGAACAAACGAACTGAACGAATAAATAACCGATCCTTCGAGCTATGGCAGCCACCGCTATGGACCCAGTCGACATTGCGAATATACTCGCGCAAGAATTGCTTTATCAGCAGGTAATGGTGAGAAAATTATCTCTCGGAGCACGGAGATCTTCCCAATTTCTACGCGAAACGAATTGTAAAATTATTTTGGAAAAATAAACGAAAGCGAAACGCATTGTGAATGAATACATTAGATAATAATTAAATTATTACCATTAACACATGGAATGTGTTACGATTACATAAAGCAAGAGTCGCAGAGTCGCATTTAAATTTTTCATAGTATTTTTATTCTCCATGCAATAAATAAAAGATTTTTTTCATTATTTAATGAGATGCAATTTTGATCCATTTCAACTGAAAATAATCAAAGAAATTAGAAATCAATGATTTTATTCCTTAAGATCTCCATATGTTTTCATATTTAACGTTAATATTTATTTTGTAGATGATCCCGATACATCGCGATGTATTCGAAAAATATTTTTTTTTTCTACATTGACGATCCGTGCAAGCTCTTTCCCGTGGACGTTGATCGACATTCGATTTCATTGTGATCATGTGGCGCGAATAAAATGGCTCTTTGTCGACTCGAAAAAAAGAGATCTCCAAAGAGACAGAGAAGGATCTTCTTCCTCTCTCAAAGGAGGATCGTTTCTAATCTGAAAATAAACGCGTCGGCTGGCGGACGTTTGAGAAGCGCGATGAGAGAGCGTTTCATTCATATAGAGCGGGTCGATTAATTTCGGCGGATCGCGGCAAAGCTCTCTTCGAAAAGATAGACCGATTCGTCCGTCGTCGTGTAATCGCGAATCACCCGGTCGCGAGTAAGCGGAATCTACCGGCGAATCTATTCGCGCAATTTCTGCGTATTTGAAGGAGAGAAAGCCCGCTTTTCGGAGCGCACAAACGTTCGGCCAAGTCCGGCTCGGCTTATGCGGGATGATGATTGCGATGTGAAGGAGCGGGCAGTTGTGCAATATTGTGTAATATCGTTGCAAGTTCACCTGCCTCGGTGAAACTATCGCAAGCGTATCGTTTACGCGACTATTTGATGGCGATTCGAATTGTATCGTGATTGAGTCGTTCGTGGTCGATTTTGGGACGAATTTAGACGAACTCTGTCCCATTACGTTCGGATTCTATAAACTGTCGAGTATTCGAAATCATTGTTTGATACTGATCATCTCGATCGTATGGAAAAATGGAAATATATTAATTTTTATAGAAATATATTGAATGTTTGCATACATAGCACACATTATGATTTCAAGTAAGAAATCATATGTGATTTTGATTTTTAATAAAATTCGAATCAACTATTTAGTAAAATATTTAGTCTCGAATAGGCGAAATACGATCCAAGTTATTAATGTTCGAATTTTCTCAAGACTATCTAACTGGAGATAATATGTTAAGGATTCAAAATTGCAAAACGTTTCAATTATTATTAGACCCACACATGTGAGGGCCATTAATCTGCACGACGGGACATTCCTAACAAATATCGCCAATTAATCTGACGTTGGCATGGTTACAAATTATAACAGTAATAAATTCTAACAGATTTTAAGTCTTACTTTTTCCATAACTATATACATAAAATTATATTTTATATTTAAATTTCAGAGCACAGGTAACAGAATGGACGTGTGTGTTAACTTAATGTGTTGAATTTTTAATGTACATATTATATTTAGCACACATAATCAAAAATTATATTCTTTCATAAAAGAAAAAAAGGAATTATATTGTAAAATAGAACTATAAAGCTTGTTTTGTCAAAACAATCTCAAACACCATAAAGTCGCACGATATTTCGATCGCGAATGGATATGTTTTTCGGATTCGATCGCGTAATTAGTCCTTGATTTGGAAGCTCTAAGCGAGGATCTATTTTCCGTGGTATAGAATTACGCCGGCGACGATTCTCATCGTCTTTCGGAACAAATCGAGCAGGAACGATCGCGGCTTATTATCTGGATGTGCGTTTCGCAACGATTTTCTGGTGGCTCATATCGCCCTTTGTCCGCAGACTCGCGACGCGCACTCAGGGCAGATTAGAGAGAACGGCGAATACACATTTATTTATAGAACCGCGAACCGCGTGCGCCGTACGTGTCCGGCATACACGTGCGTGTGTCTCGTTGCGATCGTCGTATATATGCGTGTATGTGTGCGCACATGTGTGCAACGCTACGTGGAGGAGGAAAACGAACGAACGAACGTGCGAGCAACAGTATCGCAAAACGGAAGACGCGTTTGCGTGCCAACAGCTTTGTGAAAAAAAGCGCGGCGTCTCGATCCGTCGCAGAAGGGAAAATTTTATTGAAACGCGGTTTGATAGCGATTCGCGAAATTCTGTTTACTTTGCGTGAAATTGATGTATGAGTTTTTTTTGGGGGGGGGGGGGCAGTGATAATAGCGACGGCTGAATATCAATCGTTATATCGTATGCAAATTTGCATGAATGTAGGATTCTATAATTTGAGAAGCCGACTTTTTCTTAAAAAATATTTTAATCAGATGCGATATTTTTCTATTACATTTTAACGTATATTTCGATATAACAGCTTAGAAATTAACATTTTATTAATGTATATATATAAATATTGTAATATTTATGTTTGTAGTCTCTCATTCGTAAACATATTTTGTTATTTAAAATTAGTTGTTTTATCGCTCAAAATTTTACTACTGTTTGGTTTTTTTTAGACTTCAATATTTTTGATGTAGTTAATACGTAAAGATTTTAAACAAGGGATTTTTAAAACTTTCTGTTTTTCAATCATATATATTAAAATATATTCCACACACACACACACAAAAGATATAAAACTGTCGAAACGGGGGATCGTCGCGTGTAGTGTACGATAATGATTCACGTGCTTTTAAGCGAGGGAAGATTTGTTAACATGTGTGATATATGCGCATATGACTTGTTCGAATTAAGTAATTTCATGAACAATGCGAAGCAAGGTGAACGGCCCGAAGATCATGGAGAATGGCTAGAAACTGTCAATTCAGCGACTATCATAGAAGACATTTCTCTATCTCTCTTTTTCTTTCTCCCTCCCCTCTCTCTCTCTTTTTCTCGCCATTAGCAAAAGATATTTTTATACATATTAATCCTATTTTGTAATATTTTACATTTTCTATTATTATAAATTTATCTTTTATTTATAAAAAAATTAATGGAGTGAAAATTCCTTCATTTTTTCATCTACTATGGCCCTGGTCACACGCTAAAGTTACGATCATCCTATTGACACGTGTTCGATGCCACACCTATCGATCTCGTCACGCGATACTTGTTCCATTTTCGGTGATCAGGGAAAGCAAACAGCGTCCAGCGATAAGGGATTCAATCGCTTTCGAAATTTCTCAAGATATATTTGTTTTTCTGTAATAACTTTGTCGATACAATGTAACGGGATCTATTTCTGTGATCGTAAATTTCCGTGCGAAATCGTAAGAAGAGAAGGGGAGAACTAACCGCGTAGAAGAATACTGCAATAAATTAAGATTGTAGCCTGCGGAGATCGAAAAAATTAATCAAGATCCGAAAAATTTGACTGGAACAGCAAAAAAGTGATCGACGATTTTCGTCCATTTTCATGTAAGACGATTGATTATTAACATAATTATTTAATTATATCGCGAAAAGCAGAATCGAAAAAACGTTAATTTTTATTAAAAAAAAAAAAAATATTATAATTATGTGTATTTATAATATTAATGTTTATAATTTCCCAATAAGCCTATAAAACTAATTAACCGGTAGAATACATGTTATGTGCATACTCTGTCATGTCGAATTTATAATTGTCACTTTTAAGTCATTTTTTTTTTACTCCGCAACATCTTTCTTGAAAAAATCTTTCAAGTCTCTAATACACGATTGGCACGATAATTCATATCATTATGCGAAATGTCAAATAACAACGTAACAAATTAAGAGATATCTCCGATATTAAATTCGAGAAACGATCATTATTGATCGATCGGAAAATTTCTATAATTCTCAAGATCACCTTCGACGTTTTCTCACACGGTATGGCGAGAAATTCCGATGACCGTGACGCTGCTACGCGCATGGACATGATTTGGTAACGCCTAAGTTTAACGCTCCGGACATTCCTGAAGTTCCCGCGCGATGGTTCGCGATGGGTGAGAGCAGCATCGGCCGGTCGGTGGGTGGCCGAAATCGGTCGTTCGGAGCTACACAAAGTAATTTTAGCGATGACACTTAGAGCGCCTGCTTGCCTACGATATTTTCCTTCATCGCGGAGTCTAATCTCACCGAAAGAGATGCATTAATTCGATACTGCACGCGCGCTCGTATACATTGACGAGAAACAATATATCTCTTCAATGCGGCCGTTTTTATATAGCTTTGTTTTCAAGATGTCTGAGGAAATGTGACTTGTGGCTATGATTTATATTAAGATATAAATTTCTCGTAAGAAATTATTACTTGTATATTTTATTAATGTATATTTCTGATTGACTAGGTACTAGATATTGAAAAATGAGAAGCAAGAAAATAACTTTGTGTTCTCAGTATGTTTGAAAATAAAAGACGCATCAGGATTCTCTGGCCTTTCATTGTAGTTGATGTATCGTTTATCTATCTCTTTCTCTCTCGATACATTACATTATATTATATAATACAGATTTAATCGTGCGATAACTCGACATTTTTCATCGCCGAGAGGCCAAGACGGCGGAGAGGCTTTCGTTAACGGCAGCGATGGCGATTTGTAATTTTAGAAATGATAGCAAGCCGCGCGGCGCGTCTTCTCGCGAGAGAGCGAAGGACGCGGCTTGTCCTCTCCTTTCTGCGTCCTTTTGTGCTTTCTGGGAAACGCGCAACGCGTATAGATTACGTCCCCGACTGGCGATTGGACGGTGCGATAATGTACGCGAGACTGTCGCTACGTGAGCTGAGATTCGAGATGCTCGTTAAATATCATCGTAGCGAGACTGACTCGAGAACAGTCCGTTTCTCTCTCTCTCTCTCTCTCTCTCTCTCTCTCTCTCTCTCTCTCTCTCTCTCTCTCTCTTTCTCGTAATAAAATCACGTTCGGTTGACCGCGATTTTTTTTGATTTTTTTTTTGATTTTTTTTTTTATCGCAGTCGCTCGCCGCGTGGAAACGACGCTTTTAATTCGAAGCGTCATTACAGCATTGCGTAACTCGACGCACGTGCGCTGCACTGTGTTTTTAAATTGCTATTTAAAACAAACTAAGACAAACGAAAAAATAAATATGAAAATTTACGCGAATCGCGAAACATTGTCATGATTTCAACAAAGTGATACGCGTCTCTGGAATGGTAATTCTAACGATTTATCTGATTGGTGCGATGATATGTTATCGACTATTGGATCATGGATATTTTTATCGAGTCATCTTGGCCAGATTGACTGGCTGATATCGGTCTGGAAAGTCGAAGATAACGATGCCTCTGCTATGTTAGTAACAGTTTCTTTCTCGCAAACACAAAATCACGCCAGCCGGAAAATCTTACATTTCTATGAATCAAAGTTTGTTATCTTCTGTTTTTATAGACAAAGAGGATTTTCACAATTTGTCTCTTCGTCAACTTTTACTGATATTTATACAAATAATCTGTATAACTTCGTTATTTTGTTTTTTGATCTGAATGCATAAAAATAGAGCAGAATTTTATAATCGATGTTATTAATCTCACTATTGAAACAGTTTTAATATAAAATCAGGTTCTTTCTTATTTGTTTCATTTATTACACAGATAAATACTTTTATGAAAAAAGATTTTTTTTATATATTCTTGTCAGTCAATATCACGTTTGTTATCTCTATGTTACAGTTGGTATCTTTGGACGGATTGCATAGCGGTGTACCGACCAGAACGACGCCGACGTTGACGCCGACCACCCTCCGCAGCATCGAGCAGACGTTCTTGGAGCTGACGAGCGAGTCAGCGACGACGCACGGTCGCGAGGCCGGCTTCGTGCCACCGCTGGTCGAACCGTCACAGCCGACCCCGGCACAGACGCAAAACACGACGGCGGCCCATCTTCCGGCACCGACGACGACCACTCTTATCGAGAGCCAGCAGCAAACGCAGCCGCAACAGCAACAGCCAGTTAAACGCAATATGGGCGGTAGAAGGCCCAACAGAACGATCGGGATGACCCCCGAGGAGGAGGAGAGGCGACAAATCCGGCGCGAAAGGAACAAGATGGCAGCGGCGAGATGCCGCAAGCGAAGAATGGATCATACCAATGCCCTACTTGAAGTAAGTTTTGATTTATAAACACAGCTGCGGTGACAATTGAAACATTGCGCAGTTTCATCTTGTTCTTAGCGAGAAACATCGTTTCACAAATTATGGATTTCCACTTGTCGTCAAAAAATTTAAAAAAAATGTCGGTTTTGCAGGAGACCGAGGGTTTGGAACAGAAGAAGCAGAGCTTGCAGGATGAAATAGAACACCTGAATCAGGTTAAAGAAGAACTGGAATACATTTTAGAAACTCACAGAGCCGTTTGTCGCCATTCGCTGCGCTCTTCGTCCCCGTTAGACGTGAAACCCGTGATAAAGCCTGATCTTCCGGCTGAGAATCATTTCGCTACCGAGCCCGTGAAGAGCGACACGACAGTGGGTGCAACGAGACCGAACAGACCTAATTCACTGCCGGTCGGGTTGGATAATAACAACAGACTGAATTCTTTGCCGATGTTTGCCGAACCCAAGGAGAGACCGGATACGCTTGCTTTTAAAACAGTGGAAACACCAGCCTTTATGAAGCCGTCAATGGACGTGGCCGGTATGCCAATTACTACCCCGACCAGCGGTATACCATTTAACTTTGAATCCCTGATGGAGGGTGGCACCGGTCTCACACCGGTCTCGACGCCTCTGATACCATCGTGCTCGACGCAACAGAGGAACAATCTGTCAGCCGTGGATCTCAGCTCCCCGGACGCGAATCCACCGAAACTCGTGAGCTTGTGACGCCACGATGATATAGCAAAGCATGGATCGAACGAGGAGAACGATCCCGAATGAGAATGGAAGTGACCATGACGCGAAAAAAGTTTAATTTTTTTAGAAAACAGAAGGGAAAGCAGAAGTATTATGCGCGTGCTCTTTGTAACGAAATTTTTGATCGCTCTTAAAAGCTCTTTCATGTGAATTTTGCTTATTAGAAAGCGCAGTTTTCAAAGCATTTTATTGACAGTTTATCGGCATAATTCTATGAAATTGTAAACAATTCTACATATTTGTTCTTGTAAAAAAGAAACACAAACATAAATCAAATTTGTTCTTAGAAGAAGAAATAAAGCAAGAAAATTTTTGTCATTGAGACAATTGTTTATATATGATACTCTGCAAGTGCATTGATCTTTAATAAAAAAGAAAAAAATTATTGTATTTAGATTTTAATGATCCTATGGATGCAGTCTCAGTATTTTGCCCATTTGTAGATGAAAAGGCCAACAGATGAGCCAATTCGAAACTTTGTATTGATCTATGATGAAATGATTATTTACTGTGAAGATAAATTGTAAAAGAATAAGATTATACATTTGAAAAGAAAAAGCGCCAACTATTTGCGCTTTAAAGAAAATTATCGCAGATATAAGTAATAATGCTATCTGCATACAAGTGATATGAATATATGTAAAATAATACATTAGGAATATATATATATATAATATAAAGATTTGTCATTTTGTAAGCAAATCAACAAAAGATGAATGAAATTTTATACTATGATTATACTGAGAATAGAAATTTAGATCGTAAGGAAAAAAATAAGTTTAGCTCAAAACTTCTAAATATGTTAAGGAATTGTAAGTGTTCTTCGAATCGAGCGCTTAACATTGATCAATAACACAGTTCGCATAATTCTGAAAAATATATTTAATATTATAAAGCGAATAAAATTACACAAATGCGAGAATTTCTATATTTTGTCCAACATTTATAAACTGATATTTTGTACACTGGTATGTATAAAATGAAAGATTATTATCTCGCTTTTGTGCTATCCGCGTTGACATGAATAAGTTTTTATACGCGACTGTCGTTTTTTCCAGTCAATCTCACGATATTATAACATTTAATCCCTCCATATGATATAATATATACACATACATATATTTTACGATATATGACATTTTTGCATGATCTTAAGCAATATTAATATATTATGCGCGACTACTAGTGTGATATATGGAAATCATGATAATAATAATCATATAATATTTAATTTAATTATATATTATATATATTAATTAAATATAATTATATAATATATAATAATTTTAATTACAGCTACAGAGTGACTATTTTGCTCCGGTTGATTAATAAAATTTGATTAAAAGCTTTCCATCATACTTAGTGGTCGCTATTGTGAATCGTGTATGGAGATGTAACGCACCAATGATAATGTTGCAATATATTTTGATTAGATTGAATAAAACGAAGTGAAATTGTACTGTGTATATAATATTATTATTATATACAGCAATTTGGACTGTATGTAATATTTTCTCACATTATTACTTGTAATTATATATTTTAAAATCCTTTAAGTTTATAAATTGCTTTGTCTTCGACAGCAGCAGTCATGAGCTGATAATGGCTAAATTCCAATGAAAACATAGCGCTACCCGACGTGATAATTCTCAATGCTGTTGAATATCCCAATAATTCTGATAATGGTGTAAGAGTTCTAATCACCTATAAAATGTAATACAAATATCTTAATATGTGCGTAATTTAAATAGTTATACATTTTATTAGGAGTAAGAAGCAGAGAATTTATACTCGCCTTATTATTGCCTCGCATGTCGATTTGTTGTATTTCCGCTCTTCTACGAGTGAGATCAGCATTAATACTTGGGGAATATTCCTCCGGTGCAACAATCTCCAATTGCATGATGGGCTCTAGTAACATACTATTTCCATTTTGGAGCAACTATATATGTAAAAATATATATATATATATTATTAAGATATCTTCAAAGTATTTTGCTAGATAGATAATCAAGAATGATTGATGTCTGTTTATTCGTGATAATAAATTTACGATATATCTAGCTTTTTCCATATCTATATTATTTATTTTCAATTCTTATATACTACACATAACTGACCTCTCTTAGAATCTTAAATATATTGTATCATTTACTAAAGATAATAGAGTATAAATTTGATTTTGATATTGTCAAGCAATATATTAACTAATAGAATTTACATATATAATTTAAAGTATAGATCCCGACCTTTCGGATGCATTGTGAAGTAGTGGCGGAAACTATGGTGTCCGAAGTACCGCGTGCCACCTCTAGCCAGTGCAACTTGACGCCAACATTAATTACTGGACAGCTTAACTTGACGCCATGTAAAAAAGCAGATTTCACGCCACTTTTAATTGCATTTAGTACTCGCGGATGAATGCTGTCGATATTCGATGCGTTATCTGGAGATCTGTCCAGAAGCAGTTTTTCTTTACCTTCGTAATTAGGTATCAAGGACATAGTAATATTAACCTGGTGACTCGTCTGGCCTACCCTGTGTTCCACAACTAATGTATCTTTAACGGCTTCCTGAATTGTTTCTTTATAGGCAATTTGCAAAGGACCTAAATCTACGTCAATCTTATACTCTCTCTTGATTCGCTCTTTAATGATATCTATGTGCAACTCTCCCATTCCTGCAAGTACGATTTGGTCCGTTTCCGAATCATTTGTTACGCGCAAACTAGGATCCTCTCTCTGTAATTCCTGAAGTGCGGTTTCTAAGGCAGATTGCGCTGACAAAGAGGGCGGTTCTATGGAACAGAAAAAGACAGGATCGAGCAAGTTTGTTCCGGATGCGAAGAAATTGTTCACGTAGCCCGGTCGGTTCAAATTCTCCTTCAGCATAACGTCTTTAGCGCGGCTGCCAACGGACAAGCTCGTCGTCACTAGGTCACCTGTGATGGTGCCCTTTAATCCACCTACAGCCGCGATATTGCCAAAACCCACTTCGGCTACCTCTTCGTAATCATCGGCGCAGGCGATGTACAGGCGAGTACATTGTTCGCTTTGTTCGCGTGTCATGTTGTATAGCTTCTGGCCTTTTCTCATATTGCCAGAATAGATCCTGAAAAAAGTGATCGGACCTCTCTGCTTGTCGTGAACAATCTTGAAGACTCTGGCTGCCAGATTATTCTCGAAGTATCGATATGGATTTAAATCTTTTACAATTGCTGGCGATGGCAGATAAAGAATGACACTGTCCATTAAAGGCTGTACTCCTATATTTTTATAGGAACTCCCTAATATTACAGGCACACCTTTCCTATTTAAGGTGATTCTGCGTAACGAATCGACCAATATTTGCGATTGCACATTTTCCAGGGACTCTTGTTCTATAATAATATCAGCTAGTTTGTCATCCAAGCCTGACAATTTATCAGTCAACACTCGTCGCTTCTCACTGGCTATGTCCCATAATCTTCCATTATCTTTTTCAGTTATTTTTGTTTTTATTAGGTTTATACCTTGATGTTTCTTATCAAATGTCAGTTTTTCCATAGTTATTATATCTATGATACCTTCTAAGACTCCTGCTTCCTTCATGGGGATTTGAATAGGTAATGTCTCTATATTTAATTTGGATTCAATAGACTGTAAACTCATGTCAAAGTCAGCATCAGCTCTATCCATTTTGTTAATATAAATTATTCGAGGAATATTATACCTATCAGCTTGTCTGGAAACTGTTAATGTCTGGGCTTCTACACCAGCAGAACCATCCAAGACTACAATTGCTCCATCTAATATTTGCAAAGTTTGTTCAACTTCCATAGTAAAATCAATATGACCAGGAGTATCTATCAAATTAAAGCGATAATCTTTCCAATTGAATGTAACAGCAGCTGAGGTGATGGTTATTCCACGCTGCCGCTCCTGTTCCATGTAATCAGTCACTGTATTGCCATGATGCACTTCTCCCATATTTTTGATAAGACCAGAGTAGAATAACATCCTCTCGGTTGTGGTGGTTTTCCCTGGAAAAAAAAAATACACTAGTGTTCAAAGAAACCAAATAAATTGATAATTAGCATAGTGGAAATACGAACCAGCATCTATGTGCGCCAATATGCCAATGTTTCGTATCTTTGCAATATTACGTTCTTTCCTTTTAAATTCTTCCTTTGGTATAGACACATTTTTGTGCATATATCGGACGCGTAGTTTACACCATGATGTCTTTAACAAATTATTCTTCAACATTTTTTTAATGATGCACTCACAGAATCTGACAATGTTTTATAAATTACTTCCTTTCTGTCCCTATTTGAGCGTAATCATTTTTTTAAATCCAATTTCTTCCTCTTTCATATTTTGTGCTTCTTATATTTATATTTTATTTGTTACTATCAGAAAAACATTTTTAATAATGTAAATAAGTTTTCTTTTTGTAAACAATTGTTATTTTTCGAGAGCAAATGTGTATTTAAAAATCACTTTTTGTTATTTTATTAATATTGTTATAAAAGAAAAAGATATATGGAATTAATACATTTAATAATATTGTAACCTAAAAATACTTATATTGTTCGAATCGAAAAAATTATAGATATATATTAAGTTTAGAATAGACTGTTGCATTTATTAGATAATAAAAAGAAAGCATCACACATTTTTTCCAGTTTTACAAGACACCTTTTATTTGAAAAATATCCAATAAAATATAAAAGAGACAGAAATCAAATTAAGAATATACATGTCTCTTTCTAATTCTATGGCCCCAATTTTCTATAGGATAAGGATAGTTAGATAGTATAGTATAGGTATAGGACATAGGCGTATAGGAGAGGCTCATTTCAACAAACTGTAGATTTCAATGCGATTCATACTTTCATACGTCTATCTCGATAACGCGCATGATTGTCAAGAGCGTCATTGCTCGTTTAGAAAGTCCAGTTAGCAATCATCTGTTCGTACTCCAAAATTTATAAAAAATTTTGTTACTTCAACACTCGCATTAGATCGTTCGCACGAGAAACGAATTTTTTCGTCTGTTCGAATATTATATTCGCAAGTCCAAGTTGAAACTCGTATCGCGATATAATATAAATTTGTTATTATTCGTGCATTATTGGTGTGAGCGATTGCACGTGAATCATCGGAAAGATTTATTAAGAGGAAAACGCGTAGCAGAGCCCAAGTTCCTTATTATGTGCGCGAAAATGGCTTTTCAACATCAGCCGGGTACCGCAATGGAGTGCCTAAGCGTACGTATTATTCTTTAATTTTGTCATGTGTAATTGTGTTATTCACGTCCTGTATACAAACCTTTTGCTATAAGGACGTCTCAAGAGCTCACAATAGTGAGTACGGGCTTAGCGAACCCGGGAAACCCGAGTTACTAAGGGAATATTACTTTCCCTAAATACAGTTTAACTGGCAACATTCTTCAAATAGTTAATGCTTTTGACATTATTGTGCATCATATTATATTGTATATATTTATTACTTAATTATAGATACCAATTACATTACACAAAGAAACAGAAATTAATGAGAATGGCGAAGAAGTAATGAAATGTGGTTTTAAAATTGGTGGTGGAATCGATCAAGATTTCACAAAAAGTCCACAGGGTTATACGGACAATGTAAGATATTATATTATTGAAAATATATCGCTTAGATATGTTTTTTATTATTTTAAGATAACGTAAGAACTTGACATCAATTTTTCTTTTCAGGGTATATATGTAACAGAAGTACACGAAGGATCACCAGCTGCAAAAAGTGGTCTTAGAATGCATGATAAAATTTTACAATGCAATGGGTATGACTTTACAATGGTAACTCACAAGAAAGCAGTTTCTTATATAAGAAAGCATCCAGTGTTAAATCTTTTAGTAGCTCGTAAAGGTGTCACCAGTACTTAAAGATATGCCAAAAGAAATTTTACCGATCAATATTTATTTCTTAATATACTTTAAGGAAGTGTTTGCCTATCCAATCTATTTTTTCTGCCAAATATTATAGTAGATATTAGGAAAATCTTAAGCCATTACATCAATATGAAGATATTGTTAAATCATGTAGTTAAGGAAGTTAAAGTTTGTCTGTTTATTTTAAAACTGAGACAAGAAGTCAAACTAATCTGATATTGTTAGTTAATATTGTTAACATAGTCAGTTTCTTCTGACTTGGAATTATCGAGATCGAGTATTTCCTCTAATCCACTATTTCTTTTTAATTTCCATTCTTATTCTAATAATATATACAATGAAAATGTGCGCTTTGTCTTTCATTCCAATATGACAAACGTTTCGAGAAAAACGGCGCAAGAATAGAGTTCTATTTTAGAAGAAAATAATTGAGTTATAATAGAGAAAAAATGAGATCAGAGGAATACTAGAAAAGTATCTTTATAAAAAAGTTTAAAAAGAGAAATGCCAAAGTATAATAAAATTGCATTAAATTATATATATCTTTGACTATAGAAACATAAATTGCTGATTTTCTTCTTATAAAAGAGGGCACTATTAAGGATTTAGGTCTATTTGTTATATTTTATGGATTTTAAAAATAAATTTATGTATCCTTTCTTTAGTCAGTTTAGTCAATAAATCTAAATATGACTGCTTTACAGTTTCATAGTCAAAGATATGCGTAATAGATACATAATATCCACTTTTATAACTATATATTCTTTAAGTTCAACTGCAGAGCAAAGAGAATTGATATTTGTGTGTGAGAAAAAGATATTTAAGAGAAAATTCTGAAACCTTCCAAATATTCATACTATAAGAGTTATTCTCTCTTTATAAAGAGTATGATATTTCTTAGAAAAATTTTAGAACAATTCAGATCTATATTATTAGTTATTTTATTATATTTTTTATTCATATTATTATAAAATTATTGTGTGATAAATTAATCTACTCTTCTTAATATGTATATCTAAAATTAATGTGGAGTGAAACATTCCAAGCTATCTGCCTAACACATTTATAGATTTAATATTGTATTATTAAATATTAATAATCTTTACCAATTAGAAACTAAATTTACTTATGAGATTTTGTATTTTTCGCATGTCTTTTTTATCTATTTAGCACAGTCTCAATTATTATGAGATATATCAAGATGTTTCATGAGGAGTGATAAAAATAATATATTCATATAATTTTTCCTAATTTTCTATGAAAATAAAAGGAGATTATAATTGCATTTTTAACATTGTTTAGCAAATAGTCATGCTACGAAATAATGCGATACTATATGTAAATAGAAATAGCAAACATCTCTTTTTTGTACTTCGTCTCTTTGTTTTTATCCAAAGGACGAATTTTTATGTATTTTGTAATTTTTGATACAATATGAAAAGATAAAAATAATTTTATATCTTATTTCTTTTTTTAAGATGGATTTTAATAAATATGATGAAAAATCGAGAGTTCTTGCATGATGTATGTAAAGACACATAGCTTTGGGAACATTATTATTACGTATATATATCCTAGTCTAGTAAAATGTCTCTTGAAACGTTTCATATATACCTTATGTGTACAATGGACGTGTAAAATGTACAGTTGCAAAGTGTATGTATATACTTGAATATATATGTACGAATTGTAGAATACAATGTTATGAAAAGCCAAAGAAATTGTTAAAACCACTCTTTTTGTTATTTTATTTATCCTAATCTAATTTGAAAAGATTACCCAAAATGTATGATTACTATTTGTAAATGTCAAAACTTGGAAACAGATTTTTTTATATTCAATAATAATAATAACTGAATCAATTTGTTTGAACTTTATTGCCTCCAATATTAATGTATGATGACAACAGAAATAACAACTACTAGTTAGGTCGCAATACTTGATACACAATACTTCAAATCAGCAGCATATTATGTCGTTTTGTTTTCAATTCAAAAGTAAATATCATAATTCCTAGTTATAAATAAAGATGCATATTGCATTATCAGATAGTAATAAGTTTTACGAGTATTTTCTTAATATTCACATACAAATGATAATAATAGTAATAAATTTTATGAATATCTTCTTAATATTCACATACACACAAATGATAAATTTATACATATTCTATATTTCTTTGTTGTAATAATATACTACATATATTCTTCATACATACTAGTTATACAACTACATTCTAAAAATTTTTGTAGATGCTGTTAAAATGAATAACTGTTAAACATATTTTTAATCAACTATTTAACAAATATAACTGACTGATCATGTTATTACACCATATACTATTCTAGCAAAAACACATCTGTTTTTTGTGTTCATTCTAAAAATCTTCATTTGAAAAATACATTGTTTCTTTAACTGGACTATTACTAATTGCAATTAATCATCATCAAGATGGAATTTGTTAAGAATACATGGGAATAATATTTCTATTCATTGTGATATAGTTAATTAATAAATAGAGCTTGTAATCTTACAAATTATATCTTGATGATTAAAGATAATTTCTTATAAAGCTTTCTCTATGTATTTTCATAGAATGTTTTATATCGTTTTAGAAAGTATGAGTATATTCTTTCAACACACTTTCTCTATTTTTTATATTATTCTCATCCTAATTATGTGACTATTTTATTATATAATATTTATTCTTCTTTATTTTTTCTTATCCTGCATTGTAGAGAGAGAGAGAGAGAGAGAATTAATTAAGCTTACCTAATTATTACACTTTAATTATATTAACAGTATTTTGTCATTAAATAATTTATACAAATATTATGTATAAAGTTAATGAATTTTTGTAAAATATCTAAAAATTAATAATAATATTTTAAAATATTATCTTGTTGCCGAAACTTATTCACAATTTTTTTAGTGAATATGAATTGTATTCTGTATTAATATATTATACTATAATTTCTCAAAATTAATTTTCTCTCTGTTTAATTTCTGATCATTCGGTCCATTGTACTTGAAAGTATTTTCATCATTGGCACATAATAGATTACTAAAAACATATTATGTATTATGTTTTCATTAATTTTTAGATAGATAGAAAACGCAGGTAATTTATTTAATAATAAATTAACATACTAGAAACAATAATTTATATTGTGATCGTACAACTTATTAATCTCCTTGACTACATTAAAAGATTTGTGGAAATATATAAAAAATAATTTAAATACGATACATGTTCCATTATTCAGAGCAATGGAATGTTGTTTAATATAGTATATTACTATAAATATATCTTTTTTATGCAACTTTCCTTAATAATAATTTGAGTAAAATGTAATCTTATGAGGGAAGAACATTTTTCGTTACCCGTGTTGTTTATGTGTAAATATATGTGTTTTTATAAATTAATATTAAATCACAATTCAATTGCACAATTTGTATTACCGTCTACTTTAGAGCTGGAAATTATAATGTGCTTTTCCAACGGTATCCTTATTCTTTATATTGCAATATGATCTATATTAAATGTACAAGTTTTTATTTTGAGTACTAAATTTCCTCTACATTTCATCTTTATATGAAAATAAAGTTTAAGTAAATAACATTATTATATATTATATTATTGTTTAACAACTATAATGTATCATTGGCTTTGTAATTGTCAACGTGAGTATTTTAGGCTTGAGAATTGGATTGGTGATGTGTACATAGAGGCAACTGCGTCAAAAAAAGATTAAAATATCAGATTAATTAAAATCTGAATTGCATTGTAGTTTCCTTAAACACAAATTAAAGATTCATGTTTTTATAACATATATCACTAAAACATTAAAAATGAAATGACTTCATGTCTCTTGCAATTCAACGTTCACCTCCATCGCTTTTCATCTGGATAATGATGAGCTAGCCTCTGATCTTCCACTCATAGCAGATTGCAAACTCATCATTGAACCTCTAAAAGAAACCAATGAAAATGTCAATACAGAAAATGTTATTTTATTCTGATAAGTGAAAAATATGTATTATATGTGCATCTTATGTAAGATTTTCATTTTATTTTATTTCAAATATTTTATGCACCTGTAATGTGCAGATGGCAATGTCTCATAAAAATACATAAGTTGAGCTTTGTGAGAGCTGATAGATGGAAGAAATTCGGCTTGGTCTTCTTGATTTTGCCATTGTAATATGTAGGTGCCTGCTTCTTGCATGATATGTGTTCCCTATACAAGGATTAATAATTCCATAAAAGTAGCAATAATTATATAATTGTACTAGCATGTCTACATACACTATATAGAATCATTCACGGAAATATTTAGATAAATCTCACAGGAAGATAAAAATGTGAAATTTTACTTTATGACAAATATATCTGTGTGTTTGTATTTTAACATACAGGACACAAATATAATTTAAATTATTACAATTAAATTAGCATAATAAAATTAAAAAATATATAAAAAGATATATATATATATTTTTTTTATATTTTTTGCCCAAATATTTTCATCAGTGATTGCATATATGAATCCATCGATATATTTTCTCATATCAAATATCAATACATAAATTATGTAAAAGAATACATACTTGAATGCTTTCACCATCATGACAAACTATACTAGGCTCGGCTTTAACATAATTATCTTTTAATTCTTTTGCAGCAATGATTTCATGGTCACCACCTATTGCAAGCTCTGGAATTTCTACAAAACAATCAACGCTTTCTTAGCACTGTAATGTGTATATAATACCTCTATTTTAAGTCGTTCAAAAATATTATTTATGTGTAATATATGTGATTTCATTATAATCTGTGTTTCTAATATTTTACCTGCTATATCACCATTTTCATTATTTCGTGATTTGTGGAGTACTGTAAATACAACATTATGCCGCATTACATCAAAATCCCATGTTAGAACAGCACCTGGATCATCTGATTCTATGAACACATGATGCGTTTGGCCACGACTCAAACTGATGGAGTGATATAAACTATGCTCATGTTCACCGGAGGTACCCTCCAAGTCCACTTTGTATAAGTTCTTCGGGACTACCCTACCTTCCATTATGTATGTCTGACATTTTAATAGAAATAAAAGAGTTATAGATATATTTATACTTTATATTATATCTTTGTTATAGAGTGGGGGGGGGGGGGGAGGATATATACATATAAATCTATGAAATATTTAATAAATTTTTATTCTAATTAATAGCTAATCAAATTTTAGCTGCTTAATGGTTTTTAAACATTCAAAATCTAGATTTATCTAATTATATTATTTAGTTATACATCTTTGATGAAAACTGTTTAAAATATTCTAAAATTTAAGCACGCAGAATTACTTCACTTTTCGTGCCCCCCCCTCCCCTCCCACTAATGTTCTATATTCTTTAATTAGTGCTTGAACTTGCGTGCATTACATGGGTTTCTGATCATGTTTAATGATACACATAAATAATGTTGTGTTTCAATGAACTTTTCAAATTTTTATATATTTAGAAATAAGTAAAAATTTTATAGCAGAGAGAGTGAATGATTCGTATATGAACTAATCTGGTCTCAGATATAAATGACATATGACAGAAAGATAAAGAGACATACAAATGTGATACAGACAATGCTTATGTATCTAGCAATTGCTGATATTACATTTAATAATTTTCGATTAATGCTTCTTTGTTATACCAAAATATAATAATGTGCATTATTAATAAATATGAGAACGTCACATTTTTTTGTTCCACTAAAGCTAGTTAGCTGCAAAGGATAATTTCTACAATATATTGAACATTAATTTTCTATCATTTTCTTACACTGTTCGCAGTTGTGTCGAAAATGTAAAATCTTCGAGGTACCATACTATAGACTTCGCATATATTCATTTCCTAATGTTCAACATGCAATATATTACAACAGTATGAGTATATTTCAAGAAACGACGCTATTGTATGTGTATTTTTCCAAAAAGAGAGTATTGAAACTTTTTTATAAACTAAATACTTAATTGCCATAAAGTAAAAATATATCCATAAGATTATTATAATAATCTAGTATTAATGATTGTGTACTATAATATATATTGTATTATATTTTGTTTATACAATACATAAATTATATTAGAATCTGTTAAATGCTTATTTACGATGCCATATATAAAAGCGTTTGGTTAGTACATAACGTATAATATTTGTATATAAAATATTAATATTAATAATATATTATTGAAATGTGAAATTCAATAATATATGCAATATTTACAATATATATATATATATATATACATTGTATATTAATGCATATATATTATTATATAAACTCCACATATCAATAATAAATATATCAATTTTTTGCTAATATTATTGTAGTCTTACCTCTGAGGAACCACCAAGGAATTCAGGAATAAACTCTTGATTAATGTATTCACTAAGACCTCCGGAACCCTGTTCCTGATAGTCTGAACCGCAATAGAAAATAAACTTTTTCCTAGTATTTTCATCTGCAATTTTAATAAATATATAATTAGTAAAAAAATATTTACAATAATCAGTTTATAATTTGAATTAATAATTATATAATCTCACTAATAAAAGTGCTGATAAGTGTCCATAAAATAGGGAAGCACCTAGGAGCACGTATGATTAAAACTCTTCCCATTGTTTCTGGATAATTTGCTTCGACTATTTCTATTATTCTCAATAATGCCTAGAACAAATTAAGCAAATTTAAATTGTTATATTAAGCAATATATCATCATTTGTGACATATGAAATATATAAATTAATATATTCTAGCTATAAATTATATTTGTTTCTTATTAAAACACTCATACTTTTATCCCAGGTCTCCATAAATGACGCATATTTAAACCTTCTAAATCTATCAATAAAGTCCATTGCGAGACTGGATGTCCCCAAGCAGTAGTAGCTTCTTCCATCAAGTGTAGACCTTCTTCGCAGATATGTAAAGCCTGCAAAAAAGTAAGATGAAACTATTAAATATCACTTTAAACGATTTTTTTTTTAGATACTTCCAAATAAATCTAACTTACTAGTAATAACAATTCATCTTCCCCAATCGATTTAAGTAGACCTTTGACATCCATTTGACCCAGTCTTAAAATATATAAAGGTCGTCCATCTATATATCAAAGGATGCATAATTAGAAAAAATATGGTATATCTCTGATGCATCTTTTTATGTATGACATATATTAATATTATTATTTTCCACAGCATAGTCCAATATAGTATGACATTTGTAGCAATTTTCTTATTGAGTGATTACCTTTATCAAAGTGATGCCAACCACCAGGAAAATAATCTTTAATTACTTGTGGCATTTCATATTCATCAAGAAGTTTATCGATTTGATGTTTCTTTCTCCAATGTAAGGATTGTGTTAACATTTCTTTAGCCTTTTCGACCGAAAATTCGGTAGCCCTCAGGAATCGTAGAACCGTTGCATAACCAGGTACTGAGCTTCCTCTCAGCTCCTCTATACTATGTCTAAGTTGCACTAATTTGCTTTCCTGTATCATGTCTAGTTTTCCTAAGTATCTCTCTATATAATCCGAAGATAGTTGCATCTCTGAGAATAAGAAAAATAAAAATAAGTTATTACATATGCACTCTATTATTTATCAAAATAATATATATTAGAGAAGATAATATGCATACCTCTTTTGCTGGGCAGTTTGCTGTCGGCATTACATAATTCTTTGTCATTATATAACTCATTATTTTCAACCACATTTTTCCTATATAAAAAAAGTAACCATTGCAAACCGAAAATAATTGTTCAATATAAATTGTTAGTATGAATTTATAATTTTAGGTAAAATGTGTTAAATGTTTACTGCTGGAATTAAAATTGTAATATGTTACACACAATTAGGAAGATTCTGAATATTATTTTTTTATACAGACAATCACTTGTGCTCTTGATGTCTGAAGTGCTTATCCATGATGATGCTTTCTTACAAGCAATGCAAAATTTATGCAGTCAAGAGGTATAGATTTTAACATATTTATAATTTAAAATTTAATATTATCACAAATATACTTACTTTTCTTCTTCAGAAGATTCTTCCTGTGGATCTTTCCAAGGAGAAACATAGGTAATGCCTTCTTCTTTCAATTGATTTACAAAGTATTCAATAATTTCCTTACCCTTTAATTAAACATAATGTAATTATATCTTATGTGATAATAAAGTTGATATACTGTTACTGTATTATAATCATTCATTATTTGTAGAATAGTTTAGAAACTCTACTGTGCATAGTACCTTAGCAATATTTTGAGCATATTGCTTCATTGCTAATTTTTCCATCGAGTTTTCAAAACCAAAAAAATTTTTAATATCTAAACTTGCCGTTTGTTCAAAACAAGTCCATTCTGAATTTTCAGGATGAATCTAAAGAAAGACAAACAAAAGTAGAATCTAGTTATTTTTTATATATTAAGTTAGAAAATATGCAATACAATATTTCTAACATAGAGAAAAAGTATAGTTTTATAAAATATCTGTGTATATGTATGTGTAAATGAATTTATGTCATACTTACAAAATATCTACATTTTTCAATAACTGTTACTCTATTGGCAAAACTTTCGTTGAATGCTTCTATTTCTAAAACATTATTCCGTCTATCTAAAACATTCCTTTGAATGAAGTATACAAAATCTACACCAATTATCTGAAATAAACGATATATTACTGAACATTGTTTCCTGAATACAACAGAAACTATTTTAGTAATATTAGAAATGTTTAATTTCATAGCTACTAATATATATCTCCTCAAAATCTATAAAATAAGATAAAACTAGAAATATCAAGTATCTTAGATCTAATATAAACCATCTATTAATAACAATAAAAATAATAAATTTTCACAATAACTAAATGACAGATTAAATGTCATAATAAGTATAAGACCAATTATATATATTTGATATATATATATGATGCATATCTGATATATATATATATATATATATATATATATATATATATATATGAACAAACCTTTTTTAAAATATAAGGTGCTTCAACATTTAATTTACATCGTCTTTCTGTGGTTCTAATAGCACCGTTCTCGCTCTCTTCATCTAGCATAATTTCACATCCAATAAAAACTGGTATTTGTGGACATGTTGGAAATCTACGTTCGTATGCCTGTGAACAAATAAAATATTTTCTTGTTTGCCTTGTGCATTACATGATTATTAATTCGCTTCATGAGACAAAATTCTAAAAGCGATTAAATGACTTGCATGTTTAAATTTATTGTTAAAGTAAAAAAAAAAAAAGAATGACATTTATAAGATAATTGCTCTGGATATATATATATATATATATATATGTATATATATGATTTAATACAGGTATTCGCCTGATTCGGCTGTTGGATCGGTTATTGGATTATCTGGGATATGCACACATGTGCTGTGAAGGATATAAGAATACGGAGTGCTCAATAAATAATTTATGACGGCCAAGTTCGAAGGTTGTATAATACATAATAAACATACCATCATAACAAGAGCGAACGGATGCTTGTAAACTCGCACAGGTGATTGATATTGTTGAACCATGTTTGTTTATTTTCTTTACACGTTTTTGTATATCTCGGATTTACACTATTATATATTCACAAAATTTATGATAATTCGATCACACTATATACACTTAGCTATTACAGCTAATCAATTGGCAGACGGAAGCAGACGGTGACTGACGGAGACGGAATGCTATCCAATTAGGGGTAGAGAAGTACTGTCACTGTTTATCGAGAAACAGGTAGAGTAGAAGGTTGCGAGCATAAGTGGCGAACGCTGCTCCTAGTGCCATCTTGTGACGCCACAACTAAAATATTACGCGATACGATACATCTTGTCTATTTATACACTATGACTGAAACACTCCTCTTTCAATTCGAATCCTTCCAGTCATTCAGATAGGAAGAAGTTCTCTTTCAATTAGTTTCGGAACGCGCAAAAATCTGCTAATATTGTGTGAAAAATCATTAATATATTTATACATTCATTCAGAGATATATTATATGTGTATGTATAATATTCTTTACATGATATGCTGAAACGATTTACGATTTTGCAAAATCCATCGAGATTTGCTATAATTTTTAGATTCTCGACTGTCACTGCATTTACTTGACGTTTAAAGTGATGAAAGCGTTGATTGACCAATCAGGATAAAGAAATCTTTGCTCCGATTGGTCAATGAAATGCTTCATCACTGACAGCGTCAAGATGAACGCATCTGTATATGGATCGGCGTAATGACTGTGGGAAAACTTGTGTATAGTTATAAATGTCCTATAAACTTGATTTTTCATAAATCCCGTGAGTGTGACAGAATCGCTCAATAAGTTCGAGTTGAGAGTAATACTTTATATATCGGGATATTTGGATATCTTTCCCTTATGTGATGAGCAGCGCATATGAGGATTCGTGTCCTTGGACGAATTATTTGTCAGAGGCGATCAATAAATGCGTGCACAACTTGTTATCGTTACTCTCGTCGACTTTTGGACTAACCTTTAATTCCGACGCTATCGTCATCTTCGATGACGAGACGTCGTCGAAGCTACGCGAATTTTTTCACGAACTGATAGCGTTGCTAGCGTTCGACGATTTTCAACTTCAGCTACTCAAAGTCTTCCTGTTGACACTCCTGAGTAGTGTGGCATTGATCTTTGTTGCTTGGCATATTTACGGCGCTAGAATTACGGAGCAATTTATGAAAGCAGGTATGGTCGCCTGAATAATATTTTATCTTTTTTTATACAGATTAACACAAAAAGTAATTTAAACAGGTTAAAGTAATGTGATGAAATGTCATTTTAGGTGCAGCTGAAGATTGTAATACATCAACTGAATAATATATTGGATATTCGATTATTAGACTTTATTCATATAAATAGCAGCAACAATTTGATATCTGATAAATATGGCTGATAAAATCAAGTCTTTTTTTCAAAAGAAGAAGACAAGCGCAAAGTTTATGAAAGCAGGAAAAGGATACAAGTAATTATAATAATAATATAAATTTTTAAAGCAAGTTTAATGATAATACACTTAACAAAAATTTTAATAAGTTAATAATATCTAATTATGACATTTTTTTTGTATATAGATTGACAGATTCTACCAGCACTTGCATCCCAACAAAGTCTAAAGAACCAATTAAGAGAGCGGAACCTACAGAAGAAGCCAAAACTGCAGGCCAAGCTGCCTTAGCAAGATTAGAAGCAAAAAAGAATGATAAACCAAGATTTAACACGTATGTAATATCAAAATTATTTTTTTATTTGTTATTTCTAGTATCTTTATATAATATTAATAAGTTTAATGAAATTTTTGGTTTATTAAAGATAAATTTTATGACTATTTACAGATCATACGCTGCCATTCAAGCATGTGTTAAACGTGAATTGGAATTGGAAAGAAAAGCACAGCAAAATTTACAACAGACAGAAAATACACCATTGAAAGATGAAAAAAATAGAGTTGAAGATCCTTCCATTTTTGCAGTTACTGATGTATTCTTTCGTTGTCCATATTTATCTGATGAATTATTGCTTCGAGACGAATGGAAAAAGAAAATTAGAGAATTTTTATATGAGCAAATAAAGGGAGAAGAGGCAGGATTAACAGCATGTTTAATTATTCAAAATTGCAATACTGGAAAAGAAAAGATTGAAAGCTGTGTAGAAACACTTGGCAAATATTTAGACAATATCGTTAATAATCTCGATGTTGAGAAGTACTGGAAAATCAGGATGTGTAATAGAATATTCCAAGTAATTATATTATATTAATAGTAGAATATTTATAGTAGTTTGATAAATTAATATAAAATATAGTTTTAATAAATTAATATAAAATAGTTTTTACATACACATACACACACACACAAAATGTATATCTATGTACATACATACATAAATGCATATTTTTACAGGAAAAAGTTTTACCTATTGAAGGAGCACTAGACTTCTTAAAAGCAGCTGGTTTTGAGCAGAAGAAGTTATTACATAATGAGAACGAAGAAGATTTTTTGGTATGGAGTCCTAATAATTGTAATATTGAAAATCTTGTAATCTTGAGTGAAGCATTGAAATCTGCAGAACCTATTCCTCTTGAATTGGATAGGAATCTGCAAGTATTAATGCCTAGCCAAGCTCGCATGAAAAATGAATTGCCACCTAGTTTTTTCACTATAACTCCAGAAGAAATAAAAAGAGAGCAACAATTGCGGTAAGCATACATATAATTATCTTTGATATAACAAAATGAGAAAAACATTGATGTAACATGTAATTAAATGAATTATTATCAGATCGGAAGCTGTAGAAAGAAATCAAATGCTAAGAACAAAGGCTATGAGAGAGAAGGATGAGCAGCGTGTACTTAGAAGATATAAGTTTGCCATACTTCGTATTAAATTTCCAGATGGAATAATATTACAAGGTACTTTTTCGGTACATGAGAAATTCCAAAATGTAATGGAATTTGTTGATGAAAATCTAATCGATGATAAAGTGTTCTTTTCCTTGGTGACACCAGATGGGGTTAAGCTAATAGAAGAGTGTTATGATAAAACGCTTTTAGAATTACGGTTAATTCCCACAGCTATATTGGAATTCTCATGGAATACTACTGATAAGGAAAATATGCCTAAGGGATATTTGAGAGAAGATGTACTTTCTTATATACAAGCTGTTTGAAAATATATTCTGGTACAGATAACAACCAATTAAAAACGCATCTTTTTAACACAAATTTTCTTATCACTTGTAGCACTTTGACAAGTAATGAAAAAATATGATTATATCATAGTCACACATAGTTTTGTGACTATTCCAATTTTTGTGAAAGATTTTTCTGATATTGACCAGTTTACCAATTTATCATGTACTAGTATTTATATTAAAACCCCATGCAATGTATGTAAAAATTGATCGAAGTATATTGATTAGATCTTCAATGCAAATAAATTTATATTATCTTATATTACATTATCTAAATTATCTAAATTTATCTATTAAATTATCTATTACATGTAAATAAAATGTAAAAAACCATTTTATTTTATTATACAATTTTAGTATATATAATGTATGTTTTAAAATGTTATTAAAAAAAGAATATTTGTAAATAAGTATTAATAACATTTAATTCTATATATTTTCTTGCAATATGTTTTTCCTTACTTGAAATATGTCTACTGTGTTATTTATTTAATCGGAGAACAAAAAGTACAAATGATGAGTATATATTGATTTTTATTTGGAACAAATATGATTACGCATGTAAATATCAAGTATCGGATTTTATGTTCAAATTTTATATTTGTTGTATCTTTTTGTATTTTATATCACGTTGACAGTCCATCCATATTTTAGCATGCTATGCGCTTTTAAATGTACAATATTAGATGTTATTCTGTTTTCGAGGAAACCGGTTGTTCGTACAGCCATGCTAAACCACAGAGTTTTGTGCCCCTCGGCAATTACTTAAAACCAGTTTGGACATCTCCTCTACCGCCCTCAATAGTATTTAGGTGTATGGAATGATAATCTCTCTCTTTCTTGTAACGGTACCATGACAGTAATGTCGCGTACAAAAACAGAGTATATGAATATACGTATATATGTATGTCGCTTCGATCTACGATCATAGAGAAAAAACTCGTATCTTTTTATGTGCGGCAAGCAAGTATATAACGAATAATGCATTTATCTTGCTAGAGAAAATATTTGAAATTGAAAATGTATATAAAACGTACGAGGCTAATGAAATATACGCAAGTTTAGCGCTCCAGTTGCTCGATTCGCACGCGATTTCACGGGTTGACCCGCATGTCGTATACAATAATCGACTGACACTCCCAAATGCGTGCAACGCATAAAACGCAATACGTACCGGCTGTCTCTCGCGCCTATTGTTATATTTACGCTTTTTCAAGCATATTGTTTGAACCGCGGACTGCTCGCATTTCCTGTTGCGTGCAAGAATGGGGCTTAACATTGCATTTAGGCGCGTGCAATTCTGCACAAGGAATTTTTGCCTTTCACATGCATACATGATACGTGGAAATCGAGAAATTTCGCAATATCGAAAATATGTAATATATGATTGTATTGCAATCAGATTTCTTCTCTTTGCCAGAATTCAGACGATATATATTCTTTTGCATCTTTACGCTTTAGATTTCCTGATGCATTGTCAGAAAAATTTATTACAGATTACTTATGAAACTGATACCCGTAAACTGAATATTGTTACTATTGAATTTACTAATTTTTTATCTCATATTTTTATTATTCAAGATTTATTATTAATCATTATTGTCATTTAGGTATTTAATTCATGCTACAACTATTGGCTGGTTTTGCATTGTATTATATTTCTTTTTATACAAAATAAATTTCCGCAGAAACTTCTGTATGCAACAATAGACTTTTTTGTCGATATTTTTTACATTGTCTTCCGATTTACCGCAACTTTGTGGTCAATTTCTCGTGCCGATCGGCATCACGTATTGTGGTTGGATGTGTCGATGATTCTCTGATCTGTTTTCATCTTAAAGGTGTGGATGGCTATCAATTTCGAGAATACGACGAATTTATTACAACATGTAAATATACTAGAATATTATTATCATACGAGAGTTTAACACCAAAAAAATGCTATTTCAAGATTTTATATTTTCTTAACAATTCATATTTATATGTGTGCTTTCTTAATTTTTATAATAATTATTACAAAACAGAGGTGGGGAAGGATGTAAATATATTTTTTTTTCCCTCATATATATATATATATATATATATATATATATATATATATATATGTTGTCATATTTCAAATATTATCTAGAATTGTTTTATCGATCATTCCTATCCGTATAAATAATATTCTTGTCAGTTAATTGTTCAACAATTTGATTGATAATGAATAGGATTATAAAGATATCGTAGCGTAATTGTATCTCATCGTATTCTTGTTTAGGGGAGATATAGGGACATGATTTAATTTTTCTGTCCGTTTGCGGAGCAAAACATGATTTAGCACGATCCGTAATGACAGAACGTAATATGTTTATGATTTTCAGCATCCGTTCGACTGTGCGATATAATAGCCACGTATTTAGAATGCGTACATGGCCGCGGGGGATGCGTTTATATAAATGCTCTCGTGTGCACGAGCGTGCACTTGTTCATATAATCTCGCATACCGCGAATCGTCGCCCTTTTGCAACCCACTTAACGATCTTGGCACACCTGTTGCAGAAACAGATGGTAATGATCATGTCGAGCAAATTTTTCTCGATTAAGGAAGAGCGATATCGCGGGCGTGGAATTTCTGTCAAGAAATCATAAAATTAAGAAAAATAAATGTTCTGCGCTCTCCCGTAAAAACAGAAAAAACCTTTAATTGCACAATAATTATTTTATTCAGTTATATTCTTAAAAGTTAGTTTTCGCTAATTTAAATTTATAATATCATTGCAAAATTATGAATAATATAAAAATAAATTGAATATAATCCGTCTTAATTTTAAGTCTGAATCAATCAAAATTAAAGATTTGAAAGATTTTTTTTAGAGATACTCCGTATAACGGAATGTTTCCGACACTGTGATTATACGCACGATGATATCGAAATGTGCGAAACGAAGTCCAACGAAGGTGATATTTAGCTTACGCAAGCGAAAGAAAATGAGAGAGGATAATCTCGCATAAGGCGTCGCCGCGTAATTGCAATCGAATAATGAAATAAAATAGCAGAAGCTGCATATCGGAAGCGAATGATGCCTGAGGCGATTGCGAGAGCGATAGTAAAAGAACGCGAGATAGATTGATAGAGAGACAGATAGAGTGAATTCGAACGAGTATACGCCCATCCCGTTTAGAATCTTGCCTACCGGAAATTTACACTCGCATTCCTTGCAGGATCGAACGTCGGAAATGCCTCCGATCCGTGAGGATCATTAATCGCTTCTGCGAACGGGATTTTCCGTTGTAGAGATGATTTTCATTCATTGGGAAAGTAGATTTGTCGATCAAAAATGGTGTTAGTCGTGAATAATTATTAATAAAAGAGCATACACGTGAAAATCCCTTTGTATGTTTGAAAAAGATAATGATGCATATTTTTTTAAGATTTATTTATGATTCAACTGTCTCTCACTATATTAACACACTGCAGTTTATATTAATTGTAAAATCCTAGTTTCACATTTTTAAAGCCCATCGTAAATTGTGCACGCATTAATTTAAAAAAATTGTAATTAAGTTTATTATTAGTTGGAATATTTTATTCAAAATATTCCTTCTAGAAGAGCAAGGTATATAATATTTTGTTAAAAATCCTCTGCTGCACACGTCGTACATATTTTTAATTTCAAAACAAAGCTCCATAAAAATGTTCGAATGACGTGAATCATCGTTTCCGATTGTCAATGCTTCAAAAATTCAAAACGTCGATTCACAACTTTGATTCGCAATGTGTTAATATTGATAACAGTATAACATTAACATTTTAATTTTACCTATTTATTTTACGCTCGTGAAAAGTTTAAAAATGTATGCTTGCATATAGAGGGTGTCCCAGATCATTTGGGACAATACTCGTGTGCAGATAGAGTGGATTAAATTTGTGAGTCGAAAAGAGCTCTATCATTTTTTTTTATAATGCTTAATAAAGGAGTCATTATGAAGTCTGGCCAATCAGCGCCGATCTTTAGCCGCGCACTGTGAAGTGTGCAGAGCAGTGCGCGCAACTCACCGACGTTCGCTCGGCTAAAGGTTGGCGCTGATTGGCCAGACTTTATTCAATAATAACTCTTTTATTAAGTGTTATAGAAAAAAATTATACAGGACTTTTCGACTCAGTTTGATCCGCTCTATCTGCACACGAGTATCCCAAATGATCTGGGACACTCTGTATATATATATATATATATATATATATATATATATATATATATATATATGCATGTGACCAATGCGAGCGCGCGCCCGCCGGCGGCCATTTTGCGCGGCCTCGCTTTCGCGCCGAGTCGCGTGGCTCTCTCCGCGGCCGCATCAGTGCGCGCCGACTGCCGCGGCTGATCGTATGGTTAGGGATTGAATGAGTTGGATTTTCCAGATTGTCGCGTTTAATGGATTAAAATCGACGCGAAAAATCGATCGCGATACAACAACGATAACGTTCGGAGTTCGATATCGAAACTTTTAATCGCGAAAGCGTCGTTTACTTGTTAGTGACAGTGACGATTGACGCGAGAGTCGATATTAACGTTCGTAAAATTCGCGACATTTCCTTAAGATCTGTGTGCGAATTCGCGCGATTCGTCGATCGACGCGCGGGTTTTATCGATCATTCGGCAAGACACGAGTTAGTCGTGGTTTGAATTATCGGCGAAACGGTACTACTGCGATTGAGGTCCAGCCAGTTTGTCCAGCTTGTCCACGACGTGTCCGCTTGTTAATCAACCGCTTTATCAACGGTGATTATCGATGCAACGTAGAAGCTCGATAACGAGAGCCGTTGAATTCGCGGGATGAAAATTCAGTAAAGGTAAGCGTGTCGTTTTCATCAAATTGACATATAATATTGTACAAGAAAATTCGCATATTCGAATCATTTTGAGAACAATTCAGGAAAACGTATTACTTATATATTGATAAGCACGCGTACGCTTATTTATATTTTGCGAAGCAACTTTTTCATGTATTGAGTAAATTCTTAGATTTATATTTTGAATGTAATAATTAAAAATATTATTCTTCGATTCAAATATTTATATTTAAGTATGTAACGCACACAAGAAATACGCGAAAGTTATTATCGTTTATACAAGTATAATGGCTGTAATTTTGCAATAAAAGATTGCGTCGTTATATACTTGCGTAAGAAGAGGCGCTAATAAGGACGTAACCGCGTAAATAGCGAGGATCATCTGCGCGCGAAAATGACAAGAATTTAAATTGCATGATCCTATCACAATGATAAGCGACCTTGATTGCGTAGTGCGACAATGATATCCTCGCAGGGCAGAAAGCATGTCGCACGCAATTGCATTGCGTGTCCGGCACGGAAGATTGATTCAATTTAATTTTGCATTTTCGGCAACATGTGAATTGTCATCGTTTATTTGTTGCATATACGATGTCGTGTTTGAATATACGATACGGAATAGCTGTATGAACAATGAAGAAAACTGATACTTTGTATAAATCTGATAAGAAAAAGTATTCTTGACGAATTTAAGGATTAGAATTTATTTTTGGAAATAATATTTGTAAAAGAGCTGTTTTGATATTTTAAAAAGATTTAATTTTATTAATAATTAAGAAATAATATTTTAATTTGTAAATCATATTATTTACACTTTTATATATTTATAAATCCTTTTTTTTTTCACGATTTAGAACATCACACATTTCGATCGAAAATATCTAATTCAAACTTCAATTTTTCAACCTCAAGATTACTGTCAGATAGTTAATGCGATTATAACCGGTTTATTGCGCGGAAAGAACTCCATTAGTCCGCGGTCTGCGCAATTAATGCCGTAATTGCTTAGTCTAACTACGCGTATAATTGTAGTATATCTAAAAATAAGTTATTTGTTCAACTATTAAATATAAATGATGGATAATTAGTAGCCACATATTGGCTTTCAAAATTATTTAGTATATAAAAATATAATGAAAAACAAGCGATGTTAAAACAGAAGCGCGCAGATTATTTTCTAAGATATTAAATGAATCTGAAATCTCTGAAATTCTATCGTGATGTAAAATCATTTGTGTTAACGTATAATCTTATTCCAATTTACGATACTGCCATTGCACTGTACGCGCAACTTGAGATACCGTTGAAAAGATAAGTGTGATTTAAGACATCCAATTAAAAACGTATTCTAAACGCTTTAACGAAGGTAGCAAAGATATAAATATTAAGGATAGTATCTTTTTTTTTTACGATGTATTGTACTTATGATAGATGAGCACGTCGCGCGAATCGACCGTTTTTGCAATACAAACCTCTTTTCAATCTTTTGAATCATTGTCATCGAGAAAATTTAGTCAGTGATTTTCCCACGCATCATTGTTTCTTCTCGAAAACAATGAGCCGTTTAGCGTGTACCACCGTGTACTTTTATTCGTCGTTCGCATACGAAATGCGATGAATGGAATTTGCTTCGCATAGAGGTGATGACAGTTCCTCAGATCATATGCAAATGACCTATTCTGTTCAATTATACGATAAATTCCGTTTTATCGTAACGTTATATTTCAGAACGTTATATCGATATATGCGATTTCTAACTTTTCTACAGTAAATTTTCAGAAAGATACAGATTGAATTTTGTACTTTTCATCGTTTTTTTACATCTTTTATTTATGACATAAATAAGTTTGAAAAGACGATGCTTTGCTATCTAAAAATAATATCTACTTCGGTATATTTTTAACTATATATATTCGCTTCTAACTTTTCTCATACTTTCACGATATATCGCAAGTTTGACAAACCGTCACAAAAGTCCATTATTGCGAAAGTTTTTGAGAGACATATAGCGATTTACATTTACATTCTTTTGAAGCAGATGGAAAATTTCAATAACCATACATTGAATCATATTGATTGCAAATAACATTCCATTTTAAACAACATATTTTTATTTCTCTGTTTTACTGCTTATCGTAAAACTGCCGATATAGTATTTTTTTTTTTTTTGTAAATATAAACTATGCTTTTGGTGATATCTTGAGATGCTTTCTTGGAAGAATTTAAGATATTGAATTACGAAAAATGCATTTCAGATTTTAGAATCATATAATTTGTATATTATCTTTTGCATTTATTATAACATTTTATTTTATGTAATATTATTATAATATTTCTTCGAATCATAATATATGGACGAAAAAATTATATAACTACTTTGTCGGAAATGACTTTTTCTCTTTAATCTCTCCGTAATTATTCGATATTAATGCGATCGCTACGATTTACCATTTTCTTCGTTTCTCGCTTATTTTTTTATTTCTTTCTGAATACTAGATTGTATCGAATAGAATTTTTGTGAGGATGTCACGATATTGAAGCGTTTCAGAATAGAGAATAAAGAAGAGTCATTTGGTTACAAGGGCGATACCAGATATCGTCTTCGTTAAAATCTAATTAAATCAAACGAGCGTGTGTGTGGCGCCTTTATCGCTCTTATCGTGATACAATATTTACCGTTAGATGTCGATAAGCTTGGTTCAGTCTTAAATTATTCTATATAACAAGCGATTACGGATGTTGAGTTATTGATAATTACTAAGAAGTCGGGAATTGATAATCAAAGGGCATGATAATTAAAATTATTTGATGTTTTTTGTATTTATTCAATTAATAATTAAACTTTGACATCTACTCTATTTTTATGATACTAAAAAGATGTAGGTTTTTTTTTTTTTAATGTACTTACTAAATACATTAAGAATGATAAATATTATAAAAGTCTTATAAGAGTTATCTGTATTATAAGAATTACCTGATTTTAATCAAGAGTGTGTCCTAAATCCTATTAAAAATTTATTAAAATTTATTTGATAATAATGTTCAAGTGCAATTTTGAGTCAGACCTACATATGACTATAACTAAGTACATGTATAAATAGTCGTGTGTCGAAATATTCACGCAGCATCCTCTCCGTTCTCTGCAGTCTGACTCATGCTGAACATTTTTTTTTTTAAGTAAAGAATTTGTACAGGGCGCTCCATTCTGTGCACACTTTGCGTTTGCATAGAGACGCTGGCGTTCCTCGGTTCTGTATACGTTGCCTCGTCGCGAAATGCCCACCTACGCATTGCCTTAGGCTATGGGTATATACAGGGTGTCACGAGAGTGCATTGATCGTTGAGCTTTAGACGCGGGAGTGACACCCAGAAGGCTACTGTCTTTTACGAGACGATGTTAAAGATTTAGTTCTTCGTTAACGCTCGTTGATTTCATAATTCTTCAAAAACGGCGTTGTTTTAACTAGAATAAAGTACAAGCAAAATTATTTAAATTGAAAGGAACTTTTCTCTCTTTGTGACCCACATTTTCATTTCTTACAATTATATGTATTTAATATTGAAATACAATTCAGCAGTTACAATTGTTGAAGTTTTATAAGGTCTCTTTTGTCGCATAGTTATTTTATTTCACATAGTTTACATAGCTAGAAACAATTTAGAAGATACTTCACTGACAAAGCCCCTGTCTCATTTATCGCATTACAGCGGAATATTTGCCTTGCTTTCAACGCACGGCGGAGACATACATCAATTTCTTAGTCGTCCCAGCGACGAAAGATCCATTCATTTCTTCATACAAGTTCCCACTGAATGCATAAATCGTTTCTCGATTCTGTTGTTTCGTCGCAAGACGCGCTGCATTGAACATAATGCAGATATTTCGCGATTTAATTCAATGGTAGGTAATGTGCGCGACATAGATTTATGATTTCAGAATCTAAACAATGGAAATAATAACAAAATTAATATTATATATATAATAATAAATTTAAAAAATATATGAAATCTGAAAGAGACACAATATATAAATTTTATAAAAATAAATTCAATAATTCGCAATGAATATATAGATCTTATCGTTTTAATTCCATGACTTATAATACCGTTTTGCAGATCACATGAATATGGAAGAGTAAATATTATCATGGTGCAATGCGCATATTTTATATGGCATTCAATCATGCTTTAATCTTTATCGATGCGCCGCGAAATCATAGACGAGAGAATGGAAAAAAAGTTGTGCCCGAAGCATTGATTTTTAATCACCTGCGCCGTATGATCGGTACGCAAAATGTCAACGATGAAAATCGATCGATGTATCAAACGGAAATTCATAAGTAATTCATGATTGTTTAATTGATATAAACGATATTGTAGAAAATTTGGAATGTGGATATACCGCAAGAGTATATAATAAGAATTTAATTGTGAAAGCGATGTATCTCGTGGCGAAATCGATAGCGATATAAAACAGGGTCAGTCATTCAGTTAATTTCGAGTTATGATGATCATAAAAATTCAATTACTTGCGATAAAGTAATGTGATAATTTGTATAATTTATCTTTATATCTTATTTTTAATAATTTCTCATTTATACTGGTTTTGTGAATTAGAGAATTTTCCTTATTTCATCATACATTTTATCATACTTTTATGTATGATATTTTTATTTCGATAAAATAACTCTTATTAATATTGTTTGTCATTTTTGTAGATACTTGATGAAGCGTCTAATTATTTTTATTAAAAATGTTGACGTATAAAGTTCTGATCTTGTCTGCGACTGCATGTAAATACGCAAAGGAGGAAGAGATATTGAAGAAAACATAACTTCAGGCAGGATTTTTCGGTTATGATTTCATTAAAACTTCTTGAGACTTTATTTCAATGGAGATGATTCTGTAACCTGTAACGGTTATTTATAAGACTTGGACGATGGTTAAAGAGAGAGAAAGAGAGACAAAGAGAGAGGAAGAGATGGAAAGAACATTATTTCAACATTTTCAACAATTATGAAACTTATATTTATCGCTTTTCGCTATCTTTTTCTTTTGTTTGTCATCTATTTTATTCCGTTAAATAAGAATGTTTTGTTTATAAATACAAATAAATTTTAGCTAAAATCTAAAATCATCTCTCATGTGTACATAAAAGTTTTATATTAATTATTCTTAGTAACAGCTGTTTGATTTTATTAGAATAGAGTATACAACGCACGGTCTGCAATCCGTTATCATGTAGGACGAGACGGAAGTTTTGTATAAGATTGGCGCCGTATTTCCAAACTCATTATCTGAAGCGGCTACGCGTCCGAATAGAAATTTCTCGAGCCTTTTCAGACACACCCGCACTTGATAAAACATTTTCCACCTTGTACAAGCGCAGGGGTTTATCCTATGTTTGGATTAGCTAGCGTGAAAATAAAGGTCGCGTTGATTTATGTTGAGGAAAGATATAAAGAGGTTTCATAAATTGCACACATACACATGACGTGTTTGGTAAAGTATTTAGTACTGCCGTATTCTTTTCATTTTATAACGATCGCGATTTTTTAACCATAGCACAAAACAATCGTCGTGTCGCGAATAAAAGAAGCGTTTTCTAAAATTTTTAAGTTTATTATCAAAATTATCTTAAATAAACTTTTTTTTTTTTTCGTTGTCGCATTTCTGCTTTTCAAGCTAAGCCGAGCGCAGCGTAAAGAAGCACACGCGAGATCGTCTTGCGCCGGACGGTTAATAATTAAGACCACGTACACACATTTCGTGTGCGAGGGGATGCAAGTCGAACAAAGCTCCGAGTGTTCGCGGGCCCCCCCCGTCAAACTCGATGTTGATCGCAATCGATACAGTCGCGCTGCTTTTTTCGACGATGAGCGTGAATGGAGTTTCTATCCTCGATCGTTTTCATTCACACGTCGTGTCGGGTGAATTCGTTCCATTGGCTGTCGCAAACAATACGATGTATATCGCTCTTTCTATATCCCCCTTCTATCATGCCTCTTACGGTGTATTTATGAATATGCATATATGCACCTGCACGACGCCGGTCTTAGCGATTCCGATTTGATTTTCGCTGCTCGTTGAAACACGCTTCGATAAGTTTCGTATATTTTGTAATTCTCACATTTTTGCATTTTGCTCACAGATTTGAAACAACGGGACGAGGTGCTAAAAATGTATTTAATGTGGTTACGAGACAGCGGCGGCTATTATTGTCACTGCATTTTTAAATCGCTCGTATATATTTATAGAGCGCCAATCACGGTCATAGGCTGTGGCATCGTCGCGAGCAACTCGTTCGTAAGAGTGTTGTGACATTTGAACTGCAAGGACGAACTTGTTGTTCATAATTTAAGTTCTTCAAAATAACCTTTTTACACAAAAAATAAGAAAAATAAATTAGATATATGTGCGGTTTAAAAAAAGAATTGATATAGATGAAATCTTATCACGTGGTATAAAGTTAGATGCTGGCATGTATGGCAAGATTTATTATTTATTTCGCTCATACTTGTAATACATTAACCAAATAATGTAGCATTTGCAAACAGCAGTATTCAATTGAAAATTATAAGAATGATACTGAGTGATAATAAATTTTTATGGTATCTTTTTTTATGATTTTTTAAGTATATTTGAATTTTTTACACCAAGTCTATTTTTTAAATAATATAGTCACATAGTGAGAAAGAGAAAGAGAGATATCGAATATCTTATAAAATATTAATAATACTTTTACAAAATATATATTGAAAGCTTAATTATTTATTGCAAAGCGTATATATATATATATATATATATATATATATATATATTTGTCTTATTTTTCTTTTCTGTAATTTTAAACACTAATATAATCGATTTAATATTTATTATGTTTTTTTTATAATTAATTTATTGTACACACTATACACACATGAAATATCGTGAAACATCTATTTTTAATTATAGTGTGAAATTGAAATTTAAACTTTAAGAAGCCTAGCTGTTTGAGAAGCGTACATTTTTGGAAAGGATAGAGCACATTCATCGAACCGGAAGTTTCTGTTTAGTTGTTCTGGGTCATTGATTTCTTGGTTCTTCTTTCTTTTCTCTGCAGCAACGACATGTAAGATATATATCTCGTATTAGCAATATATTTTACATAGATTACCTAGATAGGGAGAGAAAAACCACATTTGCTTTCAGTTTTTGTAAAATTTTATAAGAAAAAATTATTGTAAAAAGTTATTTTGTTTCTAAGAATTTAGCATTACTAATGTATACATTTTATGGAACGTTAACTTAAGAATGTTTGATTAACTGCTCAGTCTCTACGGTTTCTCAGGATAATATCGTGAGATTAAAAGATACAGTTATCTAGAACTAAACTGTTTCTTTGAGACGTTGATTGAAAAGAATAATTAACACGCAAAATACTATAGCCATTTAAACATGAATGGACTTTTACCAGCAATTGGATATTATTTTTTTAATACACAGCCCGATCTTTACGAATATCGGCAAATCTCGTTTGGATGCTGCAGTGAAGGAGGGAATACGAAACGAAGTCGTGAGAGGAATTCCTAATCGCGATAAGCCAAACAGACTACTTGATAGCTATAAACACTTCGAGGTTTTATCCCTGATTTGATAAATGTTTCTCGTTAGGAAGGAAATGTCGTGTTACATCTGAATGAATTTAAGAAAATGTTTTTTACCGGAATGTTTTGAATTTTAATTCAATGAAACACGCGTTGAATACGTGATATAAAAGAGATGTTCAAATATATTGATGGCTTAAATTTTTCCTAAAGAAATTTATTTATCGTATATTTAATGGATATTTTATTGTATGATACATATTTTAATCGATAATATCACAAAAATATAATAGTATTGTATATATGCATAATTAAAAAGCAAAAATATAACTTAAATAATATCTGTTATAATTTACACAAAACAAAATATATATCTTCTTATCTATATAAGTATATAGATAAGTGAAGCCATAAGTACAATGCTGGTTTTTGACTTTTGCTCTTGGAAGAGACTTCAAAGGGAACTAATTTGCATACAGAGAGCTCAGTGAATTCGAAAATTTGTGTGCAGACTCTGCACGCGCGTCGCTTCTTTCTTCCTTCATGAGAGCGGATGTGCTTACTTATTGCACACGTGAATTTTAAGTTTTTCTCAGGAATAGTAAATTATTCAAAAGCACGATAAAAGTAAGAAATCTTTGCAAGAGTGTAATAAAACAGATTAGATGATGTCCAAATGGAGGTGTGCTTTGATGTATCCTTATCAATTGGAATATCTTTAATATTTCTTTGTCTCTTCTTTATATTATGATGGAAGTTTCATGCCGTTGACAACGTGGCATTGTCTGCAATAGAAAAATATGCTAAATTGAGTTGGCAGAGAACAGTAGCGATTTATAAATGTTGAATACTTTTTAGTAATATGTTGCATTACTTCAAGTGCTTGACGATATTCTTTAGATGCTACGAAACATATTATTGGCAGGATCATTGGATATATTTTAACCATCGTATACACTATCTCTATCGTTGTATCGCTACAGCAAGACATTGCTGATGTTAAAAGAGCAAAAGCTCTCACGACTCGATATGGTATCATAGTTAGAAAAAATCCAATAGTAATACCAACTGAAACGTAAATGTTATTTCGAAATCTATGGATGTTTTTGAATAATGTTATTTGCGTTAATATTAAAATGAAATTTCCATTCACCTAGAAAAACAAAACATTCGACATCTTTGCTTGGCCACGTTCCGGCTATTAATTTCGATATTATTAAATCGTACAAAATGAAGAAGTCAAGTATAATAAAAATAAAACAAGGGAATATTAGAAACATAACGGTGGATGACACGTAGATGTCGTATACAATTTCTTTCTCATAATAATCGTAGAGGTTTAATTCCATAGCTGTCACCATAATACACATTATCCATATGAATAAGATGCCTTTTATAGCCGTTGAAATTTTCACGAGCGATTTGCGAAGGGGCCAATTTTTGTGGCAAACGACAACGTACGCTTCGATATTTAATATAATTATCGTTAGGATGGACGTGCCAAAGCTCACCAAAAATATGTAGTCGAGATTCATCGCTAGATCTATATTGAAAATCCAGCGAAATATTTGCTGAAACGGTTCGAGTAGGATTGTCAAATTTGATAACGCTAGGCTCATTATGTAGCAATTGGCGGAGGTGTACATGGAAGAATTTGATGCGATAATGAGACCCAGCAAAGTATTTAGGCTAGTACCCGCTACCAACAGCGTAAAATCCATGATATTACGTACGGGCTCGGGTATGATTGGTATAATGATGTTCATTTTGGTAGGATTTGTCGTTACATATATAGAATCCGTTTGAATACGCGGAGACAGATTCTTTAGGTATGTGTGAATTTCATTTATATCATGTTTGTTAAACATAATGTAATGTTTGAGTAGAAGATTGATCACTTGGCCTTTTATCACACTTAGACTTATCGCTTGTTATAATCTACGAATTTAAATCTTTTATTAATTAACCGTGCACTTTGAAAAATTCTGCATGCACAAACTTGCTTTTAAGAAATTTATACACTTTTCTCAAGCTTTTTATCGTCTATAATGCTTTTTACGATTTATATTGCTGGAAGAAGCAATGAAAGAAATAACCGACAAATTGGTAGCACATGCTGCCTCAACGATCTACACGCATATTACTGACTGACGCATATGATGGTACTTTGTAGGACCACCACCTACATATTTACCTTATGGGAGTGTAACGTCCTACATCATACGCGGACACTGTCGAGTAAGTAACGATATTATACAATTTGCTGACACGCAACCATTTCATTTAATAGAGTGGTTCCTTAACGAAGTGTAAATCGCGCTTCATCTTAACAGTGTTTATACAATATATTAAATAGTTTGTAACTATAGAATAAATCTATTATTTTGACAAACGTATATAATATTTATAGGAACTCTCTTTGCAACGCTTTGCCAAAATTATAAATACGAGTCGGATTTCATTGATTACGAAAACGAGAATATATTGAAAGTTACTCAATTCCATGCGAATAAATACAACATTGTTTAATTTCTATACATTAATAATATATTGCTGCGTGGTTCAGCCATTTGAATAATATGAAAATATGAGAGTGAATATAAAAGCATGTCCAACATCTCGCGCGACTTCCTTATTTACGAGGAGGAAGCGTCCTTGACGACTCCGCTCGAAGGGCTTCGCTTTCTGGCTGCAAATAACGACCGAGTACCAAATAAAAAAATGACGGTGCTTAAATAAATTGTGCTTCTTACGACTCGTTCATTCGAACGAGAGAAGAGATGAGCAAAATAAGGAAAAAAAGAAAGAGAGAGACTTCTACACGCGACTGTATACAATAAGATTTACAGGACGCCTCTGGCAAGCGGCCATGAGCGCGATATCGGTCAGATTTTGCCGCTGATAGATTTATCGTTGGATTTAATAAATCCAACCCCTTTGGCATATCGGGGTTTTGTATCTTCCTGCAAAATTGAACGCGACTATCGGGCGCATTGTGCGCTCGCAATCGACACGTTATCGAGAAGGAGTTGGGTGTGCCATTCATTCTTATCGAGAGAATGAAACGAATTAAAAATTGCTCGGGCGGGGCTGGATCGACACGGCTAATATTTATCGCATTATCTTTGCGACGCATCTATTCTCTCTATTCTTTCCGAATATTAGAGAAAATATATGAAACGATTAAGTTTTTAACGCGAAATTTATATCGCGATGCATAGCATCATGTATTATTTATAGCGTCTATGCATATAGTAATATTTGCTTACATGTTTATGCAATGACAATTATTTATAGACTTCTTCTTTGCTCAGATGTAGATGATAACTAGAAGCATTTATAAAACTTTGCAGCTGGTCAAAGCTTCTTCTCCTTGCGGCAAGGAGTTCTGAACCAGTTTGACTACGTGTTTTCATCTTTGGACCAGGTGCGAGAGAGCGCGTAGTTAATTTTTGCGGGTTCCCCGTGCCCTTTTTTTCTTATTTTCGTCTGCTTCGGGATCGGGTTAGCGATAGAGGGTGATCTTGGGGCCAAATAAGTGCGGTGGCAGGGCCGAAGGGCCCCGAGGCTACAACTGGTTCGCCGCCTGAGCATCATTACGACGTACCTCGAACGATCTTGGGGAGCCTTCGAGCCCTACAATAATCAGCGAGCTGTATTATCGCTGCGGAATAACAACATTCCAATGATGATCGCGAAGGTGCGAAGTAGTCGTATGTGTTCAAATGTTATAAAGAATCTAATAAAAGACATTATACCATGCTACTTTACTATCGACTGTTCAAAAAATAAATTAATATTTGATATTTTTTATTATGATTTAATTGTTTTTATTTTTTATCTTGTGGTTTTTTTTTATTACAGTTTTAAATATTTTTTATTGATTTTAAATCTCTCTCACACAGTTTTATATTAAAATATGTTTATGAAATAAGTATTTAATTAGTTCCAATCAGAGAGTTTTCCACTCATATCTTTCATAAAGTTTTGTCGCTCACTACATGGCTTAAGAACGGTAACTAGAAACATACACCATATTGCGTATTTCAATAATTTTTCTTTTTTCAAATCTCTGAGCGCGAAAGTCTATTCCAATTAAGTGATGACGAACTAAAACAAATTATATTCAAGCGTATGCTGCTTAATTTAATTTTTATTTTAAAAATTATAAAATTTTTAAAATAATTTCTGTTTTAAATATCAATAAATTATCTTTCTTTCATTTTATTAATATGCATAATAATTATATTGCGTATAAACATATTACAGCATTCTTTACATTTGACCGCAAATATGTGTACGCATAGAGGAAATGCGTATTTGGGTTAATCGGCTATCCACTTGCCAATTCGTGCGAAAGTTCATATTAAGATTGGTTAGACGTTAGATATTAGATACGTGGCGCACCTTCTGTCACACCTGTTAAGTTCTGTTTTGTACGAAGTTGTGTGGTCGATCATTAGTCGAAGCCAACTATGTCATGACAATGTTTCCTTTCTATGTTTATCATATGATCAGTCATGATTAGTCTGTCGCACTGTACTATTTACGCATTCTTTCCTACATTTGTATTATTTATGAATTAGCATGCGAATTAAATCATTGCATTGCGCTTTATGAATGAATATTTGCTCGTAATATAACTAGCATATAAAAAAATTTTGCCTATATTTAGATATTTATTTACGGCATTATTTATGAAACTGAAGATGTATTTATTAGAACGGAGGTATAAGAAGATAATAACTCGCGTTATGTAAATTCCGTGTTGCGGTGATATCATAAAAGGATAATTTATTAAAAGCGCGTACGTGTTTTTCACCGCAATATTGCGCACCTTCAAGCGCTTTGTTCCTGTTGGTCCTCGTGTCAATAGACTCGATGTATTTTATGCATGACCAGTCAGACAAGTTTTTCCGACAGAGCGGACCGCAAGCGCGATGTACAGCTCAGTTACATTCGATACTTTGCACGCAGGTGCATCGTTGAAAAAAATGTGCGGATTTATGTGTGAGGCTGGCGCTTTTGATTGCGCTTAAAAATTCTTCAAAAATTTTATACTAATAATACATTCTTTATAACAGTTGACAAAATATTTTTTCACGTGCGCATAATAAGATTATTAAACAATGATCTTTGGCCTATTTATAAAATTTTTTAATAGAATAATCTTAGAATTTCTCGATAAAAATATATCTATAAAATAAATTTGATTTTTTGTCTGCCTTACTTTTTGAATCATCAAAGCATAAAAAGATGTAGAGAAAATATTTTCATATATAAGGATTTACGATCATTTTTTTCTAATTCTTGTATCACGTGGTCATGCATGCGATTTAATGTATTAACGATCGTATGTATCCAATCGCACGTCGAATATAAAAGTAGCCTTCTGAGAAATTTACGGGCAATTTTTGAAAACATATTAACAAAAACGCGCACTTGTGCGAGCACCCTAAGTAAATTACAATAATCGGCTTTTTTCAAATCGTTTGAAAGCACGAAGAAAGAGGGCCGGGTGGCTCAAGTCTTTTCGCTCGTATGAAAGATCAAATTTGCTGTGCTGAATCGCACAAATTATGACATTTATGTAAATTATTTTTTTTACACATTAGAAAATTGACTTGATTCTTTTCGGCAGCTTAAGCTTTCAAATTCGAGGCTTGATAGATGCGCCATAATTTGCAGTTTATCGATTACTTTGCGCGTTATTGGCATAGAAAATTTCGATACCGCAAAGATCACAGAAAATCCTTCAATCTTGGCGATGAAAAATGATCTGAAATGTGAAATTGGTACGTCAATCACATTTTTATAGGAGAAGAGCGTTTTTTTTCAATTTCTAAGCCCAATTTTTTTTCATGTAGCTTTTTTAGCTACAATATTTATGTTCTTTTCAGGATATTTTTATTGCGGTCTTTTCCGCGAGGAGAAGTCTTTACCATGATTTTCTGTTTTATGAAATAGCGTGGAGTAGCATTTCTCTCTCATTCTCTACGAAAATTTATGTCATTTTAAAATATGTTGTTCGTTTTTCTATCTGATCATACGTGATATTTTTCTATCGATCATTTTACTATCTGTCAATTAGTACACTGATAATTCTTCTTTGCCTTTTATCTTTGATTTTTTGTATTTCTACGGTCGTGAATATTATGTTACGAAACAATCACGAAATCGTCGTTAAATTGCTTATTCGTTTTATCATCATTTTTATCCTTTCAATCTCATTTATTTATTTTACTATCTTTTCCATATCTTTCCAAGATGTTCTTCGCTGTAAGGTGTATTCCGGTGCTACTTCGTCATGTTCGCACAAACGTAAATATAGAGCCATAATAATCGGTGTTTTACAAGAAAGCCGCGCAGATAAACCGGGAACTAACTCACGTTAACTCTCTTCACACGGTCGTGAAGTACAATGCGATTCATAATTAATTTGTAGGCGTTTACCGACGAAAACGACACGCGGCTTTTATTCGCGGGGTAAACGTAACTGCGAAAGCTCGGTTGAAACGAAAAGTAGCGAAATTACACAAGGATATTCTCGTGCTACGCAATGTCTAACGGTTAAATCGATATTCATGTATAATAGAAAATATTCGATGTAAATTTCCACAGTATATACATGTGTAATTATTCCATAATAATAATTCTATAATTATTATAGATAATTTTTGGAAGAGAGAAAGAGAAATACACGTTTTTGTATATATAAAATTCTTAAAAATTACAAGTTACAATAATCGTTGAAAGCAATCTTGAACGAAATTCTTCATTCAATACAGCATCATCAGATTAATGTCCAATTACCGCAAAAATTATTTTCACTCTCTCATTATTTCGCATCCGCCGCATAAACCACGGACCACAATCGAAAAGCGAGTTATTCCTGCGAATGAAGAACGTCTCATTCTTTCCCGTCACGATGAACATCGCCAAGGCTTTCTTTCGCCGCGGCAAATTCTGCCAACTTTCTTCATCCGCAATGTTCGTGTATTGTTATTTGCGTCGACTGCGGTCGTTATTGCGGGAAGTAAGTTTCATACGCTCGCAAAAACGTTGCAATACGTCGCGATAATACGCTGACGTTGAGAAATCTATGTTGGCGTGATAGGGGTGAGAAATGGGAGAGGGAGGAAAAATTAAACAACATATGCACATTTTATATATCGAAATCCTACAGCGTCATCTCGGTGACTACGATAAAAATCACTATAAGAATTTTCTTGGATCCAGAATTCCAATCTTTATTCTTCAGTTCGTTTACCAAACAGCTTTTATTATGCTATTTTATTTATACGCTAGACTTTTACAGTCAGAATGATATCTGCCAACGCGTTCTACGCGTCAAACTCGTCGAATCGGCAGCGCAATCTAATTTGTATATTTTTCTTTCGACGGGATGGACGTCGCGGTGCTTCCAACGAGGTTTCTTTTCTTCAGCATCCCAGGCCGAGATCACGTCGCGAACGAAACGTCAACGAAAATAACCGCGCGATAACAACGCGCGTTTAAACTTTATGCCGTAATTCACGACGCTCCCTCTTTCCTCGTTTTTCATCTTTGTCTTTCAACACCAAAGTTACCAAGTTTACTCGCACATAGCTATAGTCTTTTTTTCCTTTTTTTTTTTTTTTTTTTTTTTTTAATTGCGTACCGTTATCAATGGCGATGTCCGTAAAAAAAAAAAAAAAAAAAAAAAAAACTAAAAAATTGCGTGTCTTGGATGCGAAAGAAATCGGTATAGCGTCGTTGCACGTCAACAAGCACGATTTCGTGCATTGTCATACGAGACGACGAAGGTGCGTTACGTTAGTACGCATAACACGCATTGTATAGCGAGAGGGAGAGACGATCCTCGTCATTCAGGAAATTTCTCCACACTTCGGAACCTGCAAAGAATCATTTAAAATCGTAAAGATTACAATAATAGTTTAAAATTTACACGAAACAAAATTTGTGCATAGAAAAAAAATCTTAATTTTTATTATTATTTTTTATTAGTTTTTTACGCGATGGATATTTTATTCTATTATACAATTATTTTAGTCATGCATAAGCAAAAATATTTTATTAAAAATTATTTATTTTATTTCTTGATATCTCTGTGTTTCATTATCTTTTTATGTGTTAAACATCTTTAATTAATTATACTATTAGCTAATTATATTTATAATTAATTTAGAATTTATTCTAACTAATTTACAAAGAAAATGATATTATTTTAATGCAAATATTTAAATAATATAATTAATCTATTGCAATGTTACAAAGTATGCAAATTTTTCGATAAATTTACTTTTTAAGTTTCTTGATTTAAATTCTAAAATATTTGGCTTGAATATTTTATTAAATTTGAGCAAAAAGAATAGATTCCGGTACCGGGAATCGAACCCGAGCCTCCTGGGTGAGAGCCAGGTATCCTAGCCACTAGACCATACCGGATTACGATGAAGATCATCAGTCGTGCGTCTTGATGATACTACGAGAGAAGCTGCATTTCCCTCTCACACATTGTCACTGTCAGGACACATTGCATTCGTAATCCAGTATGGTCTAGTGGCTAGGATACCTGGCTCTCACCCAGGAGGCTCGGGTTCGATTCCCGGTACCGGAATACACATACTTTTTGCTCAGATTTATTCTAAGATTTACGTGGTAAGAAATTGCATGTTATCTATTTTTTCCAAGTTAAAAAAAAAAAAAAAAATTAATTTGGATTACATTATAATATAACAGAGTTTTGAATAATGAATCAATAAAACAAATTTTAACTGCAAGTTGAAAATAGTTGGAAATTAATTAACGTTCAACTATTAATAATACGACGCGTCAATGCTTTCGTCGAGTGTGAAAGATTATCACGTTCGACGCGTCGTGGTTGACATATTATGCTCCGCTAGCGTTATCTAAAATTAGATCCGTGCATGACAATGGCCGATTTTAGTGCACGCTATCACGCAGCGACTTCGAAGGGCGTGAAATCGGCGTGTTCTTGGTTAACGCGTTCCGTGCTACGTAAATGAAAATTCCTTTCGCGCGTCGTGTCAAGGACAGTAAATCCGGGACGATACGTAGGAAGGTCAACCGGTCGGCTTATTCGCGCATGGCCAATTGGAGATATAAATGTCGCTCGTTATAACCACTTCGGAATTTTACAACAGGCGCGGTAAAGTCGCGAAAGCGGGTGAGTTTATATGATTTGTCCTTTATCGATGCAATTTCGATCGTGAAAAGCGACGGATCAATGAAATTGTTAGGCATCATTATTGTGTTCAATTTCCTGAATCTATTCTACTAAAACACAATACGATAACGACGTAATAGACGTCGTGTCTCTCAACTTTTTGCTCGTCGACATTTTGCGATTAGTACAATCTCGTTCAATTGCTGATCTTCGATAATTTAGCGCTGCCTTTTTTTGGAAATTTTTAATATATGGTAACCGAATGTGATCTAGAAAACGTAATATTATTCATTATTCAATTTACATACAAATCCATTTTCTTTTTATATCTATAAATTCTATACAAATCATTTAATATAAGTGATTGTTAATTAAATAATTTATTTCGAGCAATTGTATATAGAACAATCTTAGTTAGTAATAAAGAAATATACAATTTAGAATTGATAGCGTTTGAAAAAATTCAATTATTAAACACCTAATTTATAAATTATCAGAGCGCACTTTCGACTACTTTCATCGTTTCTGAATTCGAAAATATAAATATAGTCAAGTTACGTCTGTTTTTTTTCTTCGACTTCTCGTAATAAGCATAACGTCGAGTATGGCGGGACCTCGATGTCGGGAAAGAAATGTGACCAGAGTATCCGGAATCTGAAACACACAAGACGATGGGGCTGGCGCCGGGCTTGCTCTCGAGCACGTATTCGCTCCGACCACTTTTCTCGAGTCCTCGAAATTAACATCGTCCACTCAATCGTTCTAGCATTTAGCTATTACGATGTGGTTCTCTGCTCTTTTTCTCGGCGCGTTTCACCCTCCATATGGCTCTTTATGATGATTCCGCCTTTTTTTTTTGTAGCACTTCGGAGTGATATTTATTTCTTCACTCGTTAGTATTTTAATATCTCATTATCACTGAAAAGAAGTAAGAAATTTATTTAGGATTTTTCAAGAGATGGATTGAAATTGTAACAAATTAATATCCATGCGTTATCGATTCTTTCGGAAATACAGATACAATCATAAAATTTACAGTGCGTTTCAGTATATGTGCAAATTGATTTTTCCATTTCCCCTCCGGTAATTATATTTTGCAGTCTCCTCGTTAAGATGATTTTATGAGTTCTCGCGAATACTATGACATTAAGTTCACTGCCATAATTTAAGATATAATAAAGAAGAGAGACTTCTCCTTTCACATGTATGATATCGCAATATAATAAAGTTTTGTAGTGGTACTATTGAAAGTATCTTTGAACGATACGAAACGCTTTATTATTGATAAAAAGTATTCTTACATTTTTATTTTTATACTTTATTATAAAGAAACATTTATCTTTTAAATCGTACACGTCCGTAATTATTACGAAATTTATTTTTGCAACGCAATAAAATATATTGTTACGAATGAATATGTTTATTTCTAATGATTCCAGATGACTCTACTTTGAGATCCGTCGAGTATGACTTCTACAATGGGATTCCAGCAGCAGGCTGCATCCCAGGATACAGTGGATTTTGCTGGTTATTTGCAATCTACACAATGCCATCATGGAAATCAGACGGAAGGACAGGTGCAGAGTTGTCAAAAATCACCGCACCGAGAGCACAACAGCAGCTTCACTAGCACGAAGGGCCTCCTCAATGGGCCCGGGCAGAACAATTGTTTCCTCAACAGCGCTGTACAAGTAAGAAAAAAATTACATTAGAATATCTGCATCTAAATATCGTCACACAAATCTTGATTTATTAAATATCATAATTAAAGTTCTATATTTGTTTATTAAATTATGTTTAAAGAAATATTTATGCATGTATTATATCTCGCGAGAGATACATGTAGATTGTAATATTTTAATATTATTGGAGAATATAGGGTGTGTTTATATATATATATATATATAATTTATTTTTTATATAGAGTTTATTTTAAATACAACAATCTCTTTCTTTTCCTCTCGAGTCTATACGTGTTTTTGGAAGGCGAACTGGCGCCTCAAGCATATGCAACCCGCTACTCTAGCTTGTTACTCCAGTCTTCTTGAAACAGATAGGCGCTGGGACATATCTTTTACGCCTTTTACGGTATATAAAGTTATATTGGATCAATTACGAAGTTTGATTAATCAAATACGAGTTGGTGAACCCGATTAGCAATTAATATTTAGATATAAGAAAATAAAAAAAAAATTAAGATAATATTCAGTTATCTTTCATTAGGAAGTTTTTAAACGTTAAAGTTTTCGTGTGATAAAGCAATTGCAAAAAATTATCTCGGGTTTGCGAGTAATATAAATAATATTTAAGTAAATAGTCAAATATACAATTGTACATAAATAAAATTTGAGGCTCTGCGGTCTTTGACATTCGAGAGATGTCATTTCAGCAAGAGGTATTCCTGTTCGCTATTTTCTCGAAGACTTTTACGAGTCTCGTCGTCCCATTTATGTGTGTGAGAACGATTCATCATTAAATCTTTAAACTCGCTGTCCTAAGGGGTCTTCGAAGCATGAGTAAATATTCATGACTGTTAAGTGACAGGATACGCGGATTTTTTTTTTTTTTTTTTTTTTTTTTTAAGCGGATCGTCAGATCGCTTTTAAATCTTTCGTGAGCACATTGGTATCTTTGGGCTTAAACTTCTCGCTTTTTAATGGCTCGTTTCACAATGTAATTACTTTATTCAGTTAAGTATATCGATCACGAGTTTGAAAACTGAGAGGAAGAGAACACGTTTGTTCGTATTATTATTAAAAAGCGATCGTTAGTACCGTGTTAAATATGATTTATTGATTGAACAAGTTTCAAGAGACAGTTTCCAAAATTATAACGTTTGTATTGTGTCATTACAAACACAGATGAAATATTTACTTTTACATTTGTTACATCCATTTATGAGAAAGAGAGAAATATATATTTAATTAGCTTTCTAAAGGAGTAAATAATTCTTTTCACGACTGGTTAGAGAGCTTATTTTCTCACATACGTATAATACGACGGGTATCGGTGGGTATCGTAAAGTCGATTTTATTTTGAAAAAATACAAATGTTAATCTAAGAGAACTAACGTTTTCTGTTAGCGAGATCCGAGGTCGCTCAACATGAGGCACGCGTATCAATACCAATACCTTAGCTTACGTGACACGTGATACAAGTGTTTTAAGCGCAAACTGCGCACGCGGCCAGGGTGTGGTAACTGCTTTGTCTCGTGTTACGAATAGAAAATAAACGACATCGACGCCATCGGGGGGGTTCTCCTCGTGATCGTAGTAATAGCTTTACGACATTTGTAGTCGATGACAATATTTGCTTTATTCATAAATGCCGCGACAATCGCGTAAAAATGTTGTCTTTAATGTTATTTTTAATAATTACGCGATCGATAGACAAGTACAGATTTATATAGATACGGATGCGGAGCCGAATTGTTTATTGAATTACTGGATGATCGCGTTTCCAGGTCGCAATTTTCCTCTGCGCGATGTTGATAGACCATTTAATCGGCTTGTAAAGTTCCGAAATAGATTAAGGGAAGGATTGTGTGTACCCAGCGTACCCGGTGTATCGTTGGCGCGAGTTTACGACGGTACGAAACTTGTTTTGCTGGATTATCGCGATGCTTGCTGCGCGTAAATGCATAACGGCCTGCTGAGCATTTTCGTTTTTCGTCAAAGTGTCTGGCAATCTTTAAGTACCGGCGTTATCATCTACGGACTGACAGTCACGGTGAGTAAAGTCAGTGATAAAAATGCATATGCAGCTGGCGTTCCTATCATCTGGCGATGTAGTCATTAGCACGAATAACGCCATGATAGCACGGAAGCTCGCAAACGATAACGTCGTGTGAGCGAGTACTACACGCGTTCCCGACGTTTGTTTTAAGGCGATTATGTTAAACAAGCGTTTCTCGATGAATATTATTAATCTTTAACAGATAAGTAGATGATCAGTATGGGTGCGGGTATTCAACAAACTTGTTTGATCATTCAATTCTGCACTTTACTCTTTTATTTTAATTCAATTATATTTTCTCAACAATTGTCATATTTTTTATTTAATTTATTTTGACGTAAAATCGATATGTTATTCGAAACAAAAATCGAACATTACATTTCGATCGGCTGCATACTTTCTTTTTAACAATGGTAATTTCTTGGATTGTTTCTACGCATCGAAGATGTTGAATGTTTTGCGATGCGCGTTCATAAAAATCCTCGACCGAAGAATCACCGAGTGAAAAAGCATTTCATCGTTGGACGATCACAATCGTCGAAAAGCGCATAAACTATCGACGATCGGAGGAAAATCACAGGTTACGGTGTACCCGAGCATCTTTTATATCAAGTATAACATATTTTTCGAGTACTACGGACTGCTAAGTTCAAGATCATGCTTCTGTTTCTTATTGATTCTTCATTTTGTCGTAAAATTTAAAGAGATATGAACATTAGAAAGTCTTGTCCACATTCTCGCACATAAATAGAATCTGCAAATAATTAAAATTCATTTTCACAGTTTCATCAAACTTGTCGGAAATTTTTCAAATAGTCGAGGACTTTTATAAAATTTTGATATGTCAACAAGAGACGAGGTATTAAACTCATATATATGTATAATTCCGTAATGTGTAATGTCAAAATTGCAATAGTGGACAAAATGATGACTCGTTTGTTTGGGAAAGTTGCGGGAAAATATATTCTTCTTGATGTTAAACCGCTGGCGAGTGTTGTTTTTCCGTTACAAGTGTAGAGAAAGAATTGGTATGAGACAGTAGAGTCCTGTTTAGCTGTTTATCTTGATTACCGTACGTAACGGTGTAGCGCGATGTCCAAGCAACGTTACTTTGTCACTGGTTTATATTTTTGTATAGTAATTCGCATTTAGCAGTATATTTGTTAAAAAGTTTGAAATTTATTAGAGATAAAAGGCACTTTTTTATTTAAGTTGAATACATATATTTCGTATTCTGCAAAATAATTTTGCCATCAACCGCGCGTGAATACGACGTTTACGTAAAATGAATGATTCGCTGAGAGTTAATGTTAACCCTATATACACGTGCAGCAGTAATGGCATATGTAACCTGCTATTATTTTCGTAACACCTGTCATGAAAGGTAACAACTTGTCGATTCCAGCAAAACTTCCGGAAGCAATTAAGCTATTCTTATATTTGGAGCTATATTCACCTGTGCACCAATTGATTAATGCCATCTGTCTTGATAAATGAAAAAAAAAAAAAAAAAAAAAAAAAAAAAAAAAAAAAAATCTATCATTGTCGAATTGCAAACATTTTTATTAACTTGCCGATAAATTTGCTATTTATTTGTGTTCGGTAAAGCTCTAGTTTTTATTTATAGTTAATTAAAATTTAATAAACGTCACACATATATATAAATCAACTTTTGTTTTATCAGCTACATTAGTATAACTATTGTAAGCACATAAAAACGTGAAGCTTTTACATTTTTGGTTCTATTTGTCTTTCGGGACGATCTGTGTACCATCGTTCTCGCGTTCACACTTCGCGCACCCACGCCCCAGTTAAAGTTCAAGGTTCCTCAAGCGATCATTCTTATAAAGAGAAATGCTACGATATTCACCATTGTTGATCGTAAGTAATCGCAAAAAAGTATTGCTTGGTACGCATGTTATTTATCGATGAGCACATTTGCCGCGATAATCCGGAAGGGCTACCCTACTCACATCCGTATAAGCATTATCGTGTTAATTAACTCTTTTAGTTGAATGAGTTTTCTATTCTAATTGGTTCAACACGGCGTCGTAAAAAGGTGGAAAGCGGTGCGTGAGCCTGATGTACACACTTAATACATTTTACGCTGCTCACGCTACAATTGTTCCCATAGTGTGAAACACAATGCACTTTTCTTCTCTACTATTTGTCACCGATTGTATAGTGCTTCTACTTTACGCAGTTTCCGTATATCCGATGATCTGATTTCTACATTACAATTAGATCCTTTAAAACTCGTTAAGATAGTTAAATTTACACGCAATTAAAGCTTACGTTATATATTCTCGACTCCCATATAAAAAAACTCTGTGCATGTGGATAGAATGTTGGTAATTATATGAATAATACAAATTATTTGGGGAATTTTCCTCGGTTCTATATAAAACTTCTTGTTTTAATTCGGTTAAAGAAGGAAGCGTCGAAATCTACGCAATGATATAATTATTGAAATCGCATAATGGTATAAATTATTATATATTTAATTTCTCTAAAAAGTTTTTTATTTGTCTGAAAAATTTCAAAAATTACTTCCTAGTATGCTTTAAATAGCACAATGATTAACTACAAAAACCTACAATATTTGAGGAGGTAAAAACGGCATTGTTATCCGAGATGAAAAAAAGGACGTGTCTTGCAGCTGCCGGCACGTGATCGATGTACACCTGACCCGATCTTTCCTCGGGATTTACCCTTCGCAAAATGAAGGTATGAGAACACTGACGCGTGCCATCCGCGTCGGGGCACAGCTGTTTCGTGATTCACGTGATGCAGATGTACCTCGTGGTGTCGAATTAAGAAGATTCGTCGGAGAAAACGATCAGTAGTAATTTAACAAATCTTGATTGTCTTTATCAATTTTATCTTGCATTTTATCTTGCATTTTACCAAGCACGTTCGCGCGTATCTCTTCATCTTGACCGAATTCGAGGTTTGCCTCCATATTTCTTTACGGCAACAAGCAAACAAGTTAAACACGATCGTATGAAGAAAACAAAGCGTAGAAGCAGGAGTGCCCGAAGGATCCGTGATGTCACAAGTCGCTGGCCCATGAATCCGGGACTCATTTTGGTGACAATGGAAGAAGACGCGGAGTACACATTTATATCGAGGGCATACATGACCCTTGAGGGAAGAAACACACACACACACATTCGTGACTAATGGCGGATGGAACCTGCTACGCGATTCTGACAGCAGGTGTCTGGGAAGCGACTCTTCTGACTCATCGCCAGGTGATATCTGCTCGATGCAAGGAAGGAACCGGAAGCTCGTCCGCAAAATGCGTACCGCCTCCTTCGCTTTCGCTCGTGAAGGAAAGCGAAGCGCGCGTTTGCTTGTCTCCAGCTTTGATTTTGCGATCAAACGACCGTGTCGTTACTTTGCGCATCCTTCGAACTTCATCCGCTTCGCCACGGCTTATTAACTTTATCTTGCCGATGTCGCCGTAGATTGGTCTAATACACGATTACTCGGTATATTTTATGGTCATTCGATCATTACTATTATATGACTCACTGTTGCAGTCAATATTGCAGTTAACAGAACGATAACAAAGGTTAAATCGATATTAGTTTATTTATTACGTGGGATGCTATCGGAATCAAAACAAATGTGTGATATTTTTTTTTTATTTAACAAAAACAGAAAAATTTGATTGAAGAATTTAATCTAACTTTATTACTTTTCTTAGAACTATGTATTTATATGTGAAATTTACAGAGTCCATGAGACTAGTTTGAAATAATCTATTTCATTCACGTTCTATAAATTTTCTTTATCGTTATTAACAACTTTATTCTCCGAATCATCTTTTATTGATCTGACTTGCAGTCTCTTTAGACAACTTCCGATTATAGATTGTGAGTAAAAGCCTATGCGCGAAAACCATAAAATAATACATGATCATGTTTGTGCAACGGTCGCTTATTTGAAGAAGACGAAAGGGAATAAGGAGAGAAATGGGGGAAGAAATGGGTAAGTGTGAAGAAGACGTGAATATGGGAAAGGCAACGGTGGGGATTAAGACGGAACGAACCTAGGTGGAGAACAGAAAAGGGAGCTCCGTGTCTAAGAACCACGTGTGGGAAAAGTCTGCGATGCGAGACTGAGAAACGAGTGCGTTCGATCGTAAGTTCGCACGTGCATATGCGTGTGTCGTACACTCGCACGCACACGTAACGCATAGGGAGTACGCGCAAATGTGTCTCGATCGCCTACGCGTACGTACGATTTTTTTTTTTTTTTTTTTGCTCGGTCCCTGACACATCGTCATGTTCGTTAAATAGCATATGGAAATTGACGTGTAGTTGCAGGAAACGCGAATAAATTAGTTTTTGATTTTTTTAAATTGCCGCGATACAAACTACGTTCTTTTTTTTTTATGAATAATATTCGTTGAAAGAAAAACGTCTGAAAAGAAAATTAATTTCAATTAACTTTTCTTCAGTTACATTCATAAATAACATAGGGATAATATTTTATGAGTGTCAACTGAAATGATCCAGATATACATGTTGCATCTAGGTATACCTTGTTAGTCATAACTCACGCACGGCCTACTGTGTTAATTTGAGCTGTCTTATGGCAGGACCTATCTAAGTTCCTATCTTTTTACCCGAGCGATTTCTTTAATGTGGATCAGCCTGTGAAATCTAACGCCTTCGACGCTTCGGCGGACTTAAGAAACCCTCGTCCGTTAGTGCGTCTGTAATACAGTCTAGGTTTTAGTGGACCAGAACCGTTTCGCTCATCTCAAGTTCTGGGAACTGAGAGAAAGAGAATCTCGTCTTTACAGAAGTTGTAGCGTTCGCACATTTTATCTAACACTAGTGATAAATCTTCTCGCTGATAAACCTTTCACGTCCTTCGTATTTATTTCATGCACTAAGTGGGAATTATATATTATCTCTAAAATAAAAACTCACTAAAACAGAGCGTAAATATATTTTTTATTTATTCTACTGGAATTAATTTAAATTTTTAACTGAAAGCTGCGCTTCTTTCGCACAAAATTGTATGAATTTAATATCCAGAGAGAAAGGTCTAGAGGATTGGTTCTCTTTATATTTTTAATGCAAGTTTAATTCATGATTTTCGCGACACAAATAGCACACTTGAATTTTTAGTGTCCCGTTAAGGATGTCGTAAGACGTAAGCGTTTACCAACACGTCTGTTTTTTCGCGACCCAGTTTCAACGGCATTCTTGAATGCCATTGGGATCATAATCAGTTTGTTCGTATAATAAACGATATGCCAGAATACATGTTGAGATCATAACACATAACAGTCACTTGAAAGAATGCCGTTTAATGCGCTATATACGCGATTTATATGATCTACGAGAAAGTCACTCTAGCGTAAAATTTAGCGCTTCTTATCTAACGCTGTCAATGACATCATCGCGTACACCCACATCTCGAGCTTGGATCATCATGATCCATGTGAGTGATCACCTAGAAGAGATCGCGATATTACATGATATGATTCACGCGTTTCGACATTCTATATCTTTTGGATTGCCTTTCATTTTCATTAATAGATAGGAAACTTTAACGAAACACGACGCGCGAGCGAAATACAAGCGTTAATTTTGACGATGAAGAAAAAAGATATTTTTTTTTTTTTTTTTTTTTTTACGAAGAACTATGATCGTTCTTTTCTAACAGTAAACGTGGTTACGTGTCTTGTGCAGTGGTTAGCGCGCCTTATGCGGGATTTTAACGCTAAACGGGAGCGATGTGGGCGCGGTCGCGTGTATTAGAGTGAAGTGGCGAGTTGCACAAGTCAGGCGGAAAAAAAAGGGGAAAGAAAAGAGCGCAAGGAGTGCAAGCGGCAGTTAACTGCTGCTGATAGGCGCCCGATTATCCGTTCTTGCGGTTTTGCTGCGCTGCCGCTTCGATACATTCCTGTATTCGATGGCGAGGTACGCAAATGGAAGATATTTCCTTCTATTTTCCATTCATCGTTATTTTTCCTCCGCTTCTTTTTACTGTCAGAGCGATTAAGCAATTTTCTCATCGTTTGTAATTTTCTTACATTTTGCGCGCCATTATTCTTTCGAATTTTTATTTGTAATGGATTACGAGTTTTTCAATTATACTCACGATGTAAATATTATTTATTAATTATATTGCAATGTTTAAATACTTGTGTTAATTCTTGCATAAAAAAAAATACCCTTTAAATATCGCATGCCAGAATCTATATATATCGTAGAAAAATTATATTTATTTACGAATATAAAATAATAAGGATTCTTTGTGTGATTCGTGCTACGCGAAACTGAATTGCATTCATTGGAAAGAAAAGTCCTAACGCTTTCGGAGAACGCTAAGGATGCTGCAGGAAATTGGCGATGTCTCTTTGATGTTTTGCTGCTGTGGAACGCAATGTATTAATGATAATGATATGAAAAGTTTTTCTTATCTCGAGCTCATACCGGCGAATAATTTGTAGCGACGGGATAAGGAGAAATGAGCCGGCTTTTCAAGACACTTTGTCGAAAACACTTGTATAGCCATAAAATGCGGTTGACGCGCGCTTTTAAACTTCTTTGTGACTAAAATGAATGTACGAATTTCTCTTATTGTTAGCTTCTTATCTTTAAGTGTTACTTTCATCCTTAATCGATTTCTAAAAAGTAGTAACGACTTGAAAGATTACGATGTGGTCGAATTACATTCTACACATAATACAAGCCATTATTTAGTTACCTTCGTACGTTAAAACAAGATTTGTTTTTTTTATTTTTTAAATTCGCAAATTTCGCATAATTATGAAATCAATCTAATTCTGGACATCCTGGAAACATTATACATTTATAATAAAATTATAATTATATCTCTTTTTCAATACGTATCTGTCTTTATGTCAAAATTGTTATAATGCTCTATCTGTACTATATAATTATTGAACTGTTCGAGTTGAAAGCTATTGTAAATTCTCGTGATTTTTGCCAAGATACTTTGTCAAGAATCTTTGTTGATATTTATATAAAAATGAATATGCTGTACCAGAGCATAAACTTCTTCACACGAACGAGATGCATTAAAGCGAAGAAAAGGAAGTAGCCAACGCGGTAGCAAATACAGGGGGGCGAGTTTTGTTTCTAGTCTACTCGAAGAAGCTCAGTACATGGGCGGGTAAACATTGCGTTCGTACGAGACAGTCTCGTGGGAATCCTCATGCTGAGAATCGTTAGTACTTAAATTAACGGCGGACAGGTAATCATCGTTGTAATTTTGTTGCTCTCACGAGTCAACGCAACGCGCAGTCGCTTCGCTTTTACTGACGATTTGGTAAGGTAATGTAATAATGCGATAATACGCATTATTGTGATAATATCATCGCTAACAAGGGTTGCGTTAAATCATTATTTTTACTACGAATGCGTTATCGACGACAGCGATCGGCGAGATGTTTTAATTGTCGCGCAAGAAACAATATTATATAATTTATAGCGGTATCAGAGTTGCGATTGCGCACTCATCATATTTCGAATAAAATTTATCTTATTCAGATAGGAGCGCTTAAATTATTTGAAAATTTTTTTTTCCGTCGCAAGAACATTGAAATTTTATAACAATGGAGATTACGATCAAAAACATGACTAAAAGTTTTACATCGCGTACTTTATTTTTGAAGATATATTTTGTGCTATGCTAGATAGTAATTCACGAGAAATACACTGTTATCCATTAATCAATCTCAGGAATAAAATTAGTATCGTGGACACGGTAGCTGCCTCGCGTGGGAGTGATCGTCTGAAAGAAGTCTGGAGTCTCTGAGTCTATCCCTAAAAGTTACTTCCCTTGATTCAGCAATGACTCATTGCAATCTCTGATTTTCTACCTATTTTATATTCTATTCCTTTTAAATTTCATCTAACGGGGTATTGGAAATCAATTGAGAAATAAGTTTTTCTATGATGTATTTGTCATTAATGTGACTTTTATTATAATAATGAAACATGTTACATAGTGTGTAAAAACTCCGTGAAAGATAACAATAATTGTGATAGAATAATAGAATAGAGAGTTTTTTTTTACATTTAGACGGTGCTATCTGTTCGTAGAAAATTTATACTTTTTGATTAAAAAAAAGATGGATAATAGCTTGCAAACTTGATAATCTCGTTCTTAATTGAGGTTAGATAGAGGAGAGATTTTCTTTTGTAATAAGATAACAAAGGGAAATACAAAAGCGAGATTGTACGATGCGAAAGCGGCGAATTAAAGTGGAAAAGAAGGGAGGCGCCGCACGAACTTTTTATGCTAAATAATTCAATGGGAAAGTGAAAAACATTCATTAATATTGTAAGAAATTAAATCTTACATGATTCATAATTAGTTGTTATTTTTTAAACAAATTTTTAACATACATTTTACAATCAACTTGATTTTACAATCAATTTATGTATGTCAAGTTATGTATATCAAGTTATGATTAATTGAAAAAATAGGTAACAATTATTCAATAAGTTTTAGAAAACTAAATTATTTACGTACAATTTTTTCGTATTCAAGTGGTATAAGTAAATGATGCGAAGAGAAGAAGTGCATTGCGCCAAATGAAAAAAAATAGAGTTACATACATACACACATACATACATACATAGCGAAAGTAAGGAAGAGTGTTATGATTCCACACAGAGAGTATATCACACTTTATACTGTTTAGCATTAGGGCCAATCTGAGTACATATATGGCGGGACCCCGATATTATTAAAGCACACTTGAGTTTGGTCCCACGTGGCTCAACCACCGTGACCACGTGGTAGGCAATGGTATAGTAAAATGCCCACGAGATAGGAAAGATGGTGGTTAAATGGGAGACTAACTCGAAAGAGGAAAGGGGCAGGAGAGTGTGGAGGTCAGGTTGAACCGGAAGCCGCCACCGGAACAGCTTCTGCTTCGTAGGTTCACATGGCCAACGCTCACCCGTAGAGGTCATGATAATTTTCTCGTGTCAGTGCAAGTGTGTTCGCATCAGATAAAAAGGTAATTTCGCATCGATGCCTATTGTTTTTTCCATTCTTTCCTTTGAGTGCCAAATTCGTTCACGTAACGTTCGATTCGCCTTATTAGACTTTTACAGATTATCGTATCTTGTTGTACATTGTAGTTTCATACATATTCTGATAAAGATTTTAATTAATTTCTAATATTTCTAATGCTTAAATGTAAATAAAATAAAGAAATAAAATCCAGAAAGGAAGATAAAATTCTTGCTTAGGATAAAATCTTCAATATTTCTTAGCATTTGCAAATGAATCTTTCTCGCGATTCATCGATCAAAGTATTGTACGATCGAGTAGTCATATTAATATGTAAGAGGTAGCAATATATAAATATGTAAATGAGTATAAAAAGAGATGTCTGCACGTACACATTACGATTCAGAACTTTAATTCGTGACAGAAATTGATTATGAAAATAAATTGAATACGAGTGATTATGTTGATTACATAACGTCTAATTGTGACACACAAATACAGTTTGAATTTGAGTTTTATGGGTTATAAATATTATATATAAAAGAAATTGTATATTTTTATGATATACTGAATGATTTTTTATAATATATGAAATTAGTGTATTAAGTAACACATGCTATATACTTTGTGTTATTATGCATTAAAAATATTTTGATATTAATCCATTATAAGTGACGTAATTATATTAACTTAATTTCACAAGTGATATGTAATTTGCTATAAATAGCATATTTAATTAGTTATTATTTAATAATATTTTTGTTTTAAAAAAATTTTTAAGTTTCTTGTTTAATATGTTAAGAGGACGTATATTCGATAAAGCCAAGTGAAATATCGATTTGTTCCGACAATTGAACACAATATACTGTGAAAAAGACATTCTCTGCCGATTCATAGATTCTAAAGGTAATGATCTGTAGAAAATTGTTACGTCAAATGGAGACGTATCTGCTACTGTCATTATAAGATTAATTCAGATATAAAATTTTTTGAAGCATTTTCATAGATAATTCACATATGTATAAAAAAATAATATACTTTAAAGAAATATTTTTGTACATGTAAATTTCAGTACATATTTTTATACGTATTTACTAGAATTCATCTTTGAAACGTTTATTCTCAGCTTAATTAAACTTTTAAGAAGACATTAAATTAATATCGTATATCTATGTTAAGAAGACATTAAATTAATACCAGTCTTCTATTAAAGTAGGTCGATTAATTCGTGTAACAGTTCGAAATTTTCTCACCAAAATTTTTGGAGATGTCTTTTTTTTTTTTTAAATATGTAAAATTAGCTTGAATGTGGAGAACGATCGTCTCTCTCTCTATGGAACTGTCTAGCATTCAGCAATGTTGATTTAAATACTTCGTGGCGTGCCAACAGGTGTGCCTATTCGAAGGTTTTATAGCTGATAGCCGACAGGTATCTTCTGTATTAATAGTCGATGCTGACAAGCATATTTTATACTAAGTAGGCATATTTTAATCTATAGTATAGTTGTAAATAGTTGTTCGGTTCTAAGAAACAAATCTATTCGTCAAGAAATGCTGACAATAAGATTTTGTATATTATCTTGCAATGAAAGTAATAAACGAATTAATCTCATTAATAAGAAGATTAATATTTTAATAATAATATTAATTGCCAAACACAAAACAAAGATATTTTCAGAATGATCGATAATATATATATAAACAATTTAATATTATATATATAAAAAAATTAAAACAGATATTAATTAATATAAATAATTATAAAAAGCGCGTATATATGATGAAAAATTATATTTTACACAGTGAAATAAATCTGTTTTATTATTATTTATGAATAATTATATTCTTCTGATGTATAGATATGTCTTACTATTTTGTAACTTTCTTATTGTTCTGGTGATAACGATTTTCTTCGAATTCAATGACAATAGCTTGACGTAACCTTATTATTGTCGATCGATTTATGCGTAATGCAATATTGATTAGCAAATATCATTGATAGGGCACACTTATACATGTATGCAGTCATATTTTGTACGTGTAAACAATGCGTAATAATTGTAAATTATTGCAGTTTAGATACAATTGTTTTATTTTCCGTTATTTAAACTCTTTCTTTTTTAATATCAGAAATTCTTAAAAAGATATGATAAAAATTCGAGTTATATTAAATTTTCTTTTTTGTTGTTGTAATAAAAATACTACAAATCAAGCGAAACCATTATACTACATATAACACACATTGACAGTTATTCACAGATTTTTAAAATAATTTCTTCCTTTCTTTATGGAAGGAAAGATTGAATCGCTTTTATTTAAAAAAATCAGTAACGCAGCAATGATAATATTGATACTTATCAATATCTAATAATGTTATAAGGTTTATGGTATTACAATATAGAAATAAATTTTTCTATAAAAATGATCTCCCGCGATACGTGACTCGATATCGAGACGCGCACGTGCTCGTGCACTCGTATACGTCGTGCATGAGTAATATTGAGGTACCAGCTGTGAGTATAGTACTACTGTCACGTATTCCGTGATTCAAAATGGCGATGACGGGTCAATATCCTCGCGCTTTGGAGAACGCGGTTTCTCGGAAGGCGCGCTTACGGCCATCGTATAGTGGCGCCGCCGAGCAGATCTTTTTAACGGAAACTGGTTTGTGGATGCTGCGATCGTGGACCACTCTCCCTCACGTTTCGTTTGACCTCGGTTCGCGTCCACGGAAGAACAAAGAACCGCTCACTCGTACTAGCCAGGAGAACTCCTTCGAACATACGTAGTGTCCTAATTCTTAGGCAAATGATGGGGAATTACTTTTCAGCTTGAGATCGTTTTGCGTAAAATACAAAAAAAAAAAAAAATTTTTTTAAATGATATAATTTTAGAAATAAATATCATGTAAAAAATGTAAGTTGATTTATATTTACTGTAAGAATAGTAATTATAATATAGAGATGCGCTAAAATTTGATTTGACAAAATGTACTCGAAAAAGAAATATTTTTGTAAAAAGAATATTTCTTTAGTGAAGTGTGAGAGATATTAATGTTGAGAGTAAATGGACCTGATGATAATGGCATCGCGCGCAGCATGGCCGCCTTCAACAGACCATCTTCCCTTCACGATGGTCGGCGTTGAAATCACCCTTAGTAAATTCGCGGGAACCGCGCGCCCAATGGGAATCTTTCCCGCGCTGCCTTTGCCCTTGGATATTTTTTTCACGAAAAGCAGAAGCGGTGGTAAAGATCATCGCAATGAAATTACCGAGACGTGTTGGTTGCCTTTTGCAATTTTTGCTCACTATACGGTATACAATAATATTTTATGCTATATACGTAGATGTGTATGAAAATATATCTTTACGATTTAAGAAAGATGTAATTACTTGTAATTATATATATTTATTTTTATTTATTTTTTATTACCTTGTCTTATACATATTGTTTTATTTAATTTCACATATAATATGCTATTTAGCAAAAGGACGATTTTAATTAATTAGAAACTTTGTTTGTGTGTGTGAGACGAGATTAATACAAACTTTACAAGCAAACTTTAAATCGCCATGCGTCTACTTAAATTTGTAAATATTAATTATTATTAATTTTATAACACAATTTTAATAACATTTTTATTAAAATTGATCTGTTGTTTGATAGAAATCAACTGCAAGTAAACTTTCGATCGATTGATCTGACGGACAATGAATGCAAACAATCGTACAATAGGGTATCTGGTTCTTACTGTGAAAGAAGAGAGCGCTAGAGTCCGATGACGCGCACTTGAGATAAATTTATTTCACGATAAAATCAGGTTCGGATTTCGATCAAACAATTTGGAACGAAACCCTGAGCAATGTATCGTGAATGATAATTAATGCTTGATAACCGTGTTTTTATGTAATTTTTTGTATATATTTTTTAAACTTGTTCCTATCTATATTTTACATTTATTTTATATATTTGCAAGGAAAAGGACTCTTAATGAAACAAAACATGATGATAATCATTCCTGTTTGAAAGAGGATAACGATTCTAGTCTGAAAACTTGTTCACCTTTTATTGAGGAAAGGAGCGTCAACATATTGCAACTTATTAAAGATGCAGCTCCAGTATTTCGAAAAAGATCTCAAGGAATGATGTAATTGCATGCTCAATTACAAAATATTAATTTTTAATTAATAAAATAATTTAAATATTTTTTTATTTTTACATAATCTCTTTTTACTGATCATTAAACATGTTTGTTTGAAGTCTCATGTCTCAATCGTATGTTATCATTTATGTAGAAATTATAACTATTTCCGGACCACCTATGCGATCTGTCAAATAGTAAACATGGAAGTGCGCGGGACAATTTAGCGAAGCGCATCGTTGTCGACGATGCAATACACTTTTACTCCAGTTTGAATCGTGAAACCGGTTTTCTCTCTCGTAACAAGCCACGCTGGCCTTCTTTACTACTCATATACACAACTCTACTGCGTCGCTTGCTCTTCTCACCCCTCAAAAAACCGGTTCTCTGTCGTTCCTTTTCTAGCATGTCATCTTTTCTTCTCTTATTCTCCCTCTCTCTTTCGCTTCTTTCTCTCCATCTTTCTATTTTTTTTTTTTTCCAAGTAATATGGCCTCCCGCAGGCTATACGAAAACAACGGGTTTTATCCTCTCACTGGAGACTCGCGATGTGATTGTGGTTCCTCTCGCACGCCGTTAAAATACGTGTCAGCTGTATTAACCCATCTAACATTAAGCTCGTCCTCTTTACGCTATTTCGATATAAATCACTTCTGCTTACGGTATTTTTTTATATTATATAGGAATACGCGGCGAAACACGCTTAATTTTTTGAAAGATGGAGGAACAACCATATGGATCGTAGATAATTAAACCGATATGTAAGAACCGGTTAATATTTTAAATACATCCTATACTTTTTATATCTTTATGAGAATGCAGAATTCACGCTTTCGCGAAAGTAATTTAATAGAAAATTTATGTCACGTTAATATACAATGAATTCTCTAGGTTGCACGATCGTGTTCGAATCTATAGCGAATGCTGGAGCGGATATGTACATTCACCGGGGATTCCGCGTGAACCGCGCTCACGTTGCGCATTGCAAAACTATTTTTTTGCGCAAGTTCCGCTCTTTCACGCGTTCGATTCACGCATTTTCTCGATATCGCCTCGCGCTGGCATTAAATCAAATGATGATACTGCTTTAATCTCGGATGTACCGCCACGTGCGTGTATGCATCGCGTTAATGGCGCCTCGTGGACCATCGCCATCATAACAGCGTAGAGAAAACCAGTTTTGCCTTCGCGTTGCCGCTCTCTCCGCCTTCTCTTCGTGGCATTTTATTTTTTTTTATTTTTATTTTTTTTTCCATCACATCTTCGTCGTCTTCTTCTTCTTAACGCGGTGAACGGCGCACGTGCGAGTAGCTTTGGTAAGTGGAGACTTGGCTATAACACTTCGTATAAAAGAAGGAATAAACAACGGCGTGTTTCATGAAAGGCGACAGGCAATAGAAGTGTAACTCTTGCTCATGTCGCTTTTTTTTTTATTTCTTTGAAAATCAACTAAAATCTTATATGATATGTATTGTTAGAAAATAGAGAAATCAGGACGCGACTCCTTTCTATAATTTATGATTGACTTATAGTAAGAGTTTTAAGTTCTACTTATTTGCAAATATATGAATATTGATTCATCATTGATCTTGTGATTGAATTGAATTCCGCTAATCTTGTTTTTAAGATTTAAATCTGCAATCAGGGGGCATTTGACGGAAATGATCGGTAAATACTTGTCGGTATAATAATAAACGCTTTTTTTATTTTTCTCTATAGTAATTATATTACGTCAACTACCTTGAATCCGTCGTCATAGAGAGGAATTCGCCTACTAAACCTTGTAGGAAGCGACTCAGCTGCAGGTGCACGTATATAGTGATTGCACTTTCTTCTTCCACCTCCATACCGATATCAATATGTTTATGTATTGATACTACCCCTCTCTTATTTCTATTCGCAGTTGTAGCACGTGCGCTTTATTTCACGATATAATAAAATATCGACATCGGTGATACACGTGACTTTCGAACTATCAGAATATCTTCTGAATCGTAATTAATTATTAATGATTGCCATGTTTGTTTAATTATTAATTTTTAATACATAGATACTTTTAACAAATCATATTTATAAGGTCATATAAAAGCAATTGTTTTAAAAAAAATGACCAATTGAGTGAAATTTGTGTATACGAATAACAAATAAAAAAAGAAAAAATTCTGAATAAGAGAAACGTTTTTTGAAATGTGTGAATAAATGTACAAGTTTCTAAAAAACTTTATATAGATTGATTTTACAGGAATATAATATGTATCATAATGTCGAAACTTATTTACGACGAGAGAGCATATCAGATGTTAGCGGTATAACTTTTCAAGTTGTTATCTTGTGGGAAGTGTCCGTGCATTCATTTGCCTAACAACCTTCCGGAAACAGCGAAACCTGGCGAGATATGCAATCTCGAGTCTTACAGTTATAGCAAACATCGCGGATATGTATTTTGCGAGGTTCTGGTTCGTCTAGCCTATTTTGCAATATTCACGTTTTCTCATTGAGCATCAAGAACCATATCAATTCTCGTAATACGATCTGCATTCTTCTAGAAAAAATTGATAATTTACCAAAGAAAGAGAAAAAGAGATTTACACGTTTTTTATTATCTTTGTTCTAATATACGGAATGAATTTATTCTCTACATATCACTTTTATTTGAAAGGCTTATAAAGAGCTCTGAGATGTATCTTGAACTGATAAGATTATATACTCTTAGGTTGTCATTCGTGGAACATAAACACGAAACATGTTGATTGTATATTATCTTCACTTTGATTTTCGAGCTATCTATTTTCTCGTTTACTTCTTAAAGCTCAAAGTTCTCATTCTTCTTTTGTCATCTTTTACGCGACGAAGAAATAGCATCAATATCGTGTTGTTTGGATTGGTTTTTTATAATCTAGATTCTGTTGGATGACCATAAAGAGATGACTGCGAAACGAATGCAAATCGTTCACGGGGATAGCTCCTGCATCATCTTCAATGAGATTGCATAAATCATGGAAGATGAGTATTGCCGCGCTGGCATTCGCGATGTACGTAAAATCTTTTCCTTTCACCGTGTGATTCGATCACGAAGATCGAGAATGCGTGGCTCTTCTGCTCTGAGGTTGACATTTATTCGCTACTCTGTAACTCCAAGACAATTCGCAGCATCGCGCCTTGATGATTTCGAATCGGTCATATTCGAGAAATTCAGGCAAATACTTTTTATTATTATTGATAAAATATTATGACAAACAATAAATATAATAATTGATTCCATAAAATACTAAACTATCATAGACTTACTAACTGAATTATAACAATTAGTTGTGGAATTAAATTAATTATCAAATAATTAATCTGGTATTGTTTTAATCAACTTCATATAACATTAAAAAAAAAAAAATGATTTATTCATTTACAATTTACATGGTTCATTATTAATTATTCCCATAATAATTCGTAATAGTTATGGTAATTATTTTTTGTCTGGATTGTAGCACCTTGAGAACTAAGCGGATTAAAAAGTCTCGCGGTCACCGACTTAGAGTTTTTATCGTAATCTGATGATAAGCGGGTGACTTAAGATTTCACTAAAACTATCTCTCTCTCTCTCTCTCTTCTCTTTCTCTCTCTCAAGTCGCGCACTCGAAACTAAACACCCGGATGCAACTGGAGTCTGTTGCTTGCGCCGGGGTATCATCTCAAATGTAAATACTTCTCACATGCGGGGTTAAAAGCGGGTCGTCTGCTACGAAGTCACACATCGCTGAATACGAATGGATGATCGCTTCCTCGATCGGCGCACCTGAGGCACCGCTTTATCCACTCCGGCTCAGTAATTTGGACAACTTACCGACTTCAGGTTGTTCAAAATGCAGCAGGTAGCTTGGTCGACCCCTAACTTCGTGCTCGAATATCTTGATACCTGTTCCTTTGTCCCTATCTATTCACTGGCTTGGATAGCCTCCCTTACCATGTCCCTTAAGCCGTGCGTTTGAATGAAGCAGAACTTTCGTTACACCTGCGGGGTTCCACTAACACAAAAAATTTTTTTCAAAATTTTAACGGAAAGCGTTTTTCTCATCTTGAATTTACGAATAAAAATACGATTGTTTGATGTTAAACTGATATATTCACATGTTCCGATTATGATGAATAGAATTTTTTATTGTTTTATTGCATCGAAGGCAACATTCTCTTAATCAATGTACAGCGATACTTTATTGGTTACCACCTGCACCGTAGGGTGATACTACGAGAAGGCAGATGCACATGTGAAACCTTAACAAGATATAGATCTTGGAGCAGTTGGACTATTGCCATATTTTTTGATTTTATGTAAAAAACATAGTAACTGCGTTTTTCAAAAAAATATTAATCGTGTAGTAGATTGAAATATTAGATTTTTCAACTTAACATTTTGAATCAATTATCAATGGTGATTAGAATTTATTCAATCATTCTATAGATACACTGGCAGTTTTTTTCGCGCCTTTACGCCCACATGAACATTTTTTCCGGTGGGAAATTATCGCTCAATGCGAAGTTGTGTTTCATGCTTTGTCTCGAACAATAGAATCTTATGCGATACGCTTACCGATGCAAAGCGCGATGATTTAAGAATGTCTTCAAATAATGAATCGCTGATATTTTAAAGATGATTAACTAATGCTGTCTTTTTGAGCTGACCTCTTTGTGTCCGCAATGTAAACAAAAAAAAATGCGGAACGTAATAATTTTCTATTTTTATTAAATAAGGAATATATCTCTTTATATCCCATCCCACAAGAAAAATGTATATTTATTCATATTTATAAAAATATACATGAGAGATTTATATCTCTTAGTCATAAAAATTGTTTATAGTTCTTTTTCTATTGTTTTAAATAAAAGGATAAAAAAATAAAGATAGCACTGAACGTAAAAGCGAAATGTTTCATCACAGATTATAAAGTAGAGATTCGAAAATGTTTAAGCTGGAAACGCAGGTGTTCTCTCCGAAAATATATGTTTGCCGTGCATCAAGGATGAGATTTACAACGGTCCTGCAGCTCTCTGCAGCTCTCTTCGTTATCGCGTGCCTTGTTTTTCCGTGAAGGAAAGTTCTTCGTTGTTGCCGTGCTTGACAAGCGGAGTCTGGAAAATTTCAAACGCCTGGCGCCTCTTTTGTGCCTGAGAGCATTTCACGCTGATTAAAGCAAACAGGTTTTGGAAACTAGTATTTTGAGTACTGGAGTCTTTTCAAAAATAAACTCTTAAGAAATAAATCGACGAATTATAATGATTTCACGAAACAGTATTGACTCGTTACCGATTCATAATTACTAAAATTTTATATCCGTTTATATAGTGTAATTAAGGACTATCGGTGATTTCTTCTTTTAGTTTTTTAATTGAAGTTTTCCGAGTGAATCTCGCAGTAAGTTTATCTGGGCTTTAGGTAAATCAATCAATGTTATGTTTAAACGATCGACTTGTAAATAAAGCGTTTTAAATTCGACTACAATCTATTCTGTTTATTTGGCACGCAATCAATGATTTACGGCGTAAATATGTCGATTGTGACTAGCAAATCTCATTCTCTTATTGATAACAAAGTATGTGTGTCATTATTACTTACCATTGATAAAAAGGTATGATTTCACGCGGACACTGCGTATCATACATTCATTGTGCTTGTGGTTATCACAGCATTCTTCACATGTGACAGTTTAAGGTATCTTTGTGTTACAATGCAGTTATGCTAGCATGGGCCAATATGCACTCTGTTGCAATAACTGGTGTCGTAATAACTCCCCGCCTTTCTCGCCATTGTAGGCATTCGTATTGTATAGGCAGTCGAAAAAATTCGCATGCGGGTATTGATCACTATTGAAGGTATGGCCATATGCATGTGCATTTTATATTGTAAAAAAAGATCCCTGTGTTGCGCACTTCACTATTGTATGACAGCGAAGAACTCCTCTGCCGACAGCTGCTCTTGTAGCATTGCGCACCTAAAAGGTAATATTTTATTGACTAATACCATGATTATGTTTCGATAATTGCCGCCTGTGAAATCCTTATTTTAATTACCGCGGACTATAGTCGTAACAAAATATATAATTTTGGAACTCTCTTGTTCCCCTTTCAGGAAGGGATGAATTGGATCTTTAAACCGTTTAATGTATGATATAAGGTTTAAATGAGATGATTTAAAAAAATATATTCAAATTAAATTTCTACTTATTTTATAAATCAGATCTAAAAACAATAAGTCTGATGTATATTTAACATTTTACTTTTACTCGAAAAACATATATTTAAAGAAACAGAAAAAAGAGAGGGAATATGCTATAACATTATTTTTCTTTTTCTCTCTTATATATTTTTGAGGTGGAATATATATATATATATTTTTTTTTATTTATATGAGATTTCTTAGATCTGATTAATAAAATAAATATAAATTAATTTTTTTAAAGTATTAGAATATATTTTTCTAAATTGTCATTTAAATCGCCCATCATACACCGGATGGGTTAAAGGCCCAATTCATCTAACCCTGAGGGGAAAGAGAGAGAGAGAGTTCCCAAATTATATATGCCTGTTCATTCTTTCCCGAATCAAATTGCGTAACGATCTCTCGTAGCAGCGTAGCGTAACGTAAAACGTTGTCAGTTCTATGATTCCCTCTCCTATTCCGTCTCATTCGCCACATCCCCGCTCTTTACATCTTCGTTTGCGTCCCCTGTCCCTCACACCGACGCATTTTCGCGGCGTTCCACGCTCGCTGTTTCCCCTTTCCGCTCTACCGAAAACCTGGTCGCCCTTCTCTGACGCCGCTTATCCTTTCTTCTCCCCTCAACCACTATAAGCCGACTGATCCCAGACCTCTCACCCACGCCGCAGCCTCGTAGTAAAAATGGCCGATGCTTACACAGACTGTAGTAAACGTGTTAGGATCGGATCTGCATGGTATTAATTCTAAATAAATTGCGGTAGATGATAATATTTATATATATATATATAAAATCTTTCTTATACAATATTTTTATTTCCTAATTATTTGCACTTTATTTTGTATTGTTATCTAGTTACTCACGTAATATATTAATATTTATATATGCAGATTTACTACGAAAATAATATATTAAAGTCAACATGTTTAACTTTTTACAATGACATATATTTCTATTGATTATATTATTACGGTTATATATATTTTTAAGGATATATATGAGAGAGATTGAAAATGCTAATGTTAGAATTTATTTTATTTGCTTTGATATTGTTTATACATACACACTTTTTCTCGAAATGTAATTAATAAATATTTTAATAAATAAATTAGAACTCGCGTTGCATATTGTATACATTTAAGGAATAAAATACAAGGAAATTGAAAATTGTCTTTGAAGGGACTCAGGTAGTTTCACGCAGGTAGTTTCTCGATACACACTCACGGAAGGAATGCGTCCCTGTAGGCCCTGAACATCGTACTACAGCGTACTATACATCGTATACTATAAGCTCGTAGTATAATACGAGCGTACTATAGTACGCGAGCTATAGTGGACCCACGACCGCGTTCACCGGTCCCCCTTTTGCTTTTATACCTGCCCGCAGGAGTCCCGCGTAGCGCTGCCATCGTTGAACTCTCCCGGCCCCGTCTGAGCATTGTTGCATCGACACCAGCTTAAGAGAGTACCTTGCGCGACCGCATCGCGTTTTGCGTTTCCTTTGATTACTTTGGCGTACAGTGCGTAATGTACAGTGTAATTTACGATCGACACATTTATCGATGATTTCCGAATGTTTTGTCGCGGATTTTCGTGATGAAATAACGGTGTGACGGATCGTTCTTTCGTAAATTGGAATAAACCAACTAGTAGCTATGAAGCAGGATCAGAGGCCGCGGAGGCAGGCTCTTTTCCAGATTGCCAAGGTTCGATCCTGCATTTGTTTTTTTCTCTTTTGTTGTTTTATTTATAGGAATTTGCTTGTTTTTTTATCAACGTTATATTAATGAACGTGATTGTAAGTTGCGGTTCAATATCGCACGATAATACCGTATGCCGTTATACCTATCCTACCTGTTGATTCTTATCCACAGCGTATAAATTATCTCGCGGTTATTACATTGATATTTTCGCATTATAAAGAAGAATCGTGAAAATTGGCATTATTATAATTATTAGCGTTATATATTTTTTTTTGATGCAAGGAAATTGATATGTTGATAATATGTATATATTGTGTTGACAGTTAGGGCGGTAATAATATTGCGATGTAATGTCAAATTGATTTTTTCAATATGATATTAGATTGTCGACTATTATTATGAGAAACGAAATTTAAAACCTTTATAAAATATTTTGTAACGTAACGATAAAAATATTATCATCTATTGTAATTTAGAAGGACTATACTTCAAAAGATGCTCTAAATGCATTTTATTTAATCAAATATAATGACTTAAAAAAATTGTCCGTAATATATTTTTTTTTTACAAATATTATTTTATAACTTATTGATATTTATTTTGCGATTCAAAATGTTTTGCAAGATAACGCGAATATTCATATATTTCTACTGTAGAGAGGTTTAAGGTCGATCTGAGGAGCGCGTCAAACTAATGGATAACTTATTTACGTAATTCTCCGATAACATTGCGGCATTTCCCGTTTCTTGTATTGCAAAAAATTCTGCATGCATAGCGCACTTTTTTCTATTATCAATTAACCAGATCTAGCGCGAACCGTGTGATTATATTGTACATGCGCGCCAAAGTGTAACGCTGATCTTTCAAACTCATTGGTAAAGCGCAGAATAATTTTATATTTGATCTATCGATGAAGTCGACGCATTATAGATTAGCCGATCGTAAGGAAAGTTTTGGGTGCGGCTTTTCAATCATTGTAATCATTTGAGGTCAGACATTCGCGGTTGCTGAAAACGCGGCGAAGCAATATCCCTATAGCGATTTGTAAGATGTTGAGAACAAATTATCGAAGCGCTAATTAAGATAGGTATTATTGCGATAAAAATTGTTTTTCATTATTTTGATCATTACATTTGTGCAGATTTGTAGCTCATACAAGCTTTGCAATGATAGTACCATGGAAAATATCTCGCACGATCGTCACGCAGCAGTAACTAGGTATTTGGAGCGCTTTGAAATTCTCATCAGACACAATTCATACGATCGTTCTTGAATTTTTTCTTAACGCGGTCGGGTGAACAGTAAATTATGCGAAGACTTATGACGCATATCTTAATCGTGTGTGTTTTAATTACATATTAAATACGTACAATTATTATTAATTTATAATTAATTGTCAATTAAAATTTGTTGTTTTTGTATTTGCATTGTTTAATTGATATTGTCATAAATTTCTATTCTTTTCACATTTTTTTCTTCGTATTGCGCAATTATAAATCAATGATTATGCGACATGCTCGATAAACAATTGTCGGATTAATAAGCATTAACGACCGTTATTGCTAAGCCAGGCTTTTGCCGCTAATTGGTTCGTGCATCGAGTAGAAAACCAATTAACAGATATCAAAGCGCGCTTGAGATGAGTGTGCTCTATGAAATTATAATTTTGCGGCAAAGTTTCAAAAAAGAAGAAGCGTAATCATTTGCGATATAAGAACAGCAATAAAAGAACAGCATGCGCGGATTAATTTTCTTAATAATTAATTATAAAAGTACATAGACATATAATTTGATAATACAATAATTATACAATAAATGACTTAAATATAATCAAAACATAAGAAACATAAGAAAAATATAAGACAAAATCTCTGTGATTACATATTCTATTAATATTTATAAAATTTTTAAAATTTTTATTGATGAAATTACTAGTATAAATATTACATTGTTTTTAATGACGCATTTTTTTCTTATGGAGATTCCATTCACATTTGAAGATTATATTGTCCATACTTTTTCTGAAGAGATCTTTTTCCTTGTTTTTTTAATCTCACGATTCTTTCAACATACGCCCATTCAATGAAAACGCTTTCTGCAAAAATATCTGTACTTTAACGATGATGCGATACTGAAATAAATTTTTTTATCGCACTATATTATTATCATTACGTTTTCTAGACAGTTAAATTTAAATTATTACAAAGTTTATTTTATAGGATATATATGTATATATATATATATATATATATATATATATATATATATATATATCCTATAAAATATTATATTATATCCTTTGGTATAAAAATTGCATTATAAAAAGTGCATTATTACGAATATTAAATTTATAAAATTTACTTAAAACTGTTCTTTTTTTGTGCAAAAGATCCAGATTTGATGTTACTCTCAAAGTCGAATATTGTTTCACATTGTGACGCAGGAAAAGGGAAGTTATGTTCCGCTATACGGCAGGACATGGGTACGGAAATCGTGATTTACTTTCCCCCAGTATAATAATGCGCTCATAATACACTGGGTTACTGTCGTATATGAGTGTAGATCGATGCCATATAGAGGGTCCCGACACATTTACATGTTCGTTTGTGTTACGTGTGCACCCACGTGTTGCCTTTTTTGTCTCGACGCCGTACATGCTAATGTAAAGGATACGATAAATTCATTCAGAATCGATGCCGACTAATAGCGTATAATTTGACAGAATAAATTAATATATATAATTGCTAAAATTGTTAAATTATAGACACGCTTATGTACGTGTAGACTTTATAATCTTTTGAGAATGATAAATGTTATACAATAAATAATAATAATAATAATAAATATAAAATTTTAGAAGGAGAGAAAGAAATATATCTTTTTATTTTACAGATATATGATATTTATTTTTGCTAGGCATTTTTCGAAAATTTTTTATTTGAGTCAATATAATTGTGTGAAAAAATTATCATAAGCTCCTCTGATTTTATTTCAGGTTTTGTGGCACCTTGACATTTTTCGACGAAGTTTCAGAGAACTTTCCGGACATGCTTGTATGCGAGAATCTTGCATCTTTTGCGCACTTAAGGTAAGCGAATCAAACAATTGCGAAAAAAAACTAATTTCCTTAATATAAATATCATCTCTATATCTATTATATGTGTAATCTATTTTTTATATGTAATTTAATCAATTTTAAAGAGAGAACACCCCCGTTTGTGAGACAAAAGTACACAAACAGAGAAGTTGCTTGTAGAACTTTCAAAGCTAAATATTCATCAACTGCTTGTCCCTTTGTCTTCCTCTCAATTATAACTTTTAGTTACAACGTACAACGCGATTGATCACAGTAGTTGCGCCTGTAACGACAAATGTCTTAAGCTGGTTTTTATAATGCGCTACCTTGACACTTTTACGTATCGATGAGTTCTTGCGACTTTGCATCCTAACAAAGGGAAACAGATACCTTGAATAATTTTCGCACAAAAAAAGAAAACTGAATACCTTTTTCGGATAAGTTTTACGCTGTATGAAATTTAACGAGAAAATCATCTGGAAATAATCTCACAGCAACAGTGAAAATGGGATGTGATAAAATATCCTGATGTTTTACTCGTGAGGAAAAGACAAAGCTAATTATTTTCTATTCAACGCGTGCTTACGTGAGAATAGCTTTATTCTCTTCGTGCTGAGTTATTTATACTGAATCCACGATGCAACCAAATAATTTACTCGAGCAATATTTACAACAAAGAAGTTAAGTTTGCATTAGTCTGTTCATTGTTTACTATAACTTTCCTACTAATTTTGTTGCATTATTCAACTTTTATAACCACATTTAAATTAATATTTAATATACTCTCTCTCTCTCTCTCTCTCTCTCTCTCTCTCTCTCTCTCTCTCTCTCTTTCTCTCTTTCTCTCTCTAAATGTATGTGAAATATTCTTAATAAACGTTGCGACAGTGCAATAGGCGTTATTAATATTTTTTAATGAATAACTGTATGCAATGCCATTAATATAGATATACTTAAACGGGAAGACATTAATAAAGCTCATTGTATATTTCTAGTATATAGCATAGATTTAATTGCTTTCTTTCTCTAGTGTTGCACAGATCGAAAATAGAAATCTTGATTTTATTTGCTATTGTATCATTTTCTCTGTCGCGTTCTATGCGATCACGTCGAGATATAACTAACCATTTTAACGGTATCTATGCTTCACGGATTTTTTGCCAATGATATTCTCTCCATTTTCGTCGACAATTGGCGAAAAACGCCGCAGGATAACCGTTGCATCGGTCCATCGTGGTAGACATTGTCTGCTTTTATCATGGAAGGTCAGCAATCTCGTCCATCAGCAGAAGGAGCGAGCTACGAACCATGTAGACGGTATTCGGTAATATCGCATATTCGAGGCAACTCGAGAAGTAGATGGAAATACAAGTTACTCACCGATCTCACGAGGTTAATTAGTAATCTTGAGAGATAATTGCTCGAGGCATAGGATACCGGGCACGATTCGCAACAACAATCACTGGTTGGAGTACGCCACGTGTTACCAGATTCGTCTTTCAAGCGGTGCAATTTCGTCCAAAATTACCGCGATTTGAAACTAACACTAAAGCTCATTTTCTCGCTCGTTACAGCACTTGACAATTTTGACATAAGCATTATGCAATTTATGATAACTCGTTTAATGATAATCGTGTGATGTAAATAATGATAAATAATATTTTCAGAGTGTTATTTTGTTTTTCTGAACTTTGCATCGAATGTAAATACCGTTGACTATTATTTGTCAGTGAATTTTTTATTTGCGTTATATAATACATTTCAATTTGGAATAATTATATTATATACATATATTTAGGATAAAGAGAAAATTTAGTACTTGAGATAGTTTTGTTGAGCGGGCTTGTATCTTAATGTCTGGGACATACCAAGGGCTTTTACGTAGGTAACTTTTAGGATCTATCCTTAGTATATCTTACATAAAACACAGTCTAACTCTACGCACTAGTAATTATTATATATCATAGAAAATCTACCTGTTACATGCTTATCGCCACGGAACAGTTTCTCAAGGTATCATGCAGAACACTTTTCGAAATAAGCGTTGTGACATCTTTTCAAAAGGCATTTAGACAATCTTTTATCTTATTGAAATGCCTAAAATTTCTCGATAATTATTTCTACAACCTGTATAGGAAAATAAATTTGTTTGTAAATAAATTTCACGATTACTAATATATTTGGAAATTAATAATAAAACAGAAGTAAGTCGATGAAACTAAAATCTTGAATTTTTAAAATTAATTTCTAATTATCTCTTTAATCAAAATTATTATATAGGCAAAGAAGAAGATTTTTAAATAAAAAGATTACGTTCTTGCATACTCATTCGAAGATCAGCATCTATATTGAACAAGGAATTTAACCCTAATGGAATGCCTAAGATGATTCATCATCAACGTATTTTGGGCGAGGGGGCGTGAATTCTTTAATGTTACGAGATTCCTTAGCCACGTGGCATAATCCTTCTCCTTGCGCATTAATTTTTAAACAATGCGCATATTAACAATGTATTTTCCGACAAAATTTTGCAATTTTTATTAATTATGTTTTTGTTTCTATCTTAATTTATATAAATACCCTCGACACTTTTCCTTATCAGCGGCCGATCCAAGTTACGTTGCTTCAGATAATCCAGGAAGGGAACAGAATTTCTAATGTTGTGCAAACAATGTAATTTACCTTTATGATTATTGATGCGACGATATTTCTCCATAACGTATTTCCTGTCTACTTATCTACAATTCTTAAAGAGCAGGAAAAATGTTCAAAGTTTATACAAGTCTAGCATTATGAAATTTAATTTCGATGCAACTGTGTGATATGAATCGTATAGTGTCTCTAATAGCACAGATCATATCTCAGCAGTGCTTACAAGTATAATTTTTACATCTTTGCTTTCGTGTTCTAAATACAGTTAGTTAGATGGTAATGATGAATGTTGACTGTATATATAATTTTGAGAACCATCAATTCAAATCATTTGCTAAACAACACCTAAAAAAATCGATGTAATTTCCTGTTTAATACTCTGTATGTGTGAGAAATCAATTCATAATATTTTACAAATAATATTGAGTAAAGAGCGCAAATCGTTACATTTAAGGTACATCTAATAAATCTTGTTGAAGGCGCAATCTGTAACTTTTTTAACTCCGCGACAAATGTTGCGATAATTTGTCGCACATATTATATAGATTTACTACTTTAGTTACGGACATCTGAGACAATTTCCCGCTATTATAGAATCATTTATGGTTGATGCCAATAATTTCTTTGAATTCTTATGTTCTGGAATCTTCAGCAGCGACTCAGTATACTTTCCTTTAACTTTCATTTAATGTTATATTTTATATTTAATAACATTCTTTTTTTTTGTTTTGCTTCTTATTATCTAAATTAATAAGATCAAGATACTTTCTCCAAGAAATCATTAAGGAAATTTAATTCGACTGCTGAATCTTTTTACACAGTAACATATCGAAAGCACAAGCAGATTATCGTTACCATTTAAATACTCGTTCAAAGTCGAGCGCTTTACAAACTAAACTTTAATAAATCTGCATTCCGTCTCGCAAACGAAGGAAGAAATGTTCTAAGCCTACGTAAATGGCTACTTCACTTACGCTACAAGTGCCTACGCTTCTTGATTAAATAATACCGTCAAGATTTAATCGACGTAATTTTCTGCTCGATACTGTGGGGCATTAACTCGCCACAATTTTACAAGTAATAATTAAATAAAGTACCCTGGTTTCAGTTCGAATTCAAGCGTATTATTCACGATTCAATTTATACTCGTCATATTTCACTATTTCGTCGTCAAATCTTATGTGTGTATATTGCTTATATCAATGAGAATGTACACGATAGCGAAGTGGTATTTGTTTCTTATATGGCGCGATGTGTTACATCATGTTTTCTTTACAACTTATTAATAATCTGTACGTATATTTATACGACCAAATGTAGTCGTTCCTCAGGACTCTCGTAACTCCGCTAGATGAATATCAGGAATGGAATACGAATGTTGGTCGCCTACGAGGGACGTTAAATTTGACAGTTCGACTTGGATGAGTAATCGTAATTACATATGGAAACATCAATGTTTTAGATTTCTAATGGAAGAGAGAGAGAGAGAGAGAGAGAGAGAGAGAGAGAGAGAGAGAGAGAGAGAAATATCGATTTAAAATATTATTTCGAATTTTTATTATGCTTTATGTAATAATTGTGAAACGTCACAACATCAAGATAAGTTGCACAAAAAAATTAACTTAAAAATACATCGCATTATAACAAATTACCGCGTAGTGGTGATTTTTTCCAATAGCAGACAATAAATAAATGCGAATTTTCATGGAAGGACGACGGATTGGACGATTTATCATCCGGTTTATCTTTTTTCCGGAAAAACGAGTCGTCCGTACGGATCGTTTCAAGGAGTTACAGCCCTGATTGGGCTGCTGGTCGTTCAGGTAGGTAGGTGAACGTAAGATAGCTAAACGGGTGACGTCATTGGCTCCTTGGATCTATCAGAAGGTGGGATGGAGAGAGAAAGGGGACACCGTATGGTCTCTTAGAGAGAAGAGAAAGACGAGAAGAACCAGGAAAGAGGGTGGGAGTTATTCGCCAGTACACCGTGAGTCGCTGGCTTCAGGTACGGGTGCACGGCACCGCGTGCAGGCAGGTAGTTCTGTGGTCTTTCTCCACGTTTCACCGCGCGATCGTGTTGTTCAAGTTGCGAAGCTATGCGCAGGAAAACGTTTCCATCCTCGCGCTTCTCCATGATCCGGAACTGGAGCGAAAGCTGTTAGCCAGGAAAAAAAAAAAACTTGCGACGTAATTTTGTTCCGTAATGATATATCATCTTTTCTGTGCATAAGTCTTGTGTAATTAAATAGTGGATAGTGCATATGATCTTCATTGAATGTTAAGGGATAAAGATGTGGAGCAGTGAGCATTTATGATAGAAGAAAGTTGCTTCTCGTTGAGAAGTTAATGCAATGGAACGAAAGAAGCACGTGGTACATCGAGATGGAACAAGATGACTTTATGCCAATATTCAATTTAATCGTTAATATCCAGAGAAGCAATTTTATTCGTGTAGAGGAATTCTAACATAATCTTTATAAATATCCAGCGAAACTTGAAGAGAAATTTTTCCAAGCAAGTTCTTCATCGTATGATCGCTTTGAATTCTCCCAATGGAAAATCTTCTCGGGTTGCTCTCTGGCGAACGAGGACGAGCCCTTTAACAATATTATTTATAGAATCGCTGAGGATTCTTCGAGTCGTGAATAAAAGAATTGCGAGCTTATCACAATAACGCTAAGTTTGCGAAATTAAAAGATGGTTTTACCGGTTAAACAAGTGTTTCGATACATCTGGCAACGGTTTCTACCAACCAGCATATCCGGCATGCAATTGCTGCATATAATTCTTTAGAAGCATCTGTCTGACTCTCGCTTAAGATATAACTGCTTGCTCATCGTCAACCTTCGCATCTCTCTTCTTCGCCGTATCGTGTTCTTAAACGCTCTCTTGTTTATCTGATCTTCTGCAATTGCACTTACAAGATTATTACGTAAAATCTCAAATCATAGAATAACGTTTATAATATTTATCACATCGTCCAGAAATCTATGCTTAAAAATAAAAAAGAGAAACAAATAATATTTCAATAAAGTATAGAGAGGGTTGAACACTAAAAGCGGTCATTGTCTCTAATTTTATCACGTATTTACTACGCAATTATCGCAGCTCGTAAGGAATACTAAACCTCTCGAGATGGCAAACAGAAGAGATAACAACTATATATATATATATATTGTTGCCTAAAAGGAAGGAAGATCGAAGAAGGAAGAGACTAAGTACAAGGGAAAGTATAATGTAAAGTAACAGCAAGTGTAACCAAGCAAGGGATATTATCAGACTGATGTGTAATGTGTCGCGTGTAGACACTGCAAACAACGCTATCGTGCCAAGAATCACAAAGAATTTTCTGCTGAGTGGGAGTTTGTATTTGTCTTTAACCTGCTCTGAAGGATATTTCATCTTGCACGATGTTATCGTTTCGATTTTGGCGCGTTCGAACGGATTCATAAAATCTATGCAATACGAATTTACTATAGAGAAGACGACGAAGTTGAATGCCTGTGTGTAACTTTGAATGTATAAAATGAAAAAATGTTGAAGTGGATAAAAGTTCGTCAGAATGCGTCGGCAACGACGTCCGCGTCGACGACGCCGACGTTACCCGGATCTCATCGGGAAGTAAAAGACGATGAGACGAGAGTTGAAACTGAAGTTAAGAAAGAAGAGGAAGGCGAAGATAGCGGTATGGAGAGAGAAGACTCATTATGCAATATCGAGCTGAGTGATTTGAAAAAAGTACGCTTTGTCGACTTCTTCAATAATAAATTTTAATAATAAAAGTAACTCTAATTAATCTAGTTATAATAAATCACTGATAATGAATATGAATCGTTAAGCCGGTATAAGACAAGATTTCTTAAGACAATCCACACCATCGTATAATTTCTCTTAAATTATTATGTACCGTAGCTTGAGAATGTTTGATCATGCGAAGATTTCAATACGCGTGAGTAATTATAATTTACTCTCTCTTTTATAAGAAGCGCATAAAATATTAATGATATTGAAAGCTATTCGCTATTTTTTCAACCATCATTTTTTTTATATAGATATATTTCGAAAAGCTTATAACTAGAATTAATGACCGATGAAACCGTTCGCTTTCATTCCACGATCTCACTCGATCTAACGCAATTTCTGACGCGTACACTAAAACCGGTCGGTTTCTTCTTTATTGGGCGTCAAAGCTGTCTCGAACAGGTGCGGTATCCTTCTCTTCCCGATATACATGCGAGACGTGCCGTTACTACGTATAATCGCTTTTACGTCGACCGGGGCACGTAACACATCTGTCACTACCGTCATCGTTACCAGTACACGATATGCAGTAACTTTCATTGAAGAATTTCACTGCGGACGCGAATTGACATAGTGTACTAGCTTGCCGCCTCAGATCTAACACAACAGCATGACTGATACGAATTCCGACTGAATCATTCAAACACCATTATAGAAATTGAAACTGTCTTATGTTATTCTCTATCATTCTGTTCGTTTCATTCATCATGTAACATATCTATCAGATTTTTTCGCGAGTTATAAAAACAGATCTGTAACTCATCGTATCGTCATTTCCGTGACGAACTGTTCCGCTTCATTTTTCTTTCACGTTCGTTATTTTTGTCGAAATACTGAGTTAAACAAACATCTATGATGCGCCGACTTTCTATACATGTAACTATCGTTCATCAATAGCGTGAGGGCTAGTTACGAAACCTGTTAAAGCCCGGTTGCTGCTGATAGATCGCAAATTACGACCGGTCCGCCTAGCATTTCTATTTGACCTCTGCCATGCACCATGATGGTATACGGCGACGCAAAACTCGAGGTGACGTCGTGTGGTCGATGTATCCAGGCCTTTACTCGTCTCCTCTCGTTGCACAATTGCTTGCGCGGAATTACCTGCAGCGTCCAATTATCTCGTGGATATGTTGATTAGGGAAACGAAAGAAGCAGAGCAATGCGGTAGGTTTAGCGTTACATGCGATTTTATCACAGAACCAACGGTTTTATCGGCGATAACGTAAGGACTCACGTAACTCCGCACAAGAAAATTTAAATTGATCTCTCTCTCTTTTCTCGCTTTTATTTATTTAGAAAATATTTGTAAAAAATTGTATTTATTACGGTTACATTTGCATCATAAAATTTATTTCATCTGTTGATTTGCTTTATTGATATCTATAGATACTTGTAGAGCAATATACTTATATTAAATTGGCAGAGATAAATAGACGCGTGTAAAGGAAGACACATCCATCTATATGAAACTTTAAATTTTTATTTGAGTTAAAAAGCATTCTATTAAATATTAATTATATAATAAGTTTCTTATATACATAAAGAAATAAAACTGCATACATATTTGTATAATAAAATATTCGTTTACTTATGTCAGTGTATTTATATTTCGCAACGATTCTCGTCGGCGCATTCTTGACGTTCGCGAGACTCGGCGGCAAGAAATCTTCTTTGATGACTCCCGCATTAAATCCTCGTCACATTGTCTCGTTTCAGGACCTGTTCTCGCAGCTGCAGTTTTCGCAAGAGAGCGCTCTGCCGCCCGACACATTGCGTCGCGCGCTGGCCGAGAGTTTTCTCGATCAGCAGAGATTTCAGTTGGGTTTCATGGACGACGCGGCGGAATGTTTCGTAAGTACCAACATTTCTGTTGTTTCACATGCCTGATTAAATCGAGATATCGATATGCATAATGCAATCCGTCAATTACCAAACGGTCAGACTTGAACGCGCTAAAGTTGAAACGAACTTTTCATTTATTATCTTCGATAAATCGCGTTCTCGATAGATCGCTGAAATAAATTTTCAAATGAGACACTGCAAGAGACGCGAAGTATAAATCTATAATACATTTGCAATTAAGAAAAATTTATATAAATATATTCCGTCAGAATAAGAAGAGAGATTGAACTTTCTTGCTAATAATGCAAAAGTTTCGATGGCATAGATAGATATAAAGTTCTAGCCGTCAAATATAATCGAATTAAATCAAATCGATCTCAGAGAAATCGATTTCTTCTTGCTCTAGAAGGGGGAGAAAGTCGTTATTTTGGTTATTGAATATTTCGAAGTTGATTGAATGTTGCTAATGGTGCCTCGTTATGGACAAGATTGGACTAGCAATAATGATCTTAACTGAGTCTTGCCAGTACCACTGCTATATTACTTTCTCGTTTACTCAACGGTCACGTTGGACGCTAGTATGTCCGTATGTATGTCAATACTAGTCGGTTTGAATAATACCAATGCAACTTGGTACTTACACAGCGAAAATGCGCACAATAGATGCAAGGACAGTAATATAATCGTGGCCTCACACCATTGTTGTGAATATTCTTGTATGTAAGATTCTTATCAAACTAAGCAATAGTGAGGTTTAGCTGGCGTATTTTTATCATTACACAGTAAGTTAAATTAATAGATGACAATCATTAATTTTTTTGTTGAAGTAGCATAGTTTATTTTCTGGAATTACACACAAATAATGGAAATAAATATATCCCTTTAACTTGGCCTTACAAGTGCGGCTACGTGTTGCGATAGAAATAAAAAAAAAACGAAGGAATGCGCGCTCGCTAATGTACAGTTCTCAATTTTAGGAAAACATTCTCTTACGTATACATCTCCACATTGCAAGCGGCGAGGCTGAAGATATGTGCAGCGCGAGACATTGTGTGCCACATCAAAAGTTTGCCATGACGCTTGTCGAGCAAAGCGTCTGTGGAGCTTGCGGTGCGACGTCAGAGCCACTGCCTTTTACACAGGTTCGTGTTATTATTAACATTACACAGATGGTTAACTTAATGCTTTTCTACATCCATGCTACATTATTATGTATATGGAAAAACGGCCAAAAGAAAAATTGTATTTGAAAAATGTTTGCATGACGCATTTTATAACTCTTATTATATAATATAAATGGTTTTTATTACATAAACAATTTATATGAATAATTTATTATTTGTTATATTTTCTGTGCAAGTTTATTATACATATATATAAAAGTTGTATATATATATATATATATATAACTTTTATACAAGCATGTAGAGATGTAGATTTATCTTTTCTCTGTGCATTTTCTTAGGTACAATGGTTTTGAGGAAGATATATGAGAAAGGATTGGAAATGTCATCTTCGTTTCCGAGATGACATGCTAAATTTCACACTTTGATTGTACCTTAGTGATCTTTCCACTTTTTACTCATATCATTTCTTCACGTATTCGCATATAGATTTACCTAAGACATATATATATAGTTTTTGATATTTTTTTCTCTCATAAACATTTCTTATAAACATTCATACATTTCTTATAAACATTTCTATTTCGTAAACAGATTTACATTTATAAGAATAAACATTTATAAATTTGTGTCTCTTCTTGAAAATTATTGTTTTTAACCGCTACAATTCTATTTTGTAATTTTGCTATTATATAGCAATTATATAACTATTAATATTAATAAAGAAACAAAGGGAGAAGATGTTCTTTATTAAATGTAAATATCTTCGTAATGTTTTTTTTGTTTTTTTTTCTTTCTTTTTTTTGTAACTAAGTAGAATCGAAAGTATGATATATAAAAGTATTATGCTTTACAATGTAGTTTAATAATCATATATATTCAGCGTTTGTAATTTTATTCGTTCTTTTATCGATACTGTAATATCAATCTTTTCTTGTTGTCATTTTAACTATTTGTGTTGCACAACGGAAGCGGACCAGCATAATATTATATATATAGTGCTCTCAGTATCTCGTGGGTGAAGTTGATTTCTCTTAATATGATATTGGGCATCGTTGACTAGCGAACCGTAAAAGCATGAAACTAGTTGCTGTTATTTATTGAGCAAAATATTATTCAGTATATCGGCAGTGAATTTTTTGAAAAGTTTAGAATTATTAAATGAAAAAAAAAAAAAAAAAAAAAAAAAAAAAAAAATTCTATTTGCAGATGGTTCATTATGTGTCTGCATCAGCGTTAACATCTCAGGCTCATCAAACATCGCTGAATTCTAAGAATAGTCCAGATCTTTTTGGACAACTTCTCCGAAGAGCTGGCGGGATGGGTGACATCCGGGATTGTCCGGTAAGCAAGGCTAAACGAATACATTTTACGAAATGCTTGGTCGAATTGTGACTAACGCGTTTCTATTCTGCATATTACATTTTGTCATCAATTTTATGATAGTCCACTCATAACGTTGGATTTTAATTAAGATTACGGCCACTGACTCATTTGAACACGATCTTTATGAATATACTCTTTCTACGAATTTGTATTTGATGATAATTCTAAAACTTTCTCTCAAGAATAAAGGCAAGCCGAACAAAATGTGCACGTAATTTTAGAACTATTACTGAGTTATATTTTCTTTTATTTCTTTTCTTCAGAGTTCTTGCGGTGCAAAAATTCAAATATGTCGGACTCTAATGAATCGGCCGGAAATAGTCTCTGTCGGTGTCGTCTGGGACAGTGAACGACCGTCGTTGGAGCATATCATGGATGTCTTCGCGACAGTGGGCACGTCCCTTCGGCTTAGTGATGTCTTCCATAGTGTGGTAGACTCTCGATGGGGTGCCTCTACCGTGCATAATCTCGTAGGAGTGGTTACCTATTACGGGAAACATTATTCTACCTTCTTCTTCCACACAAAATTAAAGGTAAGTGTTATTTAATTTTACGTTTGCATTATAATCAGTGATTTTAATTATGGCAATTTATAATATGAGTTGATAAATTTTCAGGTATGGATATATTTCGATGATGCAACTGTCAAAGAGATTGGACCTCGGTGGGAGCAAGTCGTGGAAAAATGTAGGAGAGGTCGCTATCAACCTTTACTACTCCTGTATGCGACGCCCGCTGGTACTCCGGTTAATACTGAGAACGCTCCAAAGACTGTTATTCCTTTCCCGAATAATAATGGTTTAAAGACATCTCCAAAGAATAACGTTCGTCGTTCGATTACACCTAGTCCTGAAAAGCCATCCATCAACAGCACTGCCAGACGTGCCATCACTCCCAATCCCGACAGTCCGCCTCATCTTTACACTCAACGAAGCATTTATAGTGATTACCAGAATCTCACAGATATCCAGAATAATATATTTAACAACCAGGTACGTTGTAATAATATAAGTATTTACTCTAATAATTTTTTATAAATTCATTTTTTGAAAAATATATTTATGAACTTTAATTTACTGACTTCAAATTAATATTGCCCAGGGCGTGGATGCGGTTGACGGCGATATAGAGTCGAAATATATTAGTCGTCGCGCCGTGGAAAACGTAATGCAACAACAGAAGAAACAGCAGATGCAATTGACACGTAGTTTAAGTGTGGGATCAGCTCCGCAAGATGGTATCAGTATCCCTGACCATATGAACATACCTCGAAGACGAGATTCCGGCAATTGGTCTGGTGATCGAAACAGCGCGTCATCGAGTTCGTCGACCACGATGGACAATACGTATTTGTATATCGTTAATAAAATGCAAAGAAATTCAAACGTACCTAAAAGTCCTATCAAATCTGGAGAACTCTCAAGTAGCAGCAGCGGTCATTACGATGCCGGTTACGATTCGTATTCTTTATCCTCTACGGACAGTCTTCCACTTCAGCAGGGACTAAAGCATAATTTACAGGTAAATTTCCGTTTCAACAAAATTGAAAACAATAATGATTTGAGAGAAACAGAGAATATGTGTGTACAAGATTTCAAATATCAAAAATTTTAATTTTCAAGGTATCTATGCGCATTTATTAACTTAAATATTCCTTGTAGCTTGCTCAAATACCAGAAGGTTATCAACCTTCTTCCGGCGATGATTGCGAACGATTGTGTAAGGAAACAGACGCATTGCTGGATAAATCCCGTGCCGCCGAAGATGCTGGCGATCTTAACACGGCCGTGGCATTGTGCAATGCGGCTAGCAGTAAAGCCAGAGCCGCGATGGACGCACCGTATAATAATCCTCATACAATTACGATAGCAAGAATGAAACATAATACTTGCGTCATGAGAACAAGAAGTTTGCACAGGAGAATGCTACAAGAACAAGTGACCGTTAATGGCGACAAAGAAGGTAAGAAATCAAGATATTAATTGATTATTCTATCGAGACATGCAGATTAGAAATATTTAATATTGTATTTTTTTCAGAAGGAGTGTCTGAAGGAAGACATTCTCGAGAAAACAGTAAATCAAGCCAGCATTCGAGGCAAAGCTCGCGAGACAAAGGTAATCATTCTCGACAAAATAGTCGGGAGCTTCTAGTAAACACTCCAGCGATGGTGGATAAACCTACCACGAAGAGTATCGAGATATATGCTACTTTACCGAAAAAGAAGACTCTACGTAGTAAGGCGACGGCAGTGAATGTTATCGAAGATGAGGAATACATGCTTTACGATCGTCCAACACAAAGGACTGGTTTGTTTAGTCGTACGAAGCGCTGTGACGATGATAAGAAGGACAAGAAACGAGCGAGAAGCGAGGAGAGAAATAAGAACATATCAAAAGATTTTTCAATAGCACCGTCTCGATTATCACCGTCTCCAAAAGGAGTGAAAATTGAGAAACCGAAGGAAATTACCGAAACAACTACGATTAGAAGTACGCAGCTTAACAACACAGCTGCAGTAGAACAGAAACAAGGCAAGAAGCAGCATAAGATACGCAGAAAATTGCTCATGGGCGGTTTGATCAAGAGGAAAAACAGGAGTATGCCGGATTTACGAGAAGGACAGGATGGTCAGACAAACGTGAACCCGGAAGGATCTTCTAATATTTTACCAAAACAATCATTGGATGATTCCAACGTTGGTTTGAAAGGCAACGATGTAAGCCAATCATTGAGCGGCTACTTATCAGAGGGGCATCTGGAGTTTGCCGGAAACGGCGGATCTGGAAACACCAGCAATCCGAATCTTGAGAGAAGTCGTCTGATGAGAAAGAGTTTCCATGGCAACGCCGGCAAAGTGTTACATGTTGCAAAAGTGCCTCCACCTCCTCCGCTTAGAACCACTTCTCAGCTTAGTAAATCTAAATGTTCGAGCGAAATGCACAACGAGCAACAATCTGACAAAATGGTATATCCTTTGCCGGATAGTAGATGCGCGCCAAATTCGTCGCAAGATCAGAACAGTGCTTATTGGAATCACATAAATACGAGCAACTCATCGAATGTGGCGAACAGAAACTCAGACTATGCCGATTACTCCTCGGAATCTCATTCTCTTCCGTTTATACCATCTTATAATGAACAGAGCAATAATATTTCCGGGACATGCCAAATAAACTATAATAATAAGCCTAGAATCCAGGATGACGTTGTGCAATATGCTAATGGCATACTTTATGAACCGACTTTTGTCGTTACTCGTGCGGACGTGCACAATGAGCAGAGTCCTGTTAAGCAACAGTTTCAGCCGGATTCTTTGCCTTCCTATTTTGAAAACAGTAATATCTCGCATTCGCGGCAACCGAGCGAAGATTTCCCACCACCGCCATATCCATCAATACATTCAGTGTCGCATTCGAGACAAACTAGTGAGGATTTCCCGCCGCCACCTTCACCAATTGATGAACCGATTCATCTTCAAGAGACTCAACAGCATCAAATTTCCGTGCAATTGCAACAACGTGTGCAACAATATGAAGCACAACAAATTACTAGCTTGTTAGCGCAATTACAAAGCAAGAGAGAGCAAATCTTGACTGACGGTCCAAGTGAAGAGAAACGACCGGAGGAGCACGAAGACGAAGAAAAGTCATCGAGTGAAACGTGGTTGAGAGAATTGCAAGCTAAACAGGCAGAGAGAAAAATGAAGAGACAAGGATCTTTAAATCAAGACATTCCAAAAGTGAGGACTCCATCGATGCCAACAGTTCAAGGACCGACTATCGCTAGGAGAACCAGCGATTTGATGATGAACAATCTCGGACAGGTATATGATCAAGGTCGTGATGTTACGGATTGCCCGAAAGTCGTTTCTTCGGTGAAAGACATGGCTGCTAGGTTTGAACAGATTAAGCTGCAACCGATAGCGAAATCAGAAGCAGATATGAAACCTCAATCGAAGCAGAATGTAAATTGTGTTTCTCCAATGCTAATATCGAATATGTGTCAAGATACATCGATGGAGGGAACAAAAGTTAACAAATTATCCTCCGAAAATTCCATAGTCTTTACGAAGACGGAGACTTCAAGCTCTCAGGCTGTTTTGAAATCCAATTTTGATTCGCAATTGAGCCAGAATACTTTTGATCCAATGCCATCGAACAATTCTAATGTTCAACAGAGCGAATTAAATGCCGCGATATTATCCATGTCCTTGACACTGCCGCACGAAAATGGTTTGCCCATTGATTGCCCGGATGACGATATCAGCGAAGTGGCGATGCAGAACACCATACAGAACACAACGATACTGCCAAGCGAGGAGGACATTGCCCCGAGGAAGGTGAAACGACGGATAGGGAAGAAGAAAAGCGTATCATTCTGTGACCAAGTGGTTCTTGTTGCAACAGCAGAGGACGATGAAAAGGATTCGTATATACCTAATCCTATTTTGGAGAGAGTTTTACGTTCTGCGATGAATAAACCTGAAACTGCTCAGGTTCTGCGAGAAATCAGAAGTCTTCAGGAAGCGGAGACGAATCGTGAAAATACAGTTGCAAAATTCCAACAACAGACTCTTCCTTTAAAGAGCGAAGCTGATAGCATGCCGGCGACACCTTTTCAGGATCAGTTGAGAAGCGTTAATCCAATTCCAGATACCATTAAACCAACGTTTGGGCGACAGAACTCAAGCGATTCCACCGGATTGCTAACAGATAAGAAATCTTGTGGGAATGAAGGCAAAGACGTCGTCGATTGTAGAGAAACATATGCTGGTATCCCTGCGAATACCTCGAAAACTTCCACATCTTATTCACCGCAACAACATATCAGACACACACAGAATGCGTACACGCAATATCTACAGTCGATGTATCCGCAGACCCAAGCATCCCATCCGAGAACTCAAGCGATTCCTTTATCTCAAACCCAGAAGCCAGCCAGTCCTTATCCCACGCAAATACATGGACAGTACATACAAAATAGTATGCAGCAGACGAAAGTATTATCTCAGAAAAACGGTTACGGAACGTATTATCAGTTGGAGCAGCAGCATAATCAGATAAACAAGCAGGCGAGTGTTCAATTGCAGCAGAATACGATGAATCAAAGGATCTCGTCTCACAACGCCAGTCCGATAACCGTTCAACATTCACAGCAGCAGTTTTCATATCCGCCTAATCAATCACCGAGCCCGTATCAAAGTCAATACTCTCAAAGTTCCTATCAGGGTCATCCCTATCAAGCTGTTCTTCCGCAGAATAGAACGGGTCAACCATTACCACAGTATCAAACGTCGTCTAATTCACCCGCGTTTTATCAGCATCAATTGCAACAAAATACGCAAAATTATCAGCAGAGACACGACAATTATCAGCGACAATTAGTACCTCAGAAAATAGATCAACAACAAAATTCCGTGATGCCTAATCAGACGTACCCTAAGACTCTGCAGAACGGTCAGATACAGCCGAATGTAAAGTATCCGGCCTATCAACATCCTCCGCTTTCAAAACAGATGCATTTTGCAATGTCTACCGCGAAAGTCGTTCCGATGGTATCGCAACCGATGGTAACACAATCTTCTTTACAAGCGCCAACGACCACCGTAAGAGCATGCGTGACACCCTGCAATCTTTGTCGGAAGAGAAATGTGCTTGAGCCAACGCTTTATTGCACAGACTGTGACTTTTACATGTCTCGTTTCCGACCGGCTAATAAAACCACTTGAATCGTTTCTCATTAATTTGTATTAAAAACTGAATGTTTTTCGACGGAGGAATATTAGCGTCATCCTCTTTGTAGTGAATTAATTAATTACTGCGTCGACAAAAATAATTATTAACGCTTACAAAAGTACTAAATGTTTACATTTTTATAGCAGCATTGTATCACAATTTAAATGATTCGCGTGCAATCGCAAGAATAGAATTCACTGAAAATTAGAAATGTATATGTCTCGAATGTGTTTAAAATCTCTTATATACAACTCATTAAATTTATAGGTAATTTACAAATAAAATTAAATACAATACACATAGTACTATAATAATTCTTATTAATTTTACAAATGATGACTTTCGATGAAGTAAGTATAGATATATTATCCACATTGTATAAATATTAAAATTAATTCTTTCGATCGGAGACCCTCATCGTGCAGCTATTATTTATACGCATGTATAATATTATCTCGATAAATTGATTTTTATAATTTACATTAGAGATATAGAAACAGATTGTACTTAATCGATATCATTTTAAATATATTTTAATACTTGTTGAAGATTATTATTATAATCCGTCGGCTCTAACATAGTTTTTAAATACGTCCATTATATTGTTTATATCATATACAATAACGAACACATATCGGCGTCACATCATTGAGGCGTTACATTGTTATATTATAGCGTTCATGTCTGCACTATTCTCATTTGTATATAGGTGAATTTCATATCATGCTTTAATAAGACCAGCGAAACCAATATCTTTATTTTATAAGTTATATAATAATTCATTTTATAATTTATAGTTGAGCGAACCGTACTTTCAGTTTTTGTATACTCTTTGTATTTGTATGCTCTTTGTGCAAATTGTATTTCATGATAAAAAGATGTGGATAGTTGTGGAATTGTGATACTAGCCATGCTATGTAAAACTTATCTCGTTAAGATACGAACTATATATACAAATTGCAAGAGAAAAGCTAAATAGGTAGCAGATGAAACTTGATCTCTGAGAATGCGTGGAGTTTATTTTACGTTAATAATCGTCAAAGTTGCGTCTTATTGTGTATTAACATATATCACGTTACACTGTATCACTTTCCAAGTGTTAGTTAAATGTACAAATCTCTGATTTTATACCTTTTGTATGTGAGTATTTTGTTTTAAAAATACTTTACTTTTATTGTAAAATCCATTAATAAAGCTCCCTTACAATATCACTTTGTCTAAATTTCTTTTAACTATTAGTAAAATAAAGAAATAAAACTTTATACGTTTTCTAATTTTATAATTACATATCTTGTTACTATCATGTAATAAAAATTATTATTAATTATTATCATTAATTATTATAATTAACGATTAATAAATATTACAGTTACTATATGTTAATTAAAATAATATCTATTAATTATATTATGTATTAAGTTCGTCATCCGCGATTAGTCCTAGCAAAATTTTTTCATATTTCAAGCTTGTTTCCGCGAGTAAGAGTGCCACCAAGAAACAGCAAAAGATAAGCAAGAAAAAGAAAAAGGAGGTTTGGGGGCGACGGACAGACTAATATACAGTAGTAATTTATAAATTATTTATCATTTATATTATTTTCGAAATAGACATATATTCGACGCGAGACGCTTTGTCGAATTTTTATTTTAAACGCAATCGCAAGAGGCATCGGAAAATAATTTGATATTATTAATATCATTAATAAGTAATTAACGTTTATGAATATAATATTTAACTACATATATCGCGACAATAAATTTCGAAGAGCGTATTTCACGTAATTTATTTGTTTAATCAAATAAGAATTAAAGTAATAAAAAAACAAATTATAAATTATCGTTTCGTTGCGATCTTTACGGACAATAATTACTTAACAACACGTAGAGTCAAATATATTTTTTTCCGCGATGCTATTTCATTTGACTTTTCGACGATCTAAATATAATTTGGATTAAGAACGTGCTGTAAAACGATCGAATCGCAAAATTGAATAATTAATATAACGATAAGTTCCGTGATACATTAATCGTTTAATAAATAATTAATTTATAATTTAAAATATTTATATAATTTAATATTTTCCATATCTATTTTATATTACGTAAAATATTTCGGCAGCGAATTAGAACAATAACATGGGCCTTGACGGCGTAAACATTGACGCGCGGAAACATTGTTTATGTATTACGAGTAGTGTTAATAGGCGGGTTCTAAGCCGGGTCCTCTGAGGGGGGGTGAGGGGCGAGGGGAAACCGCGCGGGCGAGGGGGCATGACGTCACGCGGGCGGAGGGGGATTTTGGAGGCGCGGGGTCCGCGGAGAGGGGGAAGGGACCGCGGCGGAACGGTAGGCGCGGGGTCCGCGGAGAGGGGGAGGGGACCGCGGCGGAACGGTAGGCGCGGGGTCCGCGGGGAAGAGGGAACGCGAAGGTACGACGCCGCAGCGCGGTGTATTACAAAGGGTGAGTGTCGATGTCCGACAGCTATAATTTATTATAAACAATATAAACAAATATCATCTCACACTGCACTATTGCACGTGCGGCATTGTTGAATTTCGTAGAAAGATTATTGCACGTGCGGCATTGTTGAATTTCGTAGAAAAATGATAAGGTTAGCGCCGATGTTTCGCGTATCCCGCATCATCATCCACGCGCATATCTCGCGCTCATGCGAACGCCTCGCGCCGTCCTTCTCCCACACGCGTGCATGCGGTCGCCTCGCGCTATCTCCCTCATACTCACCGTCTCACGAACGCTATACTCATCGCACCGACTTACGAACGCTATCCCTTTCCCGCGCTCATGCGAACGCCTCGCGCCGTCCTTCTCCCACACGCGTGCATGCGGTCGCCTCGCGCTATCTCCCTCATACTCACCGTCTCACGAACGCTATACTCATCGCACCGACTTACGAACGCTATCCCTTTCCCGCGCTCATGCGAACGCCTCGCGCCGTCCTTCTCCCACACATTACGGCATCGTACCTTAAGATCGCGCGCGGTTTGTACTGAGGATATGCAAGGAAGGGAAGCGAAAGAAATACATAATCATTTTTTTTTTTCATTTTTTTAACATATTTATTTATTTATATAGCGCCGATGTCCGGCTGCTAGAATTCGCGTCGGGACATGTTTATCGGTGTACTTACAAAAGGCGGGTGTCGATGTCTGAAATATAAGGCGAGCGCCAGTTTCCGACTGCTCGAGAATTTATAAATAAT